>NC_091484.1:40758394-41090894 GCF_947461875.1 Haliaeetus albicilla
ATCTTGTTACAGAAAATGTAAAATGGAGGTGGCAAAAAAGAGATAAAGAAGATCTAGATCAGGCAAGGAATTCACTAAACTTTAAATACTCCTTTTTTTAAAAGCTTATTGTATTGCCATTGCTATATTGAAATGGTAGGTTTAGATAATAGGAAATTTTCACGTAGCTTTTCCATGTCTTGGGCTAACTTGCAGTAACATATAACATCTCCTTGTATCAATTACTGTAAACTAGTAAAGATCCCTACTGTTTTTGTTTTGTTTTGCTTCCTAAAGCCCCCTGCTGCTGTTGATTACACCTAGATCTGCTACTGATTGGAACTGTTAAAAGGCAAAGATAGTGTGGATGGTTTCTGAATCATTTAATTGTAGAACTAATAAGATGTTTTCGCTGGGACCTAATAAAACAGATCATATTAATAAGTGTGTATACTGTCCATGAAATTTCTGATTGCTTTTTCATAATTCTTGTAGATATGAAGATAAGACTTGTAGATAAGACTTCTAAGCCTGGTGGGCATGTGACGTGCAAGTTTCTTTTTTGAATAATATTACTGGATGTGGTTTTAAGAAAGAGGTGGGAGCGTAAGCTATCCAAGAGCATCATACAGTAGAGATTTTGCTTTCTGTGAGTTTTTTACATTCTTAGTTGTATGTAAATGTTGTGTGGGCATGTTGAATTGAGTGGATAATTACATGAACAAGATATATTCAGTCTTATGTTAATGCTGCTTTTTTAATAGCTGTATAATGCACACTGCACTTGGTGCATGTGAACCTTGAAAAATTGCTTCCTTAATACAGTAACGCTTGCCAAATAGTGTCCAAAATTGGCCTAGAGCTATGTTGGCTTATCATGAAAGAACCTATTCTCCTTCAATGGTCTGTCAGTGTCCATTCAACCTCTCAGCTCCAGCAAGGCTGAAAAGAAATATATGAATACATGCAAGGAAGTCCTAAAATTAAGAAGAATAAAAATAGTTCGTTATTTATGAAAGTTAAAATTTGAATTGGTGGCTTTTCTGTAATCTGTTACATGATTTTTAATTTCTAATGTAAATAATTTTCAAGAATAAAGGTGAGATTAATATTCAGGGAGGATGGGGAGAGAAAGGAGAGAGGGAGTGAGTCTAAAGCTACTTAATGCCTTGTAAATCTGCAGCAAAACTGATGATTCAATTCCAAGCATCCACGAAATGATGCCGCAGAGCAGCTCTTGTATATCTAGGTGGGCGTTACACAGAGTGGAGAAGTCCACCCCTTATGACTTGAGATTAACCCACTATTTATTTCCATGGCTCCACCAAATTTGTTCCCCTTCCTATGTAGATATAATCCCCTCATGTGCTTTGTGTAAAGTAGGGACCAGCTGAATCTGCAGTTCCCAAATTGTTCTGCTCTTGTCAGTCCAATCAGCTAGACTTTTCTTTGCCCAGTCATACATTTCTTCTCAATCAGATCTTTGTCAATGTTATCTACATTTTAAAATAGAGTTTGCATTTTACCATTTTGTTACTTTTGCCTCTGATAGAACAAATTCTGTTTTCACCCATATTGCTTTTTGGCAGTTTATGAGTCATTTTACTTTCCAGTTTCTTCAGTGTTAGCTGAAAGTTGTAGGGTTTGAGTTCAGGGAAATTAAATTATTTTTCATAACAAGTGGTTTCTGATAATTACTTTCTTCATTTGTGGAAGACTTTATTTTATGTTCTGAGAGATAAGATCTTGAAACCTCTTCTTGTTGTCCCTTATATTAAAATTATCTTGTAGTAAAAGGAAGCAGTAGCATAATTTATCCTGCAAAGGTAGTATTTTACCTATATAGTAATGTATATACTACATTAACACACCCCCATACCCACATACATGCACATTTCTGACTACTTAAAGGCTGGGAGGAAGCAAAGATCTGAAAAGTCTTACCTTGTTATACCAAGAACCTAGTGAGGTGCTGGAGAAAACCAGTATCATGGAAAATGAAGTGCTTTTTAAAAAATTTATACATACCTGATACGTGGCATAGGTTCAGGATTGATGCTGGAAGGAGCAGAGCTAATCTCAGTATTGAACGATGAAGACTGTTCATTTCTGTAGCACACACAGTTCATGGAATGTAAAGAGTTTATTAAAGTGTGAAGCATTAGTTATTGAATACATGTTCCCTACAGATTTTGGCTTTAAAAATCACAAGGCAGCATGATGCAACCTTCAAGAATAAAGGAGCCAATCATCCACTTTGCACGTTAGTAGACTCTTAGTTCCATTGACCAATTATCCACATTGATTATTTGATTAAAAAAGAAGAAAATAAAATTACACTGTTGTATCTAAAAAGCTTAGTATAAAGGAGGGAAAAAAAAATCTACTTATCTCAAGCAGATAGCTTTCCTTTTGTTTTTCTCTACTTTCTACAAAGACAAATGCGTTATGTAATGCTCATTTAATGTACTAACAGCTCCCAGGTTCTGTTTCGTTTCTTTGGTCTTGGTTGGCTTAATTTTCTTCAGCTTATTTTTGCAGAGATCATTTTTTGCCAGACTAACAGGGGCTTAGAATTTTGAACCGTATATTGTAGATAATAGGGAAAGTGGATTCAGTTTTTAAACTGAAAGAAAAGATATGAAAAATGGATTTCTGTAGAGTTTTCGTTCACAGGTAAGATTGTGTCAGTCATTCTGTTTACAATTGGGAAAGTATTTTTGTGAACTAGTTTACTTAGAATTGTACCTGCTGGTCCCTTAAAGGCCAGTGGTTGCTCTTACAGATGATTCCTGTAACAAGATTCTGCAACTGGAATTTAGTTTCACTGAAGTAAATTATAATGTAATTTATCTCTGTACACATACCTACTGTGTTGATAGTGTGCAGTGGATTATTAATAGAATTATTGTGAACTGAATCTGTGAAAAAGAGCAGGCATGGCTCTTTGTGTGGTTTTTTTTTTGCTCTCCTCTTCTCACCCCATAAAGTATAAAAAATCCAAGCAACAAGAAAAAAAACCCAACAAAAACCCCAACCAACCTAACGAACAACACACACCCTTCAAACAAAACAGGAAACAAAACTAAACAGCATATTGTAATTACTTCGTGCTTGTTGCCGTTTAAAATGTTGGATTTCTGTTTCCTGATACTTTGTTGTAGTACATTAAAGTCTTGCAAGGGATGTATAACTGTGTACTAAAATCAAATAGAAGTGCTAATGGGAAGCTCTCATTGCACTTTTCAGAAAGCTTGCACTTAAGCTTTCCAATCGCAGGGAAACCACGGCAGACCCTTTGTGCCTCTGCAAAGTATTGTAGTATTCTTTACCTTAATCCCTGGCAACATCACCTCCATTTCTTTGGCTTGTCATCAACATTTCTATAAATAGAGTAAAACTCCAATGCATGTAGCAAGAAACGAAGCGTGTAGGGGAAAAACATAAAGGCTCTTGACTGAAATAGTTCTTTAACTTATTAACAGATAAGTGTGCATGTCAGAAAAACACACTTGTTTGCTGTGAGTATATGCAATAGCTGATGGGTAAAGAAACAGAAACCTTAATTGCTGCTTGCGTTTAGGTCACTGTTCATTCATTCATTCATTGCTGGAGCTATGAACTATTCATATGTTGCCACAGTATGTTACTTACACACGACTGATGGTGAAGGAAGTAAGAGCTAAGATGCTTCACAGACATCGACATCGGGGGGATTAACATGTCTGCTTCATTAATATATATGTGCATACATTAATGTTGAAGTATTGAAACTGTTTCAAATGAGATTAAAAACTCTCTCTTAAGGTCTGCTATAGTCCTTGGAAACATTTAAATTTTTGGCATCAACCTTACTGGTTTCTTAACCATTTTACTTTTACTTTGCCAGTGGGGATATGAGTGCAGACAGAGTGCTCATCGCCTGCCTGCTGCCTAGTTTTCTGTTGTTTTTCCTTAGCTAGGTCTGCTCTCTGTACTTGCTAGCCATCATTAAGCATATATGAATCTCTGTGGAGTGGCAGGCATGGATTCTGTGAGTGACATTTCTGGCAACGTTTTCCTTGTATATGGCACCAGGCCTGATTTTCTGAAATTTTAAGCATCTATGATCCCCATTTGCTTCTGCCGAAGCTGTAGGTACTCTGTCCTTTTGGAAAGCATGCTGCTCTGTGCTAAATCTCAGGCAGTTAAGAGATGAGAAAGTCCTGGAAACTTACTTAACACTCATGTGACAGCCAGTTCTGTATAGCAGCAAGAGTATCGCCTGTGTGAAGGCATTGCATCTCCTGCTGTATTAGTTACAGATCCAATAATCTGCCCTTGTGAAACTAGGTTTGGAGATCAGTAGTGAATTGTTTAGTAATGTTGATTGGAGCTCTTTAAAATATATTTGCAATGTATAAAACACTTTGATATATAGAAGCTCACATTCTAATAAGATTACATTAAGTATCCTAATAAGATCAAGGCTTGAAATTATGTTTTTCCGGATTTGAGTGATATAAATTAATTTTAGTTTAAACCAGTGTCAGTGTTCTTAGATGTTCATTATAAATACTCCGTTTGCAGTTTATGTAGGTCTGCATTTAAATAAAAAAAATTCAATTCTCCTATTAACACAAGAAGCATTTTCTCTTCCTCTCCTTCCAGTATGCTGCAGCTACAGATTATCAAGCCACTGCTGTAATTATTAAACTCAACCAGTAAATTATATAGAGAACAACAGTGGCTGATCACTGAACTCTGCTGGCACTGGCCTTTCACTTCTCATTTAAGTCTAGCCTACTATATAAAATGAATTCATTATTGTCAATTTAGGTCCCTTGTGGAGGCTAATCCACATCACAAAGCCATTCTACACAAAAGTGAATTCCCTTCAGGAAGACCTTACAAGTACATGCAAACTAAAATATGCAGGAAACTTCCAGTACAGACTAAATTAATTGTTACTTAAAATAACAGACTGACCAGGGTGAAATGTTGGATTAGTTCAAAAAGAACCCCACAGTCATGGTTCTGCTATGATTTCTGTTGGTTTATCCATGCTACTTTTTATTTTATTGCTAATTCTAATTTCTCTGTAACCTATTGCACAGAAGTATGAATCTAAAGGACTAACTCGATCTTTAGTTCTTCTGGTTTTCAGTGTCAAAATCTGGTGCCTAAGTCAGGGGAGAAGCTTGGCTAGTTTCAGCATCACAGTATTCCTCTTCTCCTTTAATGGTCTGGTTGGACATATCTTTTGGACTCTCTTAAATTGTCCTCCAGGTGGGCCACAGTGGGTAAAGTTATTAACTGGTTTATGCCCAAGTACATGTACATATGTAACTAAATTATTTGGCTATAATCACCCTTCCAGGTACACCACCTACTATATCGGACTGATACGTAAGATGATATTCAGTAACAGTGCATATTCCTTGCAGCTATGGCCAAGATAGTTTGGGGGTTTTTTTTCAGTATATTAGCATTTTAGTACACTAGCATTTCTATCAGTGTTTCTATCAGATTTAATTATTTAAATATAAAATACTGTATTAAATTTCATGTTTAGATGTTTAATGTTGTACTTCTTAAAGTGCACAACAGTTTGGAAAATTAGGAGTAACAGGAAAGTGTAATTGGCACTGATGAATGGCTGGCATTAAGTGTGAGCTCCCCATCAAGCAGCAGTCTTCACATCAGCCTTCGCAACCTATGACCTGCCTGGTTTTCTTTCATTGTTTATGTAAACTATAAGTATTTTGGAGAAGATAAAATTCTAGAATTGAGTGGTTATTTTTAATTCACAGAAAGATATCTTCTATTAGTGAAATTTACCTTACTGAACCTGATAACATTTCAAGTGCAGAATACAAAAAGCGTAACAACTCTAGAGAAGATCTGTTCCAGTTTTATGCTTAAATGCCAAAGTTTTATGTGCAGTATAATATCAGGGAAGAGTTGATTCATTGCATTTACCAATGACTGCCTAAGATTTCCCTCTGTCCCGTCCAAATACAGCTGAGTATTTTTTTTATGGATGCCTCAGCATAAGAAAAAACAGTGCATTTCACTGTCCATTTGGCATGAAGCAGTAGATACAGCGTAAAATTAATTTTGTACTTGAATTTCTCCAGAGTGTCAGGCATGGATCTTGTCAAATTCTTTACTACTTTGTTTGCTTAAGGACTTTATCCTGAGCTGTGGAGCAAGAATAGTAATGACCTTCAAACTCAATTTTCCAGTATTCAATTTACACTGTAAGCTAGAAAATCCACTTCAATTTCTTGAATCGACCTGACCCATTATGAAGTAAACAATTTGTGGTAAATTTTTGTGTATTTTTTATTTGTTTCTTTTAAAAATTATTTCTCTTACAGGGTGCAAGAAATAGTTTAATTCCTATTTTTTCATTATAAGAAGCTAAGAATGTTAGCATTCGTGTCTCTATAAACATATTTAAAATTTCAGGGAGAGTTTAAATATTTATGAAAATATAAAAGGTAACTTAAAAATAATATGTTTGTCTTGGAAACTTGTGGCCAGAACTTATCTGCACACAGATTACTTTTGGGAAAGAGAGGAGCATACTTACAGTCAGTTTTAATATTTTTAATGGTTTTCACTTTTTACTTTGCAGATTATATAAAGCCTTCAAATATTAATATATATTCAAGATTAGGGATTTATAGGCTTCTTTTGTTTACCATACATTGCTTGTCCGTGAAATTTTCATGGTCTTCTGATTCTTCTGAACCATAGTTATTGTGCATGCAGGTAGACAGCTGATTCTTCTCCTAACTTTTCATGGCATAAATAAGTGAAACTCTTGGCCCAAAGACAGAAAAAGCCATTAATTTCTTTAAAAATAGCCTACAACTGGAAGGCATATATGCTGCAGGAGAAAACGCCTTTTTTCTAGTGGTTTCAATTTCATGGTTATTCATGTTCTGATACTGGAAGCATGCTGACTTTAAATATTTGTCCTTGTCACATACATTTATTTTTCTGAGATCTTTAGCTTCTCTTTGAAGTTCAGTATTTCGTATGGGTAGTATACCTGGCTATAGATAATATATCTGAAAAAGCCATAGTGGTGGAATTATTTTGTCCCTCCCATAATTTGGGAGGGGTTGTTTTTAAAGAATCTCTGTGGTTTATTTATATCATTTAACTGTTGATCTAGTATTTATATAAAGAAAGAATTACATTTATTCATTACTCTTAAGAAGTGCATTGGACATGACTGAACTGTGCTCCTCTATCCTGTAATGAGGCTTTTCTGTGATTTTGCACTGACACTTTGGAAAAGACTCAATCGTTATTCTACCCTTTCTTATTTTCCAGTGTGATACAGAGCATTACAAGCGGAAACCTTTTGTATCAGAAAGCCATCAGTAGAAAAGGTGGATATTCTTGAAACTAATGTTGCCTTACTTTCTGTATTTGGACAATTTCTTCAGTGCTTGTAAATCAAGGGTAGTTATTCTAATATGGTACTTCTTCATTTAAACATAGATTTTTTTTTTTCCCCCCGAAGTAGATACTTAATAGCTATCCCGCATGGAAAAAAAATTCAAGGGTTTCAAGGAATAGCTGTAGCAATTGCAGAAGTGTATAAATTACCATCTCTTTTGGGTTTTTTTCTCCCTCTCAGTACAACTCTTACTATAATTAGCCAGCATTTAACAGCAAATGTTTGCTTTGGTTAAATTATTCAGAACATTTATTTTACTTGTCAAAGGTTAGATCAGGTTGTTGTTTGAACTGGTAATTAAATGCAGCCTAATACACTGTCGTATTTATATGCACTATCAGCCCTGTTTCCTCCGTATTCTGTATAATTTTATAATGTTCAGGGTTGACATTTAGACTTCCAACTCAAACCCTGTTTTCTTGTAAAGAAAGCTAAGATTTTACTTCTGTGTTTCATCATACATGTATACACTTAGGAAAATAAGGATTAGGGTTGTTTGGAATATCACAACTATGGACTTCATTGCCATAAAAGTAGTGAAGGCCCTTTGAATATTTTTATTTGCATATTTCAATAAGTCATTACACAGCATCTGGTATGTACTAATTATTTTTCAGAGATGAAGGTGAGGTGGACAAGTGCAGACCTCTCCTTTACTAATTGAATACCTACAAGTCACAGTAACATGCAGTATATTTAAATTACATTCCCAAATCTTTACCGGAAATGTGCATAATACTGAAATATAGAAACGTGCCTAAAATAATTACATAGCGGACCCAGATGAGCAAACAAAATTAAAAAGCCTCAAGGTCAGAACTTCTCATGAATCTAGAGCAGTGGCCTTGTACATGTACATTAGAGCACTGAGGCTGGCCATCCAGCCTGATAAAATCAATAGGAGTTTTAGAGAAGCCAGGATTCAGTCTTCTGTAGTCTCTCATGAGAAGTTCAGAAACTATTTTTCACACACTTATACTACACAGTCGTTTAATTGAATTGTCATACATATAATGTGTCCATCCCTTTTTTATTTCAGCTATGTATGTTTATTTTCTCAGGCAAATTTGAAGAAAGAATAAATCATAGGGCTTTTTAAAAAACTTTTATGCTCATAGGCCTAATATCATCCAATGTCTATGAAAAGAAGAAAGTTGCTGTCCAGTTAAAAAAGAAAGAAGCATGAAAGTGGATCATCAACATTTCAGCAATCTTTTTTTTCCTACCATGTGTAGACAGTATTCCTACCTTTTTCAGTGCATTTGTGTTGCAGCTTTCTCTTTGTGCGACTAATGTAGTGATATGTATACATTTCAACCTACCTTATTTCTCAGCATTTGTAAAACATTCTTGAAAAATCCTATCTATTGTACTTAATGTGTTGAAAGTGCAGTTTTGAATGTCTCACAGTTCTGTTAAATCAAAGCTACGCTGATTCTTAGCCTTGTAAAGAAACAATTCAGACTTGATGGTAGTGAAATCCTAATTTATCCACTGTTATGGTGATCCCCCCAGACTGTATTAAGTGGTGGCAAAAGCTGAGACAGGAATAAGGGCAAAACATACAAGCACTATCTTAAAAAGCCCAAATCCACATCTTATTTCCTGCACATGTGATCTTAGAGTAGCAGAATTTATTTTTTTTTTTTTTTTTTTTTACCTTTTCCTCCCCATTGTCATATTTTGTAATAAAACTGGCATAGGCCACCATGGGCCACAAGGTAGAAAGATACAGTGCTAGTGTTGAAAGTGAAGTGTATTCTTGATTATAATTACAGCATTCCTAGCGTGATACTAAAGAAACTCGATGTATGGTGTTCAATTTGTTATTTTGCAGCTTGTTAAATTTTTATACTTTATGGCTGTAGGAGGTAGCTAAAAACAAGAGAATATACTGTGCTCTTACAGAAATTATTCTGACCTCTAGGTGAGGTACCTTTATTTGTGTATACATCATCTGAACTGTGAGCCGTTTTGATTGATGCAGTAGATTGCATATACATGTGGCATACAGAGGACCTAGGTTAGGGTAAAGTTCTGGGCTCTCTCATGATGGACTACCTAAATATAAACTAGAATCAAAATGACTAAATTGATTTTAAGTTGTACAGAAGTGCTGTACGGGTGTAAGTCTTGGGATGGATATGACAGACTATGTGTGCCTTTAATTCAGAAAACTGGTCTTAAATTAAATAATTGCTGTATTAAAGTTTAAGAAGTATTCACACATTGGTTTGCACCAAGGATACTACTGATGGGAATGAAAACTAGTGTAGTTGTTTCAGATGGTATCTTTAAGACCATTAATAGTATGAATCCGAAGAAGAGTTTTGACAGCACAGCACATATCCATGAAAGTAGCCATTTGTAGGAAATAATAAATGTAAAGTTTAACATATAATGCTAGGGTATGGATAAGGTCTAAAGCATTTTATCCGTGAACTGAGGAGCTTGGTGGTCAAATCGCAGTTCAATCATGAAAGAAACAACGCAACAAAACCAAACATTCCTACTGTCTTTGAGAAGAAGAATGCAAACAGTTTTAGTTAAAATATTCTTTAGTCTTCTATGTTACCTTTCTAAAGCCAAATTGTGTGTGTGTCTTTGGAAGGTGAAACCGCTTTTTTCATCTGCTGTTTCTGACATCAGTGCTGTAAAGGAGCTCCACTAAATACAGAGGCAATCCTGAATTTAAAGGAGGCAAGGAAATATTCTTTCTAGTAGCCTAACTTCGTATGGATATACTAGATGACATTTTTTTAGAAATAGATCTTTATGTTAAAAATACCGTGTTCAGTTATTCAAATGGATGAGGGGAGTCTTATGTGAGGTTCTTTGGAGAAAGCAAGCTACTGCATAGTGAAGGAGTGATTTTCTGTCTTTCTAAATCATTTCATTTCAATTATCTTTTATGTTTTGGCTTTCATTTCTGGTAAGATGCTGTCAAAACCTCTAAACCAAAAATGACGAATAATGTTAAAGTTATCTGGGTTTGTTGTATTCAGTGGTTTGCTTATAAATGTGGCTGCTAAAGCAGAACAGGATTTCCCTTTTTCTTCCACAGCAAAGAACAAGAACTTCTCAAGCACAGGAGTTTGGATGAGTAGGCAGAGGATCTGGTGCCTGCTTGAGAAGTCCTTAAGCTTCAAGTCATCCTGGCAACAGGTGGAAATACAATATGTGTTTGGTAGAGAATAGTCATCTCAGCTAGGCAGTCTCTGTCTGTCACCTTCCTTTGAAGAATGATCAGTCCCCTCGGTCAACTTTTTCCTCCTTTTCCATCAGGAAGCTAAGAACACCTGCTACTGCCATCTTCTGTCTTCCTTTAGGAGAAAAAGAAAGATGAATAATACATGACAGAACAAAATTTCAAAAGTGACTACTAATTTTAGGTGCCCCAAGATGCACAGCCTTACTATTAAGTAAGAAAGAAAAGTGAGGACAGATCACACCTATATTCTATATGCTTGATTTCTTTCCATTTACTTCTGGATCCAGTTCAAAATTCTCATTTCATTCTTCTTAATGCGCTAAGTGGTGCATAGCCTGGCCGCTGTTAGGTCACTTCTCTACCTGACCTAGGTCACTTCTCTACCTCAACTATTACCAGAAATGCAACAACACAGCAAAAAGAACATTTTTCTAGGCTTTTGCATGTGACCAGTTTAAGAATGAGATCATACAGTCTGCAGCAGGAAAAAAAATCTGAAAGCTACCTTTTTGCAAATTGAAATTTCACGTGTTTGGAGAGAAAGAAAATAATAAAATTGGTCAGAAGGACGCACGCGCGCGCGCGCGCGCACACACACACACAAAGAGTTGGAAATAAGTATGTGAAAACAGCTATTTTGTCCAGGAGGATTCAGAGTGTTAATGCTATTGTGATTTCTATGTTAAATATTCTTAAAAAGTTATACTGGTCCATCTAACACAGACAAGAAAACTGTCTGCAAAGGCTTTCTAAAAACAATAGGAAAAACTTAATCAAGGAGGTTTCTAACCGTATCTTGTTTACATCTGTTATATTTTTTTAATAAAATGGGCTTAAAAGCTTAGCCTCAAAGGTGTTGCAAGCTTTCTGTAAAGTATAATGACAGCTGTTATTCCAGTACAGTTCTTCAAATCTTTTCACTGTGTTTTTGGGAATTCCTTTTTGTTGCTTGCATATAACAAAACTTGGTATTCAGGCAACACTGGGAGGTTCAGTCACGTCATAGAGGTTGGTGAATTAGAGAGAGCACTCAACTAAGCCTAACATATTTAGGAGCCATCAATCTTTTGTATTATCTATTAAAAATCAAAAAGCTTTAGAGAGTCCTGCCTGTTGTTCTGCTGTCATTCACCAGAGCAGAAGAGCATATACAATTCTCAGGGCAACTGATCCCTTAGCCTACTACTTCTGGTCTTGTCTAAGATCTTGCCCTGCTACTTACGTGTTGTCTAAGAATGTCATGCAAAACCAGGCTTTTGCTTCTTGCTGCGTAGTGTGTGCTGACCCACTTCTAAAGCAAAATAAACCCAGGACTTAGGGTAAAGAAAATCGAACTTGTTGATGACATGTTTCTGGTAAGACAAATTTACTGCCAAAACAAAAAACTCTTAACTCAAAAATTGCAACTCACTTTTATTAATATTTCCCCCTTTAAACTGTGTATTTTATCCTTATTTCTGAATTAATTTATGTTCTGGATTCTTACTGTAAATTTTAGGGTACATTTCTACAGTTCTGCAGAATTAAATATTTTTTTTATAGCCAGACTTCTGTTCCTCTATAACCTTGCAAAGTACTGCTTTCCCACTTGCTGTTTAAGACGTGCATCTACTTCAGGTTTTGAGGCGGTACAGCCAGTGTGTGTTTGATGTGCCATGTTGCTTGTACTGGTGACTTCTATGCCTGTGTTTTACATGCTCTGGCAAGAAGCGAGGACTGCCCAGAAAATATTTTAGGAGGAAGAAATGCCTCTGAGTAACAGTGCATTATAGAAGTCATTATGCTACTGTGGCCTTGCCTGCCTAGCATCTCTGTGTCTGCAGACTTCAGCAAGACCACTTGTTCCCTTGGCAGTTTGATGTGCATGTGCAGGAAAGGGTAGAAATTTTCATCCAGCTGGTCAAAAATTTGAATTGAAAATATGGGAGTGGGAACGGATAGGCAAATAAGTTGTAACCCATAACACTGTATTAAGAGATTAAATTATTAAAGAAGGAAGAGTATTGCACTGTAATTTTCTCCCATTTTTAATATTACTAACCTTGGCAGGAATTAGTACTAAGAGTTCCTGAACACCAGAAACAAGAGATGCAGCAGGATGTGCTGAGCAGCAGAGTTCACTGTCTGCAAAAGGAAGAACATGCCTTGTCATCTTTTTAGTAGCATGAATACAGTGGTACATTCCTACTAAAAAAAAAAACCAACAAGTAAAATGTTACTCATAGCAGTAGTGATATATTGGTATAAAGTGCTTTCTTGCAGTCAACTATCTGCTAAGGTTAGCAGGTTTCATTTATACGCTGTGTTTCCACGTCTTAGGGGTTTCCTTTGCTTGAGGTATTTATTTTATTTCATTTTATTTAGGTATTGCTGTTTGAAACTCACTACATCCTAGGTATGAATAAGCATTCTACAAAAATACTGAGCCCCTAGAGTGGCTGCTAAGCATCCTGCTTTTGTTACTCCTGATGTGGCAGGGCTGAAGAGAAGCAATGTGAGCAGGCAGTACATGATATGAATACTGTGCCTTACATAGAGTATGTCTTGAGACTGAGCATTTGAGTGTAAGAGGGAGCATTCATGGGAGGCTTCAGCATATTTTTTACCAGGGGTAGCCCTACTCTGAAGCTCTTTTCCTCTTGAAAAGTACGGCTTTTAGACATACTCAAGTAAGCCACTGCTCCCGTTGGCAGAAGTGATAGGAAACCCTTGCAATTTGCATTCATTGCACTGCAGCTGAATTAGATTTCAGAAAGCACCTTCTCTTTGCTTTCCTCTTGCACCTGGTTTTCCTCTACAACTGTGCCCTTTTGAATTCACTCATCAGGACTGGATTGCGTAGGTGAACATGGGTTATGGTTCTTGACGTTATGTAGAAACT
This sequence comes from Haliaeetus albicilla, assembly GCF_947461875.1. Taxonomy (NCBI): domain Eukaryota; kingdom Metazoa; phylum Chordata; class Aves; order Accipitriformes; family Accipitridae; genus Haliaeetus; species Haliaeetus albicilla. Next base: position 40,771,925 of record NC_091484.1, read on the forward strand.
TCATTGTAAGATACAAAACAAATTTTGTCTCTCTCTGCTCTTTTGAAAGTGCCTGTGAAATGGTCCTTTTTCCTTAGCAAGTGGGGCTTACACCAACTTTCTTTCTCCCTCAGCATGAGACTGTGCTGCTTTAGCATCTGCATATCTAGAAGAGAAATATTTGATGTAAATGCATCTGTGCGTGCATGAACATGCTGCTGTTTCTATAAAAATTCTGTCAACCCCTGTAGGAAACTGTTTTCTAAAAATAGTGAAAGAATAAAGGCTGAATCCTAGATTAATTGCTTACTACTTTAAAGCTGTGATATCCTAGAAACTTATTTCGTTGAATACACTTTTAGTGTCTAAGCTAGTTACTATCATTTTGGGTAAGGCTGCAGGCTAAGCTGCCATTTTTTCCAGTTCACTGTTTTGGTGATTTCTTTCAGTCTTGACATTCTTTGGCCCTTTGAGTTACATATGTATTACTAAAACATAAAGCGTGTAGCATAGCATGGTGCCTCTGTGTTCCTGAAAGTAAAACTCTTAAATACTTAAAAGCAGTCACTTCCATACCATAAACAGCAGTAAACTACTTTAATCTCTTAACTATCTTTGGAAGGACAAAGCTTTAATTTAAATTATATTGAATTGCTTTGTAACCAGGTAGATCAAATATATTCTAAAATAAAATAAACAAGGGATTTCTTTCATTTAATGGGTTTCCAATTGTTTGAATCATTTTAATATGAATAGGGTTTTCACCAACTCTAGATTACTGTAACAAAAGGGAGTAGCTTCATAGTTCAATAATGTAAAGATTTGAAATCTTACTGCATTTTCCTCTCTCCTCCTTCCCCATCTTCCTTTCACTAAAGTAAAATATTAAGTTTCTTTCAGTCTTATGTCGTAAGTTATAGTTTCTAGGCTCTTAATAGATCTTGTTGCTCTTCTCCAGACTGCAGCAGCTGGTTCTTGTCCTTCTGTGCTATCTGTCTAAAGACAGAGACACTGATTCAGCTCAGGCCTTAGCAACATCAGGTGATGGGAGGAGATTTACACATCTCATTTTGATCAAGTTGTTTTGGCTACGAGGAACCTTTCTCTTTTTGAGTCTTCAGTTGAAAGGAAGTATGGTAAAAATACAGCAACATAACATTTTCACATCTGCTGCTAAAAAGCTAGATCCTGGGGGTGGGAGGAGTGTTCAGGGCAGGGGTTATGTTTAGCTGTTGACTTTGGATCTTTTTTTGGTTTTGCTGGTATTTCTTGTTTGAAATCAATGTTAGATCAAAGTTGTGTTCTCTTAACAGCCTCATTGTGAAGCTGTCACATAAGCCAGCATTAAAAATAGGTATAGTTTTGTGTTGAGGGTGTGGGATTTGGTTGTTTGGTTTTTGTTTTTTTTTAAGGAAATTCAAACTTCAAAATTGAGACTGGCTTTGGTTCTTGTGTCTTTTTTTTTTTTTTTTTTTAAATATGACTATACGGAACATATAACTGTAGTACTGGTAATGATTGATGCTGTTTATACTTTTGTTGTCACCATTTTCAAAGCAGAAGAGAGAAGTTGTTTCACCATAAGTGTCAATTGTCACTATTCATAGCATTAGACCTTGGGAAACATTGTTGCCAAGGTTGGTAGGGGGCTGTAGGTATTAAATATAGTGGTCAACATTACGTAAGGATTTCAATCCTCTCTGCTTTATTTAAGTTTTTCTCCCTTAGTCAAACTACTATTCCTTGCAGAATTGTGTAACCTCAAGAAAACTGTAAGCTAGCAACTGCATAAACTTGTTCCCTGCTTGTAACAAATGTGTGGAAGATTTCCTATCTTCCAAATTAACAGAATATAAAGTGTTTACTTATAAAGTTTTGTGGGTTTTTTTTTCTTTTTTAACTTCTAGCATAAAAAAGTTTTTAACTATCATGTGAATTATCAAGAGAATACATTGTCATGGTCCCAGGCTGTTTGTGTTGTTTCTTATCCCTGACATTTTAATTCACTACTGAATTTATACTTTGCATGTTTAAGTACTGGTAAGACATGAAAGTTGTAGGGTTAAATCTGTAGACAGTGCTTTAAAGCTCCTATGATAATTGTTCTTAGGTATGTATTCCTTTACTGTGGCTCTTGAGACAACTATTTAATAGACAACATTTGAATAATACAAATGTGCAGTTGGTAAAAATGGATTAGGGTTTCAGGGTGGTACCAATGGGTGATATTTAATATTGAATGACATGTATTAAGACAAATGCTTTTATATATAATTTATTTGGCATTGTAAATGCATTTATCTTGTGAGATACAGACCCCCTGTTGCCACATGAAGTATTCTGGAAAGGTTTGGAGTAAATAAATAATAAAACCACTTTGATATACAATCTAACAATATTAAATATTAAGACTTTCACATGATTGATTTTAATACTTAATTAACTTATTTAAAGTCCAATGTAAGTCTGTTTTTGTATTAAAGATCAGACAGGCAGAAGTTAAAATGCAGGAAATGTTATTAAATGGGACAAAATTAATTGCATTTCATGATCAGTAGGCTCACTGGCTGTTAACCTGTCCGTCAGTGGCATGATCTTGTTTGTTTTGTTTGGGACCCCAGCTGATGTTAATCTGCTCTACCATGTCAGTCCATTTTTATGTTTGCATCATTCTACTTTAATGATACATAATCTGATACATTTTATAAAAGAAAACAGACTTGCTTTATGCTGTCCAAAGTTTGTCAAATTGTGCACTTTTTTTCTGAGTTAGTGTTCCTCCTAAGGCATTTTTCTTCAGTGGGTGGTGGCAACCTGTGGAAGTGGCCAAGTAGAAACCTTAGCAGGTTTTTTGGTTTTTTTTTTGGAGGCACTTGAACTAGTATCTTCTGTATTTTAATGGAGGTGGTGGTAGTAAAGGGCTCAAGTGATGGAGAGCAGAAGAGCTCAGTGCTATGAGATAGGTGGTCCATGTGGTCTGGGTAAAAATCACTCCCAGAGCAAAGAATAAAGCAGTGAATATTACAGGTTGGAACAAAATTTTCAAAAATGCCTATTAATGATTGTCTTAGTAAAAAGTATCCAACTTGAAACATACCAAATAGTCCTCATTTTCCAGAGTTCATGCTCAGGACTGTCTCCTGCTCAGCCCTCTATTCAGAGAAAGCATGACTTTTTTTTTTTTTTTCCTTTCTTTCCTACTTTATGAGGAATAATTTAAGGCCCAGGGGATTTGGCCAGTGAAAAGACAACCCAGGGTCTGGAGCTGTTTCTAGATTATTTGCAAGTCATCTGTAGTTCATGGCTTTAAATAAACACAATGCATGTTTATTCTCCTAATACTTAATTCCTTACCTACTTTAAAATGTTTTTACATTCTGGAGAATCCTCACTTCTGTGTGCTAAAATGCTTGATTACTTCATAAGCTGTAAATGAGGGGCAGAACTGTGAACCCTCATAACATGATGCTGTCAAACTTAACAAAACATGCATAAGACCATTACCACTCAGACATTTGCTTTTAGTCAGGTCGTTTTAATCAATTTGACTTCACAGGGCAGCTAATTTATCACTTAGCTAAAGAAGTATTTCCTCTACTTGCCATCAATTTAAGTAATTAAAATGGTAAACTTTGCTATATGGCATGAAATAAAGGCCCAAAGATAATTTGGAGAAGGTGGTTGATACAGTCTAATAGAATGAATGCAAAGTATTATTTAAATACTTTGGTATGCTTCGGTAGTTTTCAGAAATGTCATATTCCGGTAGCTTTCTGGTACTGATATAAACTGATTTTTATTTTTAGCATATCCAAGATTAAACAGCATTGTTCAGTTTCTTCCTCAGTGTTAGTGGGTTCTCTTTTTCCTTTCTTTAAGCATAAGATGTTTTGCTTTTTTGCTCCATTGTTTGGGGGTAAGAGGCTCTCAGAGAGCAAGAGTGGGGCAAGTGCTGCAATTTGTGCAGTTCTTCTGCCCTGCTCCTAAGTGCCTCCTCAAGCCTGCAATTCCTCTCCTTTCATTTCACCACCGGGGGGACGGGAAGAGAGGGGAAATGCATGTTTTAAAAGCTCAGAATTGCCTAATTCTTTTTTACCAACTGAGTTACATTTTCAAAATATCCTTTGTGAGACTGATTATATTTTCTAATTTTGCCCAAACAATATGAATGCTCTTCATATCTTAAACATTAATTTTGATATGTTTTGGCGTGTTTTGTAATTTGAATAAATAATTTTTAAAAGTCTGTATAAACACTGATGATTAAGAGAAACATTTTAGATGACATGTTTTTAGGGGTTTTTTAATTGAAATAATTTAGTAACTTTTTGAAACAATGCTTGCTATCCATAAACTGCTCCTCTGAAAACTGAATATTTGTATTCAGTATCTGTTGCAAGTTAAAAGGTAAATGAATGTCTTATGACTTGAAATAGGGTACAGTATTCTGTTCAACTGTGCTATGTTTTTTTTATGAAATACTGATTTTAAATTTATCAAAATTTTTGAGATTGGGGTAGTCTTGCCACTTGCTCACGTGGTAGTGAATAGTCTCACTGCTAAAGAACTCCCGAAAGTTTGGTTTTATTTTGAATATTTCATCTTCTAACTGAACATTCATTATAATCAGTTTATTATATGAGTATTTATTACAATCTTATTACAGATGACTCTGCTTTTTTGTACAGTTCTGGTTATAGTGGTGTACTCCTATGTTTGTGTAACACGTTTTGCCATGTTTTGCCCGTCTCCAGTCTGGATGTAACTGGTGCTTCATTGGCAGTTCAGCTAATGATAGAAGCATATCACACTTAGACTTTTATCTTTGCCTTGTATTTCTAGCTAGATAGATATGACTTATGTATATTAATGGCAGATGAAGCATGGCTGAATTGAGGCTGTTGCCACTGACAGTCTGGTGAAGAAGTACGTTTCATTGTGAATGTTTTAAATGTTATTTTTTTAAGCATTCCAAACTCACAGGTTTGTATACAGGAAGAATGGCAATGCTGATGAAGGCATGACTGTGTAAGACAGACTAATTTATGGCAAGATGTGGTAGAAATAACGTCATGTGTTAGTGTTAGAGCAGCTAATACGGAAGGCAAAAATTTGTAAACTCTCAGGTGCGCAAACCTCCTTATGTCTAAAAAGAAGCAGCTGACTTCAAAGCTAAGTACTCGGGGAGAACAAGAAAAGTTCTCTGAATTAGAATGGCTATGTTAAATCAGACTATTTAATACAACGAGTAGTTGACCCCTGCCGTGCTGAAGGAGGTTGTTAGTAAGGTACATGTTATTAAACATCAGTTAAGTTTTTCCTAACGGAAACAGGTTGGTATTTTATCACCTATGGAATATGGAGGAGGTCATGGGGAGAGAGGATGATGGGCTATAAGCAAGTATCTCTACAGAGTCCAGTGGAGTTCTGTGTTGGAGCCCATAAGCCTATTTTTCGAGGGATTTTTGGTCTCCATTGAGTAACTGGGCTGGCAGGTCACAGGCATACTGACAAGCTGCCTTCACTGGAAAGCAGACTGGATTCATTCCATGCGTGTGCGCTGGTCGGTGAGGAGCAGACCTGTGATGCTGTCCTTGCTGGCGCGTGAGGGCTCTCCGTGCTCGCGTACTTAAGGAGTTTATATGCCTGTCTTTTCCTTGGGCTCATGGGTGGATTAGTGTCTCTTTTCATTACCCTAACTAGATAAATGTTTCATATGCAGCCTTAATTATTTTTTCATGTGTATTAAAGAATAGTTGAACTCCCAGTTCTGGGAGGGGTGCTTGGTCTTTGGGTTTTTTAGCCCTTCATCTTTGGAGGAAAACAAAAAAAAAAGGAATAGATAAAAGAGTCACTTCTAGCTTTGACTGAGCTGTTGTTAGGGTTTAACAAGATAGCCAGTATCGAGTCTTGTAATCTAATAATTGAACTTCAGATTTTTATTACATTTTTATTGTTTCACATTGAGAATGTTTTTAAATTGCATCTTATTTATTATGAACAATGTTAGTAGGCCATTACAAATCAACCACAAACCTGTAAAGAATTAATCTGTCTCAGAGTAAGATCCCAAGTGTAATCATAATTGTTTAATAGTTCTCTTTGCTCTTTGTTAGAAGAGCTGAAAAGAACTTAAGTATAAAACTGTAAAGAAAATTGCTTGGACTAAGGAGTGACAAGACTAATAGGTAGTGATTTTTTTTTAACACTAATCAAATGTATCTGTAAACAAACACAAGTAACTGATTAAATCACTGTGCAAGTATCAAAAGTAAATCTGTTCAGCTGTTTAAAACTGCTCTAACCGTCTGTAAAGTAAATTATAGCTCTTATATGTTGTAAAGGCATGGCATTTAGGGAGTATTTAAAAAAGAGAAGGTGGATACAGAACAGAAGAATATAGAAGAACAAACTTACTAGAGCTGATTTCATACAGTGTTATGGATGTAAGACAATGTAAGTCTGAAGCATACTGTGGCTTAACTAAGTGGTGGCTGCTAAAACTACAAAGGCTGGTGAGGTCATTTTGTGCCTGGTTCTCAGTTTGAAAGGCACTTGGGATTGTACCTTGGTCAGATCGTGTAGCAATGTCTGAAGGACCATAAAAATAAAATGTTAAATTCTGGCAGCACAGTTCAAAATAAGCTTGTAATTTTTGTGAAGGCAACATCAACAGATGAGTCGAAAGGTGATTAAGACAATATAGCAAAGAGAACCAGAGCAGCAACTAAATTCCAGCAGGAGAAAATTATAAAAATCTCTTTCAGCAAAGTTGCTGGTTTTTGGTTTTGTTTTTTTTTAAAGTAAATTCTTTCAGGTTTCTCATTTATTTATCTAAGATATCAGGTAGTTATGAACACTTCTCTATGTTATGTAACCATAAGACTGCAGGTAAACACTGAAATGTTATTTAAGTGGCTAGCAAGTTTATATATGTTTTTCTCCAAGTTACCATTTGCACGTTTTTCATGGTTATGATTTATAAATTACATAGGAAACACATGATGTCTATTTGCAATCATAATACATTTTGTTGAGCTAGTACAAAGAGTTGTTCAAGGTAATTCTGTATTTTAGAGGTGTTTTATCATATGATTATAAGATCGTAATAATTTGACATAAAAGTGTGCCACTGCAAAAGTGGGCAGTCCTAACTTCCCTCAGTTCCTGGCTGCTTGTTTCCAAGAGCTTCAGATGTTCTCCTCTTGTTAAAAAGCAGTGAGAGATGATGGCGCGATCATATCAGCACCACACTAACACAGGTGCTGGGACAAATAAAGAACAAAACCCTCAGAGAATACCGCTGAGAGAGCATCCTTTCGGAAACAGTCTGGGTGCATTGGTTTGAAGGAGATGCCTAACAGTGGTGCAACTAGCTTTGTTTATTATTTAGTATTTTTTTTTTTCACATAACTTAGTAGGAAAATGAAGCAGATGGATAGTATAGAAAACTAGAAGGGTCTTCAGAATCCTAGTCCCTTTTCATTTATTGACAGTAAACTGAAGGTATAAACATATATGGTCAATGCCATGCCTTGTAAGAACCAAAGGAACAGCATAATTAGTGATTTCTGAATTGATAATATACCAATCCTGAAAGTGTAGGTGCCTTCTATTCTATTCTGTTCTGTTCTATACCAATTTGTGTTTGTATATTTCTTTTTAAATATAATTTTCTTGGAGTTAAACAGTTAAGATACTTGTAAACTAAGCAGTTACAGTAAGTGATATTTAAAATTCAGATGGCAGTCATAGGTAGCTACTTAGTGTGCTTGGGCAAATCAAACCTATTTGGCTGGCATAGTTCTTTTGTGCTGCAAGTTAGCTACATCTCTTTCAAGCTGTTAATAAATTGCTGTACAGTGACCAAAATGCAGTCTTGACAAATGTACTCTTCTGCTGTTAATGCACTGGAAAGGTCGTTTTTCCTTCTTACTGCTCTGACCATAACGCCATCTGCTTTTCACCCTTTTACTGGCATCCTCTTATTCATCGCAACAAATATTAGCTTCCAACACTCCTCACATGAACTTCAAACATAGTTCTTGTTCACTTACGTGATCGTGATTTGAATGCCATTCAGCAGCTTGTGATGATGAACCGGCGTCACCTGCTTCCTGGGTTTTCAGTTCTGTGCTTTCTCCCCTTTTGCCCTTCGTTTTTGGAAGAACTTCTTTGTAAATATTCACTAGCTAGCTGATTACGTTTCTTCAAACGCTTCTTAAACATCATCTTTCTAGAAAGCTAATATAAATCTTGATAAAACTGAATTCAGCCATCATACCAGTCAGTTTTGTCTTATTCTCTCTTTTTGTATGTGTTTGCGTCCCTCTCTCTGCTCTCTTGTACTTGTCCTATGATTTCTGACAAAGTAGTAGTTAAAAGGAAGTTTTTCTATGATAACAGGTCCTGAGTGCATAAGAGTGATGATGGGTCTCACCTCAGCTTTGCTCTATAACCTTCGTCATTCCCCAAGGACTAGTATCAGTTCTCCCTGGAATCAGACTAAAAGATGATTTGGGGAACCTAGAAAAAGGAAGAAAAAAGGCTCCTGCCCCACTTTACAGTCTGGCAAAACCACACTTGGACTTTTATTTGCAGTGTGACGGTTGGAGGTGCTACAACAATTCTTTTGGACTCCAAATAATAAAACATTTGAATCAAAACACTGTTGTTTTGCTATTAGGCATCTAATGGTGATGTAATGCCTGGAAAATAAGGAAAGGTTTTAAGCATTTTTGCTATTGACTTGTGTGATTGAAAAATAGCTAAAGAAACATTAAAGTGTTTGTTTCTCTGTTTTTTTCCCTCCAGATAAATACCCTTCAGTTGGAATTTACTATTGCCAATATGTATCATTCTGTGTCTGAAACCAGTCACCCTTTGCAATCAGAGGAACAAGAAATAGGCATTGATCCCTTGCAGAGTTATTTGCACAAGCCAGGGGAAGGTGAGTTTTGTATTTCTGTACTTTTTTGACTTTATACCTAGAAACCTTATATAAGTGCGTCATGATAACTGTACCTGTCGTAATTCATTTAGTTCTTTCAATGAAGTTGAACAGGGCAACTTAAAGAACATTTCACAGAGTATGTGTAGAACACTCTGACACTAATGAAAACCACGAAAAGTCAACTTTCAATTACAGACAGAAACATTAGCCAAATGTTTAATGCGCTGTCATCCTTTTTTAATCATAAACCAAACACTGACTTCAGCATAAGAATATTGAAATGCAGTGTGGCTTTATGTTACTTTCTCAAGCATGAGCTCTTACAGTGCTTTGGTTTTAGGGATTTTTCTGTTTTCCTTTTTTTTTTTTTAATTCTGCAATAAAGTTCAGTGGATGAGATTGTGCAAATAAAAAGGCTGATTTCCTTGTTTGTTTGTTTGTTTGACTTAGCACTTATATTCGTATGTGGTAAAAAAACCTGGAAGTTGAGATAGAATGAACAGGCTTTAAAGGCAGAAATTGCTATGGAACTGAAAGTAAATTAATTAAATGCAGTATTTGGAAGACTCTAATGAACAGTGAGAACAAACTGCTTGCATAATGCAATGCATGTCTGTGTTGCTTGTCTTTTCTACTTATTTGCTAGTAGTGACAGTATAGTTGGTTTGAAGAAAGTGATAAGCTTAACGAGAAAGCTCGTCCTTGTCATGAAAACATTCCTCAAGTACTCAGTTATACACAGTGGCACCTTAACTACCTGTAATTTTCCAGTCATTGAACACATGTACCAGGAGGGCAAAATAAAAAATTTATTTTAAATTACAGAGTTGAAACAACTTTGTCACATTTCCTAAGTCCCTCACCCAGATCAACTACTCTGTGTGGGTGTATCTGTCTATAAATCTTCTGTTTACTAGTGCTTATTAAAAAAGCTATGTCAAGTTTTGCTTAGTCAGGTTTATTACTTCAGTTTGTAAGAAGCTGATGTTTTGCTTTAAAATATATTGGTAAAACTTCATTGTCCCTTTGAGCTAATTTTTTTTCATTTTTTCTTCATTGGCTTATAAAGCTTTTTCAATGTTAGAAAATGAGAATGAACATCTAGGGGGAAGTATTTTAAAACCTGACGATTAAATGAAATAGCTTTTCTAGGTCAGTGTTACTCTTCTATTATATTTGACGTGTTAACGATATGGAGTCATTTTAGTTTGATAAACTAAATGCTTTTTTCTACATATTTTTAGAAACTTGAAAATAATCTTTTGCAATAACCTAAAATAATCATTTTTCAGAGGAAATATAGCTTGCTTCTAGTCTACCCCAATCAAGAAAAAGATAAGCATTTCTTCTGGGTTTTTTCCTTAAAAAACCACTGGTAATTCTCTCAACTCTGTTTCAAGAAAAACCAAGATTTTTACCCTCTTAAAAAAACACTGTAAATTAATTTTACCCTTTATTGTGCCCAGAAGCGATTAGTTACCTTAACTGAAAAGGTTTCTCATTTTTATCCCAACCTTAACATTTCTATGACATACAAAGTTATTAGTATTGAATTGATGTTTAAAAGTGCCATTAATTCATTTACCCCAAATGTTCATTAACAATGTAAATGTATGCTGATGTTCTATGAGACAAGGAAGTGACTAATGACTCTTCGCACTAACAACACTTAAAATGAATAGAAACTTTAGATAGCTAATCTTGAAGTAATCAAGACCCTCATTCAGCTTGGCATCTCTGTATGCTCTAAAACAGCTGTCAACTGTTAAAAATATATACACAACACATACATACGCACATGCGAAGATAAAGATATGTAAATACATGGTTCCCCAAGTCATAAAGGTTACCAACTATGGTACATTTTTTATGTTCTATCTATGTAAATATTTTATATAAAGCATCCATTTCATCTTCATGTTGGTTTTTTTTTTTACTGTGAAACACATACTGCATTTTAATTTGAAACTTTATATATCCAACATAAGTCTGTGAAGTTTTAATATATCATTTTAAATGTTTAGATGGTGTTAGGTCGTTGTGCATCAAAGTATACAGTCGTTCCTGTCCATGCAGTCTGTCCATCATTGTCTTCACAAAAGTACTTCAAGACAAGGTTTTTCAACTCTGCCTCAAGTTTCAGGCATGATACAGAATCAACTTGGTGAAAATCTTTTATCTTCAAGTCTTCTGTATCCTGTATCATAGAAATATGGAGGAGAGGTGGTCCATCAGTCGGATGTTCTGTGCGATACTGTAGAATATCAGGACATCTGAATTGTTTTTTGAAGCTGTGCTGAATGCTTAAAGTATTACCTTGGAGACAAAGTGATAGAAGTCTTCACCGAGATGAAGTAATAAAAATAAAGCACATCACTGATAAGGATGGTGAAAAAAAATACTAAATCATAGAGCTAGACAGATTTGTTAATCTACATGAAGTATTGTATTTTTAGTATGTGCAACTGATACCAAAACTTGATGGAGAACCAGGAGATGTCATGTCCAGTTGGAGTTTTGAAATTCTCCCACAAGGCATTTTCATAATATGAAAGAAATCTCAGAAATACATGGGTTATACTGTTAAGTATAGCTGGTTGGAAAACTGCATGCATAGACTACTTTCTGTTCATTCGCTGTCGCTTGGAAGGATATACTGGATGGGATTCCAGAAGTATGTTAATTGAATCTAGTAGTACTCAGTGCTTTTATTAAAATCTCTGTGAAGGTATAGAGAGCAAACGTGGTTTATCTGGGACAGGGTTGTTAGCACAACAGGGGCAGACATACAGTTCAAAGTATTCTTGAGATTTTGGAGAAGTGGCCTGAGAAGAATAAGACATGGTTCACCAGGAACAGCTGCAAGGATTAAAGTTGCAAGTGCTAGGCAGGAGACAATTACCTAGCTGAACAAATAAAAGTAGAGCATTACAGATGAGGTGAGTGTCATTTGGAGAAAGATCTGGGTGTTCACAGCACTCCAAATTTTGTGTAACTGAGGAACTTTGAATCTTGAGTTATGATGAGCCATGAGAATGTGCTTGTTTGCAAGTTTAAAAAATTTAGGATAGGCTGTTAACTATCAGACAGTCAAAATCTTTTTTCTATCCCTTTAAAATATTCCAAAAAAACAGATAAGATAGTATTTCAGTCTTTTTCTAATGGTTGATTTGGCCTGTGTTATTTTCCTTGTGTCTGATTTTTTTTTCAAGATAGAAAAATGTGCATTGCATATATGCACTCATATATGCTTTTATAAATAACATTTTTAATAGTTGGTAAGAAATTTGTGGCAGGGATTCTCACTTTTGCAATCTGATACTTCAAATCGAAGATTTGAGTTCTTTTAAGAAATTTTAATTTTGGATTTTACCTTTTGAATCTGGTTGTATTTTACTTTATATGCATGTATGTATATGTGCATTGTTGTGTTTGCTTTTGACTATAGTAAGTTGATGGTATCTTGCTACATTTTCTGTTCTAAGAATCTTCATGATATTCTTCATTTTATTCTAACAATATTTTTGAACTATTCCCCCTGAAACAGGGAACTTTATCAGAGAAACTGATAAATCTTACCTTTTTTTGTCTCCAGCAGAGACTTTATAAACCCTGAATATATGAAGAGAAATTTCAGAAACTTTGCTCTTCTACCTTCTCCCTGCATATTGCATCTGACAAACTATTTTGTTCATTTCCAAATGGTTGAGGTTTATATTTAATTGAAACGGGATAACTAGGTTAACTGTTTCTGAGCTGCTGTAAATTTTTACTCTAAGTTTCAGTGTTCACCACATTGTGACACAAGTTTTGAAGAGCATAGTAGGTAGTATTCCCATTTCATTGATGTAATGAGAAAGTTGATCCTCTAAGGACACACTGGAACAATGCATTTAATACTCTTCAATTTAATTTGCTCAATATCACAATTAATACAATTAAGGTCACTCGAAATGAAACTATTAACGAATTGGGTAATTTACTTTAACAATGTCAGTGTGTTCTCACAATTACATTTGCTTTAATTAGTGTACAAGCCATTACTTAATAGCACACTTCACATAGAAAAATGTAATGTGTTCTTTGTTCTTAATAGAAGAAAAGGGGAAACCTTTAATGTGTCTGAGTGTTTTGGATTTGGAGTTTGGGGGTGTATATTTCATGTCTAAAGGCTATAGTTGGTGGTGAGGACAGAGAAGGCTGATATAGCTCAAAGGACAAAGATAACTACTGGAGTGTGTGACTGAAATTAATTGAGTTAAGATAGATCAGTTGCCCACCTCATACTTACTTACCATTGCATCCCTCCTGATTCTTAAGGCTGCCATGAAAAAATACAAGGGGTGGTAAGAGAACATTCATATTTCTATTTTGACCATATTCTGTGTGTTTCCATTGCTCATCTTTGGAGAATTTTGCTGTTCCAGTGTTAACCTCATAACTCTGATCACTAGAAAGTGTTACCATGTAGAACTATACCTTACATGGAGTTTGAGATACCTGGCTTATATCAGTGTTACATAGAAAACATGTAGTAAACAGGGGAATTAATTAATAAAGTAAATGCCACCTTCTCTGGACCTAACAGGACCCAAGTGCTATCAAATAATTTCCCAAATCTTAAGTGTTATTCACATGGGACTGTGTTGATCTTGGGTACGTCCTTTCACATTTGTTCCAGGGTTAAGTGAATTTTTGCTGTCAGAAAATCGTATTATCTCCTAATCAGTCAGTAGCTCTTCCGTGTTATGAGTTGGGGTTTTTTGCGCTTATGACCCCCTTCAATCAGGGAGACAATGCTAATGCAGATTGCCCTGTGTGGTGTTTATCTGTCTCTGTGTTTAGAGATCACTTCCACAATTACATTTAAAAGAAACAACCACAGAGGTCTGGACCTCTCTGTGTGAGAAGTACGCTCCTAGGTAAAAGCAATTGAGACTGCAGATATAGTGAGTTCTTGAAGCCTTACTACTTTCTTATCAGATGTTTTTTGATATTGTATTGTATGACATCATGCGTGTCATGTAATGTGTATTGTTTCATCTTCTCTCCAGGAAGGGACATGTACATGAAGTATAGTATTGTGTTTTTAAGAGTCCTTTTAAATATGCATGCTACTGTGTGTTTTCATTAAAAAGACAAGATTGGAGCAGTGAACCTCTTTGCATTATATTGGAACAGAAGGTGCTGAGGGTTGTGATTGTTTTTAACGCCTTTGGGATTTCATGCTATGGTTTGCACCAGGCCCTGAGAATGCCCAGTGTCCTTCACTGGCGAGTTTTACGCTTCAGGCAGAAAGCTTCAGTGTGCCCCACCAGCACCGTTGTTGCTACTGGTCCTCGTTGCTGCTGGTCTCCTCCTGGGCTTGGCTTTTCCAAGGTATGCCAGAGGAGAAAGAGCTGTCTTCAGTCTGGTTCACTTCATATTGGATGAATAAAAGCAAGAATGGTTTTTACATCTTCAAACACGATATGCTAACATAACAAGCGTTTTAATATTCATTTATTAATAATAACTACTGTTTAGCTTGCTTTTAATTGAGCAGCAACAGGACTGTAGTGACAAAGGCTATTGGAGCAACACAGTATGTCTTGAGCTAACTCAGCCTGTCACTAGCTCCTTCCCCACAACTCTTCCTTTTATCTTCTCTTTTCTGTATTAGAAATACGTTGTTATTAAGAGATCAGTTAATGGAGAAACTATGTGTGTTTAAAAATACATATATTTAGTATAAAATTAGTTGAAAATAGCCAGCACACAGTACATTTTTTGCTTTAAAGACTGTATTTGTATTTGTACGGGTGTTGACATGCCCTTACAAATTTGCCAGTTGTGGGCCCTTTGGTTTCGGCGCCTTGCTGCAAATTCGTTATTTAGGAACTGCAGGAGTATTTTAAATGACTTCAGCTGTGGGAGCGAATGTGAGTAGTTGACACAGTCTTGTGGGTTACTGGCTTCCAGATTTGGATTTTCCTCTCCAGAATTGGTAGCTGCAGTTTTTTTGGTGCCTTCACGTGAGCGGCACATTACATCAATTCTAGTTTGGAGGTTATACTATGGCGTGGGTAGCTGGCACAAACACCATGTAGGGAAATTGCCTTCAGTGGTTGATAAAGCAGATATTAAAGAATACCTTTTGTCTGTTGAGCTAAAAGAAATCTAAAATGTTAATTTTGAAACTTCTACTCTAATTCGGTGTATGAAAATAAGACCATTCTCACTAATGACATTGGCACACTACCTCGGTTCAGTTGTCTCAGCTGGGAATTTCCAGTTCTTTCCAGATACAGCCCTGCCTGAATACTGGCATAAATCGCTTGTCAGCCTTACGTCATTCTTCTAATAACTCCTTGTGACCCTACTTTGGGACAAACTGATTTCAGCGTTTCTTTTTCTTTTCCTAGCTTTTCCCAAATCCAGGTTAAAGCTCAACTAGTTGGTTGTCATCTCGCTTCCTGTTATACCTGTGGTATAATAGACATGGTATAAAAGGAAATGATGCAAGTTGAATGAAGAAGAAAGGGGTTTTTACCAAATTTTACATACTTAGAGGAGCTTCAAATGCCAAGTAGAAATTTCCATTTTAACTATAGTAACTTACTGAACAACAAAATTAAAACAGAATAATCTTTTTTAATACAACCTCTGTAAATGTAATTAAGAGTATGTTAAAACTAGCTCATTATTAGAAGTTATACAGAAGCTAACGATGAGAATGGAATCATTCTTTGAATATTTTACTCAGACTTGATACAAAAATATAATATGAAGGTTACTACCCATAAACACCTCAAATATTAAGTGTTTCCAGGCAATGATGAAATTATGTTAAATGGCTATATCTCCTACATACAGAAAAGGCAGATTCTCTTAATTTAAAAAAAATTGAATCGTACAAGTTTGATTGTACTTGTATATGTATAATAAACAACTAGTAAATCAGAATTCTAGCTGAGGCCAGCATGATTGGTACAGGATAATAATTAGATGTTTGAGTTCACTTCTGTCCTGACGCACAGAAGGTTGTAATTTACAAAGCAGTCTGTGAATTGTGTGCAGCTAGCTGATGTTACAGACCTCTGTATCTGAGATTAAATGTATGTTAAAACATTTTGAAAGAGTTTAACTGCCACAGATTTGATTGTATTAGAAATTGATAGCTCTATATAACAGAAATATGTCAGCACAGACAGGATCTTTCCTGTTTTTCATATATGTGGACATTTATAAAGATCTGGAATTCCTTATTTTAAAAAGGGAATGGTTCAATCTACTTTCACTTAAGTGCCAAGTGATACTGCAAAGCTTCAATTTTAGGCTTCCGATTGACTAATAAGCCTTATTCTTTAGCCTCCTTGGGTACCCGTGTCCTTGTCCTCTTTGGACGTGGAAAACTAAGAGGTGTGGAAGGTGAGAGATAAAGTACCGTCATATTTATTTTAAGTGGTAAGAAATTATCTGGCAAGATGTGTATTATTTATTGACAATCTGGCCTTTTAACAAAGAAAAATAGGCCTATGCTTAGGTTGCCACTGCTACAACCGAAACAGCTGATACTTTAATGAACAACATACTGAGGGCCATCCAGGACATAAGGCAAATTAAGCAGGTTACAAACTGCATATCTTCTGTTTAGGTATAGGAGATCTCCCTGGCTCTGACAATTAGCTCCGCTGATCAGGCAAGCAGACAGACAGAAACAGAAGGAGGCCATTTGTATCAATTTGAGGAACAGAACTAGTAATGAAGTAAAATATCCATACCAGGTAGTTTCACCTCAGCTTTGGAACAGATATTTCTAACTGCTGGTTTCAGCTTTGTAATAGCAAATAAATAAATAAATATGTGCTGCTTAACAAAAGCTTATTTTCTGTTGTTTACAAATCGAGAGCAAAGGAATAATAATACTTCTAACCTAGAGGTTTTTTTAAAAAAGAGAAAACATTTTCTGGACATACAAGCAAATATGAATCTTGGTAACCTGACAGCTTTGTTTAAACGTTGAATTTGAGTTTCCTTTCATGAAAATCTTTTCAAAGTACAGCAATTCAGCTGTGAAAACCTGAATACATTAATGATGACAAAGAACCTCTGGAATGAGCCAACATTTGTTTTTGTTCTTGTACAACATTTCCTGATGAATTGCACATACAAAAATGTTGCAGGTTATTTTAATTTTCTTTTCTTACTTTGATAATAAATGTCTCTACTGTTTACCTTTTTGGTTAAGGTACCTTATTATTACTAATCAGCTTTAATTATTTATAGCAAAATTACTGTGAAAGATGTTTCTTTGATGTTGGAAAAAGTCAGGGACCTGATCCTGATCCTATTATAATTAATGGCTATGTTCCAATTGACTGTAAAGGTAAGAAGCCTGAGTGCCCTTATTGTCTAAGGGAAGCAGTAATTTAGCCCAAGGTACTGGATTGTAGTTAGTTACCTGGAGTTCCTCAATTTTTGGAGTGCTCAGATTTCAAGCATTTGGTGTCAGAAGATTTGGCCACGCAGTGCATATAACTGACTTTTAGAAGTCCTGGTCTTCATTTTACTTGTAAGATACACAGTAATTGAAAAAAGGCTAAATATACAGGATAATGGAAGGATGCCTTTATCTCTAAAGAAAATTGAGTGCTAAAATGGGGGGAGTGGGAGACATGTGCGTGGCCTTGCTGCTTTTGTCTTTCTCCACAGTCAACAAAATAGCAAACTAACCCAAGTCTAAACAACGCTGGATAAGGAACATCATGTTTCAAATGCATGTATGTGAGCCTATGCTTAAATCTTGCTTTGTATAAGTGAACTATTGCTAGGTTTTGTTACTAAATATTTTAAGCTTGAGATTTATATGGATGTACATATACACACACTCTATGACAAGATGGAACACTTCTGTCAGATCTAGAATATCTTTTAATTATTCGTAAGTATCCCTGTTCAGCTTTTTCATCATGTCAGATGTTTAGATCATTGCATCAGTAATCATGTGACTATAATGTTTCAACTGCAGTACAAATGACACAAAAGGATATAGCAGATTAGATTTATTTTCACTATTTGTGACAATCACACAAGCTTATAACACAGTTTGTGCTCCATGTCTTGATCTGTTTAAAAAGGGAAGCGGGACTTTGGATGTTTGGTTTGTGTCTGTGTGCTTACTTCATTCTATTAGAAGGTGTCATATACCAAAGAAGCTATGAAATTAATTCTCATAACTGCCATAGGAAGAATAACTAGACTATAGGTTCTCATGCAAAAAGAAATGTAAAGCAGGTGAAATGACATGCCTAGTTCATACAAGAAGTCTCTAGCTGGGCCAGGAAGTGGACCCAGATTGTTCAAGGTCCAGAACACTGCTGTGGTGACAATGCCATCTTTAAGCTCTTGCTTTCTTTCGGCTAATTTGTGTGAGGCGGGTAGCTAATTCGCTAAAAAAAGAGTAACTTTGGTACATGTCAGAACACACACACACAACCTTTTAATGTTTTATATACAAACTTAAAATAAAAAAGCACTTGTCAGCTGAGAAACTTCAACTAAAAGTATTTTTGGTAATGGAAACGAAAAATATTTTAGAAGATGCAGATCATTGTCACTTTTTCAGTATTATGAGTAATCAAATGAAGTTAAAATGTTTTGAATATGTTAAACTATTTCCTAAACTTTCGTAAATGCTGGGTCAGTGCAGATATAAATGGGTGTTACTGTTAAAACACGATTTGGCCACAAGTTTAAGGAATGCTACTCCAGCTTAATGAAGTAGTTACCAAAGTTGCTTTGTTTGTGCTTGTTTATTTCACTATTTTATATCTCAGCATTGCCAGCTCCTGTGTTAAGAAGAGGGAAAATACTAAAACTTCTTAGATTTTTTTGAAGTAAGCACTATATACTGCTTTTACTGTTTCATTATGTTATTAGGTACTGGGGGCATTAGCTGGCTTGATGTATTGCTCGATGTACCTTGCAAATCAGTGAATACAGTGATATCCTCATATTTACCCTGCAGCTACTGTTGAGGTACATGGAATACCTGTCGCTTTGACATTTCATGGAAAGTAGGTGGGAAGGTTAAAAATCAGATTTAATGTAAGTAAACTGTAATAGCCACTTTAAAAAACAAAGCAAAACAACTGCTTTAATTTTCTTCTGTTCAGTATCTTAATCTGTACAAACAGCTGGCAGTTAAATGCTTCTGCTTGGATACTGGAGTGGTGAACAATAATACATAAACTCTGGGACAGGAAGACTGCACTCAAATTTTTGAACAAATTGTATTCAGTTTAGTGCAACTGGGACCATGTAACCAAAATATTAGCAGTAGCCCTGTATGATAAATTTCTCCACTAAAATTTTGATATCCAATTACAAATCATTATTCTTGATCTTCCTAGAAGTTAAAAGGCACAAACTTCATCCAGATAAAGCTTTTATAGTGGTGATAATTCTTTTCTTCTGAGAAATTGGATTTGTAATGGAATCAATGATTTAACCTTAGGAAAAATGAACTGTATAGTGTTTCAATACTAAGTGCAATTGAAGGGATGGAGTTCTTGTGTAATACGTGTGAAAGTATGTTTTCAATGATGGGAAAATGTTTGAGTTTCATTATAGTAGGGTACATTTTCTATATGTTAGTCGAAATATTTGAAGATACCATTGCTGGTTATGTTTACTTTTCATTTGAAATATTTAAAGAGTGGAGCAACAGAACACAAATATGTCCATTAGTGGGCATTTCTACTTTGCACTCAGATGAATTGTCATCAAATTTGATTTGCTGACTGGTGGCCAGAACAGATGTTATCTTAATGGAAGAGAGAAGCATATTGAGCCACAGGGCCACCTCCAAACTTCTGTGACCGAATATTGGTTCATTGTTGAAGTACGAAAGAAAATACTCCTCTGCAAAAGTGTACAAAGCTCTATGCTGAATTATGACAGCTAGGTGGCCACAACATTATCGGTTACACTAAGATTGAGATTTTATTGCTATAAAAAGTGTAGCATTAAAGTGTTGCTATTGTAAAAAAAAAAAAAAAAAAAAAATACCCTGGCAGATGAGTTTGTGTCTTTTGCTTATTTGAATTTGAAAGAAAGAAGGGATGTAAATCAGAGCTGATACTGTGGAAGACTCTAGATCTTTTGGGGGCTCTTGTGACTATAACTAGTGAAAACTTCTGGTTTAAAAGTTCTGGAATTAAACTGACATTTTTCTGCAGGATTAAATTTAATGTGTTTTATAAATTTATATTTATGATGAACACATGACAGTTTTAGTTGTGGCATTTGCATGAACTAAAGTTACACATTAGAATAACTACTTGTTCAAGTGAAGATTTTTTTTTTTTTTAAGAAGCTGGTTTGTAACATAATTCTATCAGAAGCAAACTTCTGATTTGGAAAAATACCATGTAAACCCTGTATTAAATGCTCCTTGGTGCTTTTAAAAAAGAGCATATAAAGCCTGTATTAAATGGTCTTTGGCTCTTTCTCATATATTTAATTTTTGCAGGAAAAAAAGAAATTTTTTTTGTAAAAGCAGCTATAAATGAAAACCACAGATTTAATTCTGGACATAAAAAATCTGCTGCAGATTTTTCATCTTGGAATTAATATGATATTTATGATATTACAAGTCCTCTAGATATTACAAATTTAGGAAGATACTTGCAGGTTTTCTGCGATTTCAAAGACACTTACTCATATCTGTCAGATTCAATTTGAGATTCCTGTGGAAAAAATGAGCCTGCATTTGGTATCTGGCATTTGCATTACTTGGCTAAAGACAGTTTTATTTTTCTGCATATTACTCTGTTCCTTGCTAAAGCTGTAGCTCAGAGCAGCAACTTTGAAACTTTTGAACATACCTAAGCGGTTTGGGCTTTTTTTATTAATACATAAAGATGAATTTAAGTTGAACATTGTATTAACTGTGACAGTCTTTTAACTCAAATACAGAAGTCAGATACTTCTGATTTTTGTGAAGCTGAAATCAATTGTCAATTGATAGTTGCTTTTGATATATATAACAAAATTATCATGATTGCATTAAAACAATACTGAATGTTAAGGTAGGAAGTGGTGACATCTGAAAGTCATGTAGTAAATTACATGTACAGTGGTAATCTTCTGTTACCTTAGCATAAGGAGCAACTTACACTATGGATCCTACAGTGTGGGTGCTTACTATAACGATACCAAGTCTTTGCTGCAAGAGAATAAAAATAAGCAGTTACTTTATGATTCCTTCGTGCTATAATCACTTTAGGAAAAAGGGCATGATTATTGAGAAATGTTATTAATCAGACTATTTTTTTTAAGGTAATTTAAACCTTTAAAGATTATTTGAGACATTGGAAGACCAGCATGGGTCTTTGCGAAAGGAGCAGAGTTGTACAAGTACCATGTTCAGCCACCTCCTAGTGCCCCTTCTGGCTTGCCACATAGATGGCCATTGATGGCTCAACCCAAGCTGCCACAATGAAGTTTGTACACCTTGTAATTATTCCCCTGTTTAGCTCTTTACTTTGACCGTCAAGTAATTTTCTGTTTATAAATTGACACCATTTTGCATCAAAGGTGGTGAGTCAGTTTTGGGACTTCTAACTTACTTTAGTAATTCTCATTTACCGGTTGCTCCCAAGTCTGTATCTGGTTTCAGTTTTGATGAAGTTAGGGCAAAGCACAATTTGAGGGCTTTGGATTGGGTCTGGTTTTTTCCTTTTACAAACCATACGTCAATGCTCCAAAGGCCTGTCTTGTGGCTGGTTAAAACAAAATAAAAACACCTATAAAAGGTCCCACTCTGAGAAATATGTACTAATTTCAGACAAAAATTCTTTTCATTTGGTGTTTACGAATTGCGCTTTTAAAACTTTGCTTAGAGGTGGGGAGGAGTGTTTCAAAAATAGGATGTTTAAGTAAAATGACTACAAAAGCATGTAATCGTCTATTTTAGTGTATTTCTTCTTCTGAATAAGTTATGCTCTAATAAAAATTAAAGAGCAAGTTGCATTTCGAAGATCAGGTCATCGTAATTCATTGACATTAGGCCACATAACTGAATAATGTCTTACTTCAGTGAAATACATCAAATGAGATCAACAATTATGACTCATAAACATGCCTCGCAGGCATAAAACAGCAGGGAATTAGCATGTGAGGCTGATAAATATGCATGTAAATAAGCTCCCAAAGGAATAACATGGGTTTGATTGATAGGTTTAGAATTGGAACATATGTAAACCCCTTTATTCCTCATTCTGGTGTAGCTAAGTAAAGATGCGTTTTACTTGTTAAAAGTTTCAATAACTTTGTAAATCTTAATGCCACATCTGCTTTTGTGTGTGCAGGCACGTGTGGGTGTCACTTGAGAGATTGATTGAATTGTCTACAGGGTAGATGCCCTCACACTAAGATTGTAGTGTTTGTGTATGTATAGTGGAGCAGTTGTGTATGTGCATGCACATGTATACATATTTAGGCACTGCATATTAGGTGGTGTTGAGCAGATTATTTGGGGGTCTATTTTACTCAGAATTTACAGATTTTAAAGTTTGCTTCCTAAGTAGGAAACTGGGTTGTGAGTTTTGGTATGTGCACTGGTATATTTATTTTTGCAAATACATTCTGCATTGAAGGTAATTACTATTTATATTACAGAAGGTCCCACAAGTGCTACTACATTTAAGAGTCTAGCAGTGATTCTTTATAAACTTCCATTTTTGTTGGCATCTTACAGCTTGAGCTCTTATCTACAACTTCAAAGTACCTATCACAGCAGTATCTTTATGTTGATCAGCACGAGTGTTTATGCTGTGCAGAGATTTACATCCGTATTGTTAGAAAAGTATATAACATACTTTGTCTTTGTAAAACATTTATACTTTGCTTTGCCAAATACAGACCAATTGGTTGCCATTTTCATGTGGCCTGGTGTACATCTACTTTATTACCGTTCCCCGCTATTAGGCAATAAAAACTTTTCCAACCGATGCACACTTAGTGATGTTGCATCACACTGTAATTATGCTAAAGTGATCTTAGACCAGTGGCAGGCAAGATGCAAAAACATTTTCAATAGTATGAAGTGTGTATTGACTGTAGATTTTAGTTATGTGTGGTTTATAGCTAAAATCATCATTCTGAGAAATTGGAGATGGGGCTGGCATCAGAGATCACAGTTGTTCACATGTGCAAACCTCAATCCTGTAATACCTGCCTTCTGCTTAGAGATACCTTTCTGTGGAAATAAAGCTTGAGCAAAATGACTTCCATCTTTTTAGATTTATAGGGTGGCAGAGACTGCGTTTTTCACTTAAGATCAGTAAATTCAGGAGCTACTGCTTAATTCTGAAAGCCAGCTCTTTTTGCTGCTTAAAAATAAATAAATAAACTTGTAGCACTTAGAGACATCAGCATCAAATCTCACATGAGTTCTCATGTAGCAATTTATAGCTACCTTGTATAATTTGTATAGAAATGTTAAGTTGATCCCTGCTCCAACGGTGTCAACTGTTTAACCCAGAACGTAACAGCCTCTGACACCAAGAAAAAGTGAGCTCTCTATACAGGCTAGGGGAGGAGATTTTGTGACAGAGCTGAATAAGCAGATTGCTATCAGGAACTCTGGTGGCCCATGTTTCTAGCTGCATAGCACTGTACTTTTTCACAGAGGATGCCTATGTATTTCTTGAGCCAACAGAAATAGAAAACAAACAACTCCTCCCCCCCCCAACACTGTGCCCTTTTTACAGTCAGGGCCTTGACAGGCTGTTACTCAGTTTCCATTCCCCACAAGGAGTGTCCTTGAATGGCCCAAGAGAAGCCAGGAAATTGTTTCTAAGTATTTTTTTCTTCATTCACCTCTAGAATTTTCCACATTTTCTCCAACATGTGTGAAGCCACTGGGAAATATGGTTAAATGAGTTAAGCAGACATCACCCATCTGTGCATCTCAGGGAAAATAAAAACAGTGCTGTCCCTCCGAAAGCTGTCTTGGTACATAACCAAAATCAGAAGAATAACCACTCTCTGAAGCTCAACCTAGGCAAGGCTCTTGCAGGAAGAAACGGAGGAGCACTTTGAAAAAAACTGCTGCATCTGGTTTACCCCAGTCTTGCTGGTGAGTAGCCTTTGCAGAACACAAGGTGGTCCTGGCACCTGGCACATTCCGAAATGCCTGAAGGCTACTGGACACCCAAGAAAACATGACTGCACATCATATCTGCTTCAGACAGTGTTAAAAACCTGGCATTCTGCCCCAGCTCTGAACTTCAGTCCCCTCACAAGCCAAAATGATCACGTTGCAGCCTCTTCCTTGTTTGTATAAATGTTTGATAATTCTAGACAGAAGGCATTGCAAGAACCCTACTTTTGCTCAAGTCTTGATTCACCCTTTAATATTGTTCATTGCCGCTCTTTCTACTACTCAAATGATTTGTAATTTGTATCTCTCAAACGGTTCCCACTTGGATTTCTCATGCACTGAAAAGTCAGATGCCTGACATTACTGTGTAAAGTTAAGTGCTTGGGGTTAATGAATGGCATTAAATTTTATGAGGTCATGTCCAGTAGATGTTAAAAGAAGCTTAAGGCAACTTTATCACTGATAGAAATTAACAGTTGGCACGAAAGAATGCCTGAGGGAGTTCAGTTCTAAGCAAAAATAAAATTGGTGGTATAAAACCTAAAATACAGAGTCATTGTGATTAATGTAAACATTTTTGTTAGGTAATTGGTTATGTGTTGCAGTAAAAGAAATGAGACCTCACAGTTTGAAAGAAAATAATATTATTCTATTTAGAAAGCAATTAATGTTTCTAGTCAAATAAAAAAAAAATCTACATCACGTACAATATTTATATTCTTTCAGTAAACATATAACCTTTGGGGCTATATTTATCAAATAGTCAAGTCTCCACTTATTTACATTACTTTTTTCTTTGGGCAAAATGTGTTTTCCCTAGTGGAGTACGTTATTTTGTTTCATTAAACCTTTATTTCTACTCACATGCATTGCTTATATTACAGACCAAATGAGTAAATTCAGTGTACTTAAGTCATCTAAGGTTTGTGTTTTGGGGTGACTGATGGATGGCATGAAAATTCTGTTTCAAAAAGAAAATGGCTACATTAACTTATGGATAGATCTGTTTTGCATAATTATGTGGGGAACTATTCAGTAATTACACTAGTATTCACATGCTGTAATTTTCATCGTCTTTATTCACTGTCATTCCAGTGAGAGGAAACAGAAAACTTGTTCAGACGTATATATTCTTTCTTGCTCTGTCTTATGACCTGCAGTCACAGCATAGACTACTTTTTCAAATAATGCCTGTGCTCAACTAAGACAGCTATTGTCTTGAATTTCACTCCAATGGTATGTGTCTAAATTCTGCACACATACTTTGAAGTCTCTAATACCATGCTATGGATATGCCTGAATGACCTCGTGCAGACCTGTTCCTTTCACATCACTTGAGGTCTGTGCTGTCTGGATGCAGCGTTGGAGGTAACAGTTGTCAAGCCTGCTGAGAATGCAGAGCTCTAGTGTAGTAGAGTCAAAGTTTCTGGATCAGAGCTTTTTCTCCTCTCCAGTTGGACAGAGATGTACCATACCTGTTGTGGTTTAACCCCAGCCAGCAACTGAGCACCACGCAGCCACTCTATCACTCCCCTCCTCAGCTGGACAGGGGAGAGAAAATATAACGAAAGGTTCGTGGGTCAAGATAAGGATAGGGAGAGATCACTCAACCAATTACCGACTCAACTTGGGGAAAATTAACTTAATTTATTGCCAATCAACCAGAGTAATGAGAAATAAAACCAAATCTTAAAACACCTTACCCCCACCCCTCCCATCTTCCTGGGCACAACTTCACTCCTGAATTCTCTACCTACCCACCCCAGGGGCGCAGGGGGACAGGGAATGGGGGTTGGGGTCAGTTCATCACATGTTAGTTATTTCTGCCACTTCATCCTCCTCAGGGGCAGGACTCCTCACACTCTTCCCCTGCTCCAGCGTGGGGTCCCTCCCACGGGAGACAGTCCTTCATGAACTTCTCCAACGTGGGTTCTTCCCATGGGCTGCAGTTCTTCACGAACTGCTCCAGCATGGGTCCTTTCCATGGCGTGCAGTCCTTCAGGAGCACACTGCTCCAGCGTGTGTCCCCCACGGGGTCACAAGTCCTGCCAGAAAACCTGCTCCGTGGGCTCCTCTGCACAGATCCGCAGGTCCTGCCAGGAGCCTGCTCCAGCGCGGGGTTCCCATGGGGTCACAGCCTCCTTCGGGCACCCACCTGCTCCGGCGTGGGGTCCTCCATGGATATCTGGTGGATATCTGCTCCACCGTGGACCTCCCTGGGCTGCAGGAGGACAGCCTGCCTCACCATGGTCTTCCCCACGGGCTGCAGGAGAATCTCTGCTCTGGCGCCTGGAGCATCTCCTCCCCCTCCTTCTGTACTGACCTTGGTGTCTGCAGGGTTGTTTCTCACATTCTCCCCCCTCTCTCTCTGGCTGTTGTTTTTGCAGCAGTTTCAGCCCCCCCCCCCCCCCCCTTCTTAAATCTGTTATCTCAGAGGGGCTAGCACTGTCACTGCTGGGCTCAGCCTTGGCCAGCAGCAGGTCCATCCTAGAGCTGGCTGGCATTGGCTCTGTCAGACATAGGGGAAGCTTCTAGCAGCTTCTCACAGAAACCACCCCTGTAGCCCCCCCCCCCCAACCAAAACCCTGCCACACAAACCCAATACACCTGTCGTACGGCACAGCAAATCATGGCCACTTCCTGAATTTGAAAGGGGAAATCTGAAGAAAAAGTGAAAATATTTTAGAATTTTTCGTCCCTCAGGACTGTTCTGTTGCTTTCCAGGTGATTATTTTTGTGTTTTGATATGAATTACATATGTGAAACGCCTTTTCACATTTTCCTTAGGTGATACTTGGTCAAAAAATCCACAGTCAAAAAACTGATGCTCTCTGATGCTGGGTGACATTTCCATCTTGCACCCAGACTTTTCTTTTTGGCTAAAAGATATTGCATGTTTTCTGTCTTAGAAAACTGGGGTAGCTGTCTAGAAAAATTGGCTACTACTCAGCGGTTTTCCTATTTTTGTGTAAACTAAATCATCAACCTTTTGGAAAACTTCAATATAATTGTTGTGTGCAAGAAAAATGTAGTCATACTTGTCTAATTTACATTTTTGAAGTCTCATATTTCTTACATCTCCCAAGTGCTTCATACTTGCATCTTTAGTTCCATTCTGAAGTGCCACTAGGGATTGACCCTACTTATCCTCCTTATAGGAGGGCAAGGGTGGAGAACAGAAATCTCTCCACGCTTGATCACATACTTCTCCACAGAAATGTTTTGTGGGGAGTTTCTTTCTCAATATCTGCAACAGAGGGGCCATTGTTCGACAAACTACTTGGCACTGTAGTAAATAGAAGTATTTTATCATTCTGGTTGTCGGTTTGGTATATTTTTATATTCTGATGTAGCTGTGGACTTTGATCTCTTAGACATCTAGAGTTTACTGCTAATGCATATATACCTTTGCTCTTCAAATTTTTCTAGGTCCATCATTCACAGCATGTATCTGCTTTTGTACCAGCAAAGTACGCAGTTGGTACTCTCCAAATTAACTAAGGGTTGATTTAAAAGAATTTTGAGTGAAATCTACTGTTTTCATTATGCTTTGGCATGTTTTGATTTGGCAGTTTAAAAGCTCTAGCTCAGTACTTCTTTTATACTGTTCAGTGATGTGTTTTTTCATTGGAGAAATTTATAGGAAAGGTAAGGTACCGCTCCATGTCATGTTCTCTGAGGTATGTGTCTACTTGATACACAACGTATTCTGAGAAGTACCAGCCTCAATTACAGCCTCAAATTAGGAGTCTAGGGCTTCCTGGCTTCATCTTATAAAGCCAAGCTAGGCAGCTTTAAGATCAGGTGTCCCTTTCTGCTGCAGGTTCCTTCTGTATAGTTAACTTGATTAGGATAAGGGCTGTTCAATTGGCAGCAAGAGCATCCCTTTCAGGGTTGAGTATTTGCGTCTGTGTGGTAGTGATGTTTATTTTCAGGTCGTCGGGATTTTTTTCAGACCATCTTGCTCAAGTTTGCCAGATACTGGTGCTGTCATAAGCTAACAGTATCCTAACGTGATTTTTTTTATTTTTTTAAAGAGTGTACTTCTGAATTATGACTCTGCTACTGATGGTACATCTCCTTTAAGTTTTACCCAGATAACTTTAAACTTTAGTCAGAGACTGAGTTGCTTTTTTCAAAATCATTCACATAATAGATTTGTAAAGGAATGAAAAAATGTGCTTTCTGTTGTGTTATGAATGTTGGCTGAAGGAAGTAAAAATCATATGCACTTCTAAGGTGTGTTCATAGTTCAATAAACCATTGGTTATCTCTCTAGTTTGGGGGGGGGGTGTATAACCCTGCTAAAATGTGTTACATAGTTACATTATTAAAAACATGTCTTTTCAATAGATATGTGCAGGATCCTATTTCTAACTCATTCACAGATTATTCTGCAGTTTATGTTGATAGAAATCCAAAGTAGCCTGTCAGACCTACAGATCCGACTGCTTCCAGCAGTGCTAAAAGGAGTTGTGGTAGGGGAGGAGGAGGCTGTAGCTGGAGGTAGCCAGAGGAGCCGAGCTTCCTGGGGTGACAGGGATGCTGTGGGTGCCCAAGTGCATCTCCCTGGCCCTGGGTGTTTTTAGTAACTGGCTGCCTTCCATGTTGCTTCACGTGGGACTTTCTTCACCTCTTACTGTGTGCTTTTAAAACTGTAGCATCTGAGGAAAGTCCAGGCATTGCCCAGGCTTGCATCTCTCTGACAACTTCGTAACTTCAAGCTTCTCATCTGCTTCCTCTTCCTCAGAGCCAAAACCCAGAGTTCAGCTGCTGGCTCTTTGGGGTAGTGCCAGCCCTTCCACAGGATGCCAGGTAGCTCCACTGCCTTTTCGTTTCTGGTGTGCCTGAATTTCCGTGTTTCCATTTGTGGCAACAGTGCTGCTTCTTTTATTCTTTCTGGTTGCCTCCTAGCCATAAATGCTGTCTGTTATCCCATTCCAGATAAGCAAGTAGCTAGCTATGCATGTGTCAGCCCAATAGCCACGCGGATGCTCTGATTTCAGGCTGTACATCTTTGCATGTATGTTCTGGGCAAAGGAAAATGGTATGATTTTCACAGTGTTCCTAAACATATTTACATTCAAGGAAGGTCCAAGAAAGTACATTCTGCTTTCAGGAGAAGCCTTTGACATCCGTCAGTGCTGTAAGTCATCAGCCTGCTGTAGTAGCTTCCTTTGATAAGAAACAGCAAAACAAGCAAGCAGAATCGCTCCTGCTCTTTTGAACCTCTGGTCCTGGTTATCATGAGACCACCCCCCAACTCTGGGAGGTGAGGCTGCATGTCACTACCACGTGGCTTCGTGGCCAGGCTGGCCTTTCTCCTGATAAACCTGTTACTGTCAGTTGAAGAGCAGCTAGCTTCTTGTTGAAAGGGCAATTCTATTTCAATAAAAGAGCACTTAATCCTTTCTTGTTTGTCTTCTACTATCATTTAATCTTGGCAAAACAACAGAATGTTAGAAAACTTCTGCTCAATCTTTTTTTGGCTCCATTTTTTTCCTAGACTCAATGGAATATACATTACTGCTTTTGAATATGGCAATCAAACTATACTTACATATGATTTATTATCCCAAATGGAAGGAGTGCATCTATCTATAAGATAGAAATGTGGTTAAAAATAGGATGTAATTGAAGTAAAATAAAGGACAATAGTAGCCTTCAAACATATAAAGAGATGTTATGTTTTTCTTATTGTCAGTGTAAATGGTCTCTGGAGACCACCTTTTTACAGTGATTGTGCATGTCTAAGATTAAGCAAAGCTGCATGACCAGTGCTATCTCAGGAGGATGCTGAGTCATTAACTCATGTTTATTGCCTCTTGCCATCTTTAGATTATTGCAATTTATAGCTCAAAGGCCTTTTAGGCTGTTTATAAGTTAAAATTAGCTAAATTCTTCTGGATGCAAGTGATAAGTCACTCGGCATTTGTGTATCATGGGACGTAAGTTCCTAGCGATGATGCCAGGCGGCTTCTAAGATTTTTTTCTTTATGTGCAAAGTCTAACTGTGCTGCTTGTCCCTAGTTATACTGGATTACTCTATCCTCTGTTTTGCTAATTCTACTAATTTGCTGTTTTGTTAACTGTGTATGCTCTTAAAGAATTTACTGAAGTTAGAGATGATACTGTTTATTAGGTATACAGCTTCCACTTCAATCAGACTACATTAAAATGTTTGTATCTTATCCTGGAGTCTTTTGTGTCACATTTGATGATGACCTAGGAGTTTATTTAAGTTATACATGGTAAATGATCAGCCAGGTTAAGTAGCAAATACAGGCTGTAGCACTGAGCATACGAACAGGAGTGGACGTAATTTACTGTGCACCAAAGACAGGTGCACTAGGAGAAACAGTAACTAAAAAAAAAGTTAGAAGAATCACATTTTACCTTATCCTGTGGATTTTTTCTTTTACCAGTTTTATTGCTGCTGGTAACAAATTCAATCCAGGCATTACTGGTCTAAATGCTTATTGACTTCAGTGGAAGTCACATTTGCTTATATAAGCTAGTCTTGTGTGGTTCCCACTAAAAAGGAAGTCAAACTGTTTTTCCATGTATGTGCATTTTCTGAAGTGTTTAGATCACTATTAGCATCACAGTTAAACTTGGCCTTCCCATCATGCTCAAAGAGATTATATTAAAACACCTCTGGATGTAAATTATTTAAGATTTCTGTACCTTGCAATCACCTGAGAATTCTTCTCAAGCATTCCTATGAATTAGTTCAGTGGTATTAGAGTAAAATTCCTTATTCTATTTATTTTGTTTTTAGTTTAGAATACAGTGTATAGCTCACCCTGTTTTAGTAAATGCAGAGGCTTCATCAGGAAAAGAAATACTATAACTAAGTCCTTTGAATATACTTATTGTTAATTTTATTTTAAATTGAGCTGCAAGGGGCTACATTTCTTAAACACTGATGCTACATTCTAATTTCAAAATCAGTCGTCTAGACTTTGTATATCTTCTCCCATCCACACTTTTTTACACATACATTTTACATGTGGAAAAGTGGTATGTTAATTTACAGGCTAACCTAATGACAGGGTTGGTGTTTAGATTTGTGAACACTCAGAAGCAGTTTCACTTAAAATGGAAACCCTCTTCTTTTTATGTGTCTTGATTTAAACTGAAGTGCATAGACAAAATTATTTCAAACAGAGATTTTGCCGGGAGAATACACAGAGTTTACTCATATATCCGTATACACATATGCAATTGTGATTTTGTATGCAAAGATCATAGAAGATGCCACTTGATTGTCATAAATCAGCAATCCAAAAGATACCGGAATCGACTGGGTTTGAGCAACGTGCCATACAAGATATTCTTATTATCTCCAGAAGTTTTTGTTCATAACTGCAAACCAATGTGTCTGCCTGTCATATTGTTCTGCAGCTTTCTGCAGGGCTAAAACAGGCTTTGATTTTGTACCTTAGTGTCAGCGTTCCTTACCTATTTTCAAATGTGACCAGCTTTCACTATTGCAAGATTAGCATATGTGCAGGTACTGTATTGTGTTTTACAGTTGTGTTCCTTTCCGAACTCAAATAAGCTTAACGCGGAAAAAACACTGTTAATGCATAATGCATTTTTCTCATATGAATATTGAAGGATAAACAAATGAAATATTTCAGCCTATGTAAGACTTTTGTACTTCTAATGGCAAAGTCTCACAGTTAATTATCTGCATTATCATAGTGTATAATTTTTTGTTTCATTCATGGCAAAATATAATATTTTAAGGCACAGTTGTTGAAACTAAAATGCTACCAAAAAATCTGTACCAAGCAACACATGCATTCAAAATATACATCTAATGCTAAATGAACTTGAAGCAAGGGATGGAGAGTCAGGTTTGTGCTTAAAAGATTGCTCACCAAAAAGTTGCATCGTATTTATTTCAGAAAACTTAAAAAACTTGCTCAGAGTGAAATGGTCTTCAACTTTCCAGCCTAATAATTATTTAATAAATATCACAAGTGCTGTGCACTTAATTCTTTAGCTGAAGGCATTATTTTCAGTTTCTGTACACTGCTTCGAGCTTGCTCCATTTAATCATTTTAAAAGCTTATTTGGTGTAAATTGAATTTAACACTGTAGTTGCAAGGGTGTTATGTAAAAAGTCCGAAAGCTTGTCTGTAGCAGCGTAGGGGCTGCTGGTACCAAGGATGGAGCTTCGGGAGGGATGCAGCGACTGCATCATCTTAAACTCTGCAGCACCCTCTCTTGGCACCATACAGCAATGCCGTGAGCTGCCTTCCCTCGCTCCCCGGGAATCCATCAAAATACATAACGGAGAAATCCATAGCTCTGCTACGTTTTACTTTTTAAAGATCTAGTTTATGTAGTAAAATCTCAGTTTGCCGTATGCTTTGGGATTAGTTCTCCTTTTATCTTTATTTTTTCTCCTCCTACTGCCATTTTGGTCTATCGGCAGACCCAAATCGGAAAGCTTCAGTCGGCTTAGTCTTTTTGTATTTTTTTTTTTTTTTTTTTTACTTCTTTGCTGCAGAGATCCTGAAGACTTTCCAAACTGCATCTTTGGTGCTGTAGAAATACAAATTGTCTGCTCTTTTGTAAACCTTTCAATTGTCAGGCTGCTCTCTTTCAAAATAATAGAGGAGCCTGGAGTCGCCCGTGCTAAAATTAAGAATTTATAACTGTATGGAACAGATGTTTTCATAAACATTTGCTATAATTAATTTCAACTAGGGGATTGAAGGAACAAAGCAGTTTTTCCCTCTTCAAAACTTTATTGCCTTTTCCCCATACAGCGAACTCAGAAATCTTTGCTTTAATATTGTTAATGAAACAAATTTACTCTTCTGTTTGGTTTTCATTGTGAAAAAGGAAAGCTTAATTTGAACAAGATACCGGCCTTTGGAACAATGGACAAATACGCTGAATTTTGAATATCACGTATAAAGAATTAACATACGGAGCATCAGTCTTTAGGTGCTCATTTGTGAGACCACAACTCTGTGGTGTCAATTGTCAGAGATTCCTACATATTAGAATAAATTTTACCCAGATCAGTTTGATGAATATCTACCCGTGGAGTAAATAGTATGAAGGAATTTTATGTTTGAAGAGTTGTGAACCTCGGTGTTACAAAAAGCAAAGGAGTCTCGTGGCATTATATATAGTTATAATGCATAGTAAAATGCTTATTGTATGTTGATTACCCCTTTATACTCACAATAAAGGTCTGCAATCTGTTAAGCATTTTTTTTTTGTTTGCATTATATGAGGAACACATTTTGACTAAAATCATTCTTCCATATTTGTATTGTCACTAGTTTGGGGGGATATTGTTTGGAATGCACATAGTTTAGGGCCAGAATTTTGGTGTTATTGTGAAGTAGAAAAAATATCCATGCATTATTGTTCTGTTTTTACTAGTTCCTGTATATAGCATAAATATAATTTGAGAAAAAAATGTTTAAAGTTTAAAAAAAAAGCACAGCTTAATTGTTTTACACCTGAAAGAACCAGTGCAGCTGCAAGGATTTTTTGAGCAAACTAGAATTCCTGACTGATCTGTCATCTATAAAGTGTGCAAAGAAAAATAGGTAGCTGTCATTAAAATTACATTTCAGCTTTCAATAACCATTTAATGAGTAGCGTAATTATATAAGTATGGTACCTCAAGTACTTCACTCAATAATTAAAAATAATCTCATCTTTAAAGTGAAAGTGCTATAATTATTATTTGACTTAACCAGGACCACTGTTATGATCTCCAGTGGCACCTCAGATTGTTCAAAGTGGTTTTGAAAGTATAAATTAAAATTGGATAAATCATTAAATTATTAAGCTTTAAATATGCTGAAAATGCATGTAGCATGGAATTTGGAAGTCATGTTATAAGAATTGACAACCTTAGACTGCAAGCATGTATTTGTATTAAAATTTTCCTTATCTCTAATCATAAAACACTGCATTAATGATCGAGTGTTTTATATCAGCCTGAACTTAAATCTTCACAACTGTTAAATAAATTTTGTTTTTTAACAACATTTTAACCTTTGATTAGATTACAAAGAAAATATTAAGCAGAGTGCAAACTTGTCAGCAAAGAGATCTGTCTCCATTTTGACACTTGTAAGCAGGGGAATGCACAGTGTGATTTCCTAAGTGGGATCATTTTTATCACGAATTCCTAAACTGCCAACCATAAAACCCTTTCATAGCTGACACAAGATTGGTAAATCAGTTAGCACTATATAAATATACATGTGTACCCACACATAGACATGCATATGTGTATACATACATACAGAAATATGTATATATATAAAGACATGTCTTCAGTATCAAAACATATTTTCAAAATTAAAAAAATAGAGTTCAATTATTTTTAAAAGTAGGGTTATATCCATAGAGTAAGGGGATGTCACTCAAGCTTCTTGTCTTCATAGACTTGCTGCTGGTTATGGAGTATCCCGCCCCTTCTCTCTAAGAAGTCCTGTGCTGAATTTTTGCATCTCACAGAATATAGCTGTTTTCAGAGAGGTAATGAAGGAGAGGAGTGAGAAATGTCTGATCCCTACATCATTCTTCACATGCTTTTTTACTCTTGTTGAGCATGTGCTTAAGCTCGGAGTGTTCATTGTGCCCAGTGCGTACCCGGTGCGTACCCAGAGCATCTTTCTGCGCCTGAACTGGGGCTCTGAAATGCTGTCCAGTTTCTTCTTATTGCCTGAAGTGGAAGCTGTGTGCTGCACCCTGAAAAAGCTCTTCTTCGAGAAGATATTACACTATCAGTATAACAGGCTGTTTAAAAATACAAGAGTGTGTTGTATTTAAATGAGCCTTCTCCTTGTTACAATTTCTACACATGGTTTTCAGGTAATCTTCAGAAAGCGTATTTGGCATCTTCCTTATTCTGGGTTTATCTGTTTTATGCTATGTCTAGAATCTTAAACATGTTCTTACAAGAAAACAGTTACTGCACGTGGCAAGCCTGCGTATTCTGGGTGAATCTAGTACCCTGGTAAATGTACAGTTTACAAATCCTTCTCCATGCATCTCTGAAGTCTAAAGAAGCCAGGATTTGAAATGTTCTTTTTTGACTGGTTAGTAAAAGCACCAATTTCAAGTTATGCAAATTCTCTTGAAACAGCCATCAGCTATGTCCAGTAGTACCAGGTCCCAGCTACCCAAGTCCCAGCTCCCTTTAGCCCTTGGTCTCCATGCACAAGAACAGCCTTTACTGAAATAGGGCAATAGAACTGAATTCTTTCAGGAGAAAGTGTTCATTCCCAGGAGAGAGTTTTTCCAGTTAAAGCAGCAGCAAGAAAGATATCCAGATGATTTTCAGTCCCTTTGGAAGGATACTGCTTTATTTTATTATCTTATTAAAAGCAGTGACTGCTCTAGTGCTGAAAGCACCTTAGCCACACTTACTTTGATACTGATGCTTGTTATGGTACTAGTTGTTTCCCTTCTCTTTCCTCCGAAAGTGTGGTAAGATGTATTTTACCTTTTTTTTTTTTTTTCCCCCTAGGTTTTGCATTTGAACTTTGGAAACCTTGTCAGGAGGTGTGGGGCAGGGCTGGTAGATCATGCTGTTTCTTCAACAGAGCCCTTCTTCCAATTTTTGAGTCTCAGAAAGGGTCTAAAGATTAGGATAATACTGCATCAACTAGGATTTTTAAAGGAGACCACAAATTCTATTACCAGCATCATAAATCTTACATTCATAACTGTTCAGTATACGTCCCAATTTTACCAGAAACTTGGGTTATTATCACTGAAGAAGGTACAAGTAATCTATCTGTTATACTGGGAGTTCACCGTACCTTCAAAAGGAGGAATAACTGGAACTTGCCTGAGGAGAGGTGATGCAGGGCATGGATTCCCACAGCTTATTGTCATTAGTTAGTGAAGCACCTGTCCCATTTGTTCTCAAGTATTGCTGACTATGAAAACTCACCAGGATTTGCTAGAAAGCCTTTTGGATAAAAATAGGTAAAATTTAGGGGATCTTCTTTTAAGTCAATGAATACTTTGCACTTTGCTTTATCATTTTTATCACTTTCAGTGAAAGACATCTAAATCATCTTTCAAAATGTCATAACAGACGTAGCTGTCTCAAAGCTGATGGAGCAAGAAGACAACCATGGACATGCCCACTCACTACATCCTGGTTTTGAAAGCTGAATGTACCTAGTCCTATCCAGTTTTGGTAGCTGCTGCTAATGATACGATGGAGCAGCAAAAGCGGCTCTCAAAAAAAATCCCAATAACTCGTATGAATATGAGTTTTATTAACAATGGGTATACAATTAAGAATGCTAGAGTATTGTGGGGATTGTTTAAATAAAGGAAATTACTGTCTTTTGAAAGAGTGCTTCAGAATAAAGCAAGCTGCACGTGGAGTAGTTTGTGAAGGACAGCTAAGTGGATGTAGCAGATCCAGGATCCCACCAAATATTCACTGTGGGATCCCGATGAAGGAACAACTTTTATCACCAAGATTCTGGTTTTCTTTGCAGAGTCCTGTTGACTCTTCAAGCAGGACAGATGGGTTAGTTGAAAGATGTTAAAGGCCTTGCATTTTGGGGGATATTCTTAAACCTCATTCTTCAGAAGGGAAGAAGATCATGTTGCCATTCTTGAAAAGAGTCCGAGAAGATATTTTTCAGCATATGAACTTAGCCTTGTGAGTGAGTTTTCTTCTTCAGTCTGACTAGTGTGATAGGTGAATGCTTAGTAGTTGTCTGGGTATAAATAAAGTGCAGTAGTGCATTCAGGACCCATTTTGATGTGCTGTGTCCCTATAATAAATTGCCCAGTATCACTGCACCTAGCCATATGGCTTTAAAAGAGACTGAACATAGTTCAGTCATTTCTCTGAATGCTCAGGATCAGATGTGGAGATGGTAATATATGAAAAAGCGCATTACTTAAAATTGTCCCAATATGGGAGACTATTTTCCAAGATACAAGGAAAAAAGGAACAGATGGTTATTAATAATGGGAGGGACGGCTCCTGGATGAAATATCTGGTGTTGTTAATTTAGTTAAATTTAGTAAACAAAAAGCAGATCGATTAAGTAGGATTTTCATTTTCAAAATAAATTGAGAGAGCTAATTAGTGAAATCAACTGGACTGAGTGATTTTAGACTAAAATGTAGTAGAGGTTTGGGATTTATTTTAGACAAAGGTGCAAAAGTTAATAAAAGAAGTGGATTCCAAATTAGATGAGAAAAAAACACTTGGAAGGAAAGTTCTATGACAAAGTAAGTGATAAAGTATTTCTAAAGAATGTCTGGAGTAAGCAAAGATCCTGAAAGAAACAGAAAAACAGCTTGATCTGCAAAGAAGGCTACCTCCTGGATATCAGAAAGTGTGGGGTTATAGTGACAGTTAGCATAAGTTAAGTTGAATTAGATCATAAGAAGGGAATTTAAATTAACAAGAAAATATTACTTGACCATGTAAAGAAGCTTTCTGGGAAAGAAGACTAGAACCATTGTGCAGTGGGAATGGAGAAATAATATTAAACGTAATCCAGGTATGGTCTAAACTGGAAAAGTTTTAATTTTCAGTAAAAACAAAATTTCAGGCAAAGGCCTGAAAATAAATAAGTAAAATTAAAGGGAGTGTTGGGTAGATATTATAAATTAGCACATGCAATAAAGATTAAAGCATCTGACTTGCAGGGTAAATGTCTTTAAAGAATACTGATAAATACTGCTGCATGGAACAATCTTTTAGTCCTTTAGTTCATGGCTGATAGCATATATTTGAAGGAGGGGAAATGTAGTACCTGTGCTTATATTAAGAGAAAGAAAAAAAAGTGATAGCAAAGCAGCTATATAGGCTGGCTATTATCTGTGCAGGGCTGTAGAAAAGTTTTTAAGAAAAAAATAAGAGATAAAAGAAAAGCGAATGGCATAACTTTCAGTGCAGGTAATTTATTAAACAGGAGATCGTGCCCAGCTAACCTGTTAGCTTTTCAAAATATACATTAAGGATATACATCAAGGCTATCTGGACCTCAGTAAACCATGTGATGTGGTGCCATGTTATGGAAGATGTTATGGAATAGAAGGGATGGGGATTAGTGAAATACAGTAATTATAAGATGAATAGAGAAATGCAGATTTAAATCAAAGAATTATTTTTAGTGGAGTTTGTGGTGGAACTGATCTTACCCAGTATTTTCATTTGTTGTCTTGCCACAAAGCGAGAGACTGCATTGATGGACTTTTATGAAGAAAAAATATTAGAAGGTAGTATCCAGTGCAAGCACAAATAGAGTATTTAGGTAGGACTGGTCCTTTCTGAGAGAAAGAGGACTAGAAACAGCATGAAATAGTGTGAAATACAATATTATACTAGCAAGAATTTTTACTGTAAACTGCAAACTTCTTTTTGTAAATAAAAATGGAGAGTAAACATGTAGGCGTGTTGGTTAAGGATGGCTGTGAAACTGCAAGATGGTGTGGTGTGACTATAGAATGTATCGAGTGTGATTTTTTTGATAGAGAAGAAAACCACTGTCCAGAGAATCAACTGATTAAGCTTTCAGTATGCTGTCTACAGCTCCTGTCCCTTCTTTTCCATGTGTAAGGAGGACTGATTTAAATAAAACAGGGAATAAGGAGCCTCATTTAGGAAAAAGACTGAAAGAACTTGATTTCAGTAAGCAGAACAGAGGACACAAAAGTGCGCAATGCTGTCTGTAAATGAATTAAGGAAATAGACAGGGACATAGAAGAATTATCAAGGTAAATGACAGGTTGTGCAAGAATAAATAATATAAAACAGGACATGAATAAATTTGCTTTGAAAAATAGATGATTCTTTTTCTGGCTTTTAACAGTCCTTTGGTAGAAGTAGTTATTATAGAACGGTAGGTTTCCTTGTAATCCTTGGCTTCTGTGAACATCACTGTTCTATGTATAAACAGCCCACAGGATGTAAAATGACATTTTGCAGACATGTTACTTAGGTAGTTTCAGAGAAGCTTTGAACTTGTGCTATGACAAAAAATATCTGGTATCACACAGTCAATTTGAAATCTTTCATGGAATAGATGAACTTTTGCATTCTTTGACTTAATGTTAGTAAAATCAAACTCACCTATTTATATGGTATACCTCTGTAATCTTATACTAGTAAAATTGTGTTTAATAAGCTGAGGAGGGCCTCAATCAAAACTTTAAGTGAAATTAAAACTCAGATTCTCAGAACATTCAGACTCCAAATTGAACGTGGAGGCAAGTTGTCTCTCTTGCCAGCTGTAAGAATTCGAAGATGTAAAGTTATGGCTTGTCTATGTAAGTCTTGTCGTAAACTAAAGTTACCATATGTGGTAAAATCAATTGCAATTCTCATCGATATTGTGTTATTTATTATCAGGGTTTTGTCTTATAACAAAGGTGTTTTCTTTTATTTTTGTATTAGGAGGATCAAATGAAAATGGAAGCACACACCACACCTCAGATTCTGATGGAACATTTCTTTCTTACAGGTTGGTAATTTTTTATATTTATTTTCTAATTTTAAAAAGTTTCAATATAGTAAGCAGCATAATCTATTTAAAGCAATAGAACAGGTCCATATATTTTAAGAGTATTGTACAATCTAAATTGCAACAGTCAGTAGACTAAAGGACATGAAGGATTTAATTAAGGAATTATCTGAAAAGTTGTTTTCTGGATTTTTCTTTTTTTTTTTTTTGAGAAAGCTGTTCAGAATGCTTAACTAATGAAAGTACAGGATGTTTGTAAGTCTAAATATTTTTAAGGTTGGGTTTTTTCCTCCAAAGTACACAATAAAGTAGAAATTCTTACTTAAACTCATAGCAGCTAAGGTAAATGTTGTTGGAATATTTAAGTCACCAGGGATCACCTTTCTGATCTCTGAAGTAACTGGATCTATGGACCACATGGAACTCTTATTTGCTCGTTCTTGCAGGTCAAAACCCAAAGCCAGGATTTGTTAAGTTTGAGGTTTTCTCACAAGAAAGTAATATTTCAATTCTGTTGGTAGTAAACACCAGTTAAAGAAACATGATGCTAAGCAACATCTTTCAGCACCGTCACTGAGCTTGAGTCTTACTTGGGTACATACCGGAGGCTGTCTTGTACTTGCAAGCGCAGAAGGTAATCAGCAGATGTGTAGTTTCATCTTTCAGCCAGTAAAATACTGCCTGTGCTACTACAAATGCTAAATCTTTGTCCTTACGACTGGTAAATTAATAGTAAGATTTGCGCTAACCAGAATGACTGCATCTGATTTTGATGCTTAAGCACGGTAAAATAAAACAAGCTTGCCACCTGATTCTTTTGGATTCGTTTGCTGAACTGTAATGGATGGCATCTTTTTCATTCTTTGTCTGTAGCCTACTGGAGTCTCTGTGCTTCAAAGAGGTGCAGGCAGGCAGGCAGGAGGAACCTGCCCGTTTGCCTCGTCCTGGCTGCAGCGGGCTGGCTGGGGAGTGTCGCGCCATCTTGCAGGCAGGGAGCAGTGCTGGGCGCCAGTCGCTGCTCGCTGCAGGCTGCAGGCACGCAGCGCCCGGAGAGCCCGCTGCGGGCTGGAGACCGAGACGTTGCTGAGGAGAGCAGGGAGCAAACAGCCTGGTCTTGAGGATGGTGAAAAGACAGACTTCTCGTAAGGACCTAGAGGGAAGAGCAAAGGGTTTGTTGCGATTCAAACAACCAGAGGAAGCTTCTGGACTGAGAGCAACGTTGGAAAAAAGGCTGTGCCTGCAGGGATGCAGTGGGACAGGGGAGGTTTGATTTACAAATCCTTCCAGTTTTCTGTATTCTAGTAATTTCTGTATTCTCTGATGAAACCTACTTTGTGATGATACAAAACCCTTTGAGGGCAGGTAGCGTGTTCACTTTGAGAAAAATATGTTAGCAGATCCATTCCAGGGTTCTGCCTGACTCGATTTCTTGTCATCTTTGTGTTCTCTAATGCACGCAACATACTATCTAAGTTAAAAGAAGTGCTCAAAAATACCACCCAGAATAATCTCCATGGTTTTGGGGTGAGAAGCGTATGTAGATACAGAGACCATGAAGCAGGTAGAATTTAAGCCAGATCAGCAAAAGGAAGGAGTTGAGAGCTCGCTCTACCATTAATTCCAGGACACTTACACCTGCAAGTTGTTAACTCAGAGCCCCAGCTGTTGTACCTGCCAAGGTGAAACTTGGAGAAGAAGCCAGGTTCAGCTAGGCCCTGGTGCCATGGGGGTGTGAGCTGTGGGGCTGAGGTCTGACCCTTTCTTCCTACCCCTTCTTCAGTCATCCATCAGCCCTCATCTCACAGTGAGCCACTCCAGGGGGCTAAACCAGCCCAGCCCAAACTGTAGTGAATCCTCAGCCATCTTTAACGCTCCACAAATAAGAGGAGGTTAAAGCTGGCCTTTGTATCTCCATATTCCTTAGTCCAAAGTGCATATAATAAATACGATGTTGGCACTACGACTTGCAGTGGATAATAATCATATTCTGTCAGAGAGGATTACAGCCCAACTTACAAAACTGAAGTTAATTAATATTTTAAAAGCAGTCCCATATACTACTGCCAGAATATTATTGTTATAATTAGAGGTAAGATGATAAAGCAAGATAGTACTGTGTAT
Source organism: Haliaeetus albicilla (assembly GCF_947461875.1). Lineage (NCBI taxonomy): Eukaryota > Metazoa > Chordata > Aves > Accipitriformes > Accipitridae > Haliaeetus > Haliaeetus albicilla. Next base: position 40,813,629 of record NC_091484.1, read on the forward strand.
ATATATGTGTGTGTGTGTGTCTGTGTGTGTATACACACATATATATATAAAAGAAACCTCTGATTTTTAATAGTTGGCAAGCTAGCACTGTTATTAAGTAGCATTATAATGTTTAAGGTGTGAAATTTATATTTGCTGCTCAGTGGCAAGTAACTCCCATCATATAATGAGACTGGCTGTAAATTTGCTGGTTGGGCTGAATGTTGTGTTGATAGATATAGTTCTGTGCTGCATGTTAAGTAAAAACAAGCAACTAGTACCTTATGAAAGATGAAAAGTGAATCTTAAACTACCTTGAAAGGAAACAATGGTAAATGGTTGTTACTTCTTTAAGGACTCATTGGAGATTTGGACTTATTTTAGGATACTGTCAATGAATAGTGTTTCCGTAAGTTAGTAATTTGATAAAACTGATGATAGTCTTGTTTGCCAAATGTGTTTCTGTCTATAGTATTTTAAAAAGATTGGCTAGTGAATTTTTGCCCTAAAAGAGGCAAAGGCGTCTTTGGATCATGGTAGATGTCATGCTTGCAAAAGGCTAATACATGCAAAATTCTACTGAAAATTTTTACTGAAACAAAAGCTGCTTTATGTTTTATCAGTAGCAGTCTCTTTACAATTTATTTAGGAGAAAAGGCAACTCCAAATGTTTAAAAATATTTGACTGTGAATGTGCTTTGCTATTAAAGTGCTCTTAAGAGCATACTGGTTTTACCACAATAAAAAAACCCATGGAGCAGGGGGTGTTACTTGATTCCAACACTTTCTATTTTAAAGGACAATTTTACACTATCCAGTACAAGACTCTGAGTGTGTGTGTGTATATATTAATAAAGGATGTCAGATCATTATCCTTTGAAATATTTATAATGCTCCAGAACTATTTGTACAGTTTTATTTTTAATGTGATGTCACCTTAAAGTTTGTGGCTCTTCCTTGTGTTGATCACGGCACAGATTTAATGCTACTTATGTTCAGATAGTGAGCATTTCCCTTTAGGTCACAAAGTTTCTAAGTAATGTAAGTAAAAAGCACATGTGACTGGCACATATTTCTAAATATTCTGTGAGTTTGTGAATGCATCCTTTCAGGTCACAGTGAATTTTCTAGTTGGTCTTCAGGCTCTGATGGAAGTATTCTTTGTGTACTTGGGAAGAAGCTTTACTAGCAAGAAATTATGAAAATTATTTCCTAGAACCATGTCATCAAAATTTGAAGTTCAATATTAGAAAACTTTGAACAAGGATTTAGACATATAGTAACTCTCATCTTTAAAACATAGGAAACTTGAGGAAAATATTTGAGCTCCACTCTACTGTATTTTTTTACTGCTATGGTTGAAGCCTTTTCTGGATGTGCAAATTGGATGGACTTCACCAAAAGGAAAAGAAAAATAGGTGTGGGTCTCTAGTTTCAGTATCTGCAATGCAGTGCCACTGGCAAGTAGAAATACTGTCTTTCTCCTACCTTCCCAAGGGCAGCTGACCTTCTCCTCGCCAAAGAGGTGAACCCCTTGCCAGCACATATGACTACAGACTATTACATTAATCTGTTTAGCCTCAGTACCAGCTGCTTGCATGTTTTTAATTATCTTATTAGATGGTGTAACAGTGACCTATGAAATAAAATGAAGGTGAGTATTTTTTAACTTTATTTTACAGGCTATTTTTCTAAATATATTTTAATGACCTAATTATGACTTTTAGGGAGAGCCATTGATGCAGACATTCAATTTGGCTGATAGAATCTGACATCTCAAGGACACTTATTTTCTTCCAAGGTGGATTCATACATTAATATTGCTTCTAATAAATATATAGCCTAAAAAAAGCTTGCTTTTCATACTTGTGTTGTTAACTTACTTTATGATTCAGAGACCCATGACTACTATACTGGATAATTTCTTAATACTTCTGTGCACTTGTATATAAGTTTAATTTCTACCCCATGTATCAAGATAAAGTTCCGTCCTGTGTGGCTTAAACCCCATGATAAGTGATGATTGCTCAAAGCTGTGGGTTATGTAGACAATGTATATTCCTCCTTCTGCTGGTATTTCAAACAGGCAGAAGATCTAGTATAAGAAAGACTTACGTATTCCATTTTCTTCCCCTGCCTTCTTACGGATTCTGCTTACCAGATGTTTTCTTTCTTACTGCAAAAAGGCAATGTGGTCCTGCTGGCTGAGGCATGTTTCCAGTGTGCCAGCCAACAACCGCAGGACTGATACTGAGCATACAGAAGAAAGACGGCAAGGGGTGCAAGCTGTTCCTCCCTGGTTTTACCCAATTCAAAAAGTAGATCGTGAAACTAGTTCGATTCCTCTTTCACCTATGGCTTTTCTTGGCAGCTGAGCCAGAAATCGCTGCATAGCCTCTGTCCTTATATGTTAAAGGTAGCACGAAGATGCAGGCAATTTACATGCCTCCACCTTGTGGAAAACTCTTGTCTTAATCCGTTAGGAAGCAGGCCTTTCCCATCTACGCAAGCCTATTTAGTCTTGTTCATACTCAGGTGGTGTTTCTTTATTGTTTCACTTTGAAGCCACCCCTGTGCAATTATAACCTATTTTTCCTAACTTTGTCCACTGTGTGTCCACATAATCAGGAGCTGTAGAGAACAAGCGTGTTCCTATTGGGTTTTTCAAATATTTTGAGATACAAAAATTTGGGAATACAAGGAGAAGCTTTCTCAGCTCTGTAAGGAGAATTCTTAGCGCTTGCATCCTTCCTCTTTTTACAAGAAAGTAGTAAAACTGGCATCCATATTTGTTTTGTCTTACCTAGAACCATTTCCTAGTTGCTGTCCTTGTTGATGCCATTTATGTGCAAAGAGGCCTTTTTAGTACAAGTTACTTTTGTCTGAGAACCTGTAAACTCTCTTGAATTTTGTGATTCTTCTGAAAGATTGCGTTCTTATAATCTTTCTCTGGATGTGGTAGTCTGTGCCAGTACTCATTTTGTCCCTATTTGTGAAGATGTTAGCAATTCCATCTTGCAAATCTCATATTTCCAGCAAGAGAAGGTGACTCTTTGCGCTGATCACAGGTTTCCTCCAACGGCTTTTTTCCCCAAATCCAAGATCACTGTCACACCTACTGAGATCTTAGAAGATTTCCAGTTTTCTCTGAATTCTTTCAAAATTACTTTCCTTTCCTTTCCTGTTCAAGGACTTTTACATAATTTTCAGCTCCATCTTATCCAACTTTTATTGACTTCTTCCTTCCACAGCTGATCCACTCTGCATTCCTTGCCTGTTGTCCTAAGGAATTTGCAAAGGATGTCGTAACACAAGAAAGAATAAGTTGTCATTAAGGAACTGAAACTCTATATCCAGTGTGCTTTTTCTAAGATCCAAACATTTCAACAAATTGTGGATGTTTTGAACTTTTCCTGTGAAAATTATGTTATTTTCTAAAGAGGTAGAAATGGTAATATAGGCTTGCTTTCTGTTTGTGTGCAGTGTAATCCCTTAGAAAATAGGGAAAAGCAAATTTAACAAATTTACTTAAAGCCTGAGATGCTTTCAACAGAGAATCAGAAAGGAAAAATTCAGTACCAACATCTTTTATTGGCAGAATGCTTCTTGACAGATTGGTAGCAAAAAGGAAGGACTTAGTACATGAAGGGAAGCCATGGAAGGAAGAATGGTAGTTTCTTTCTAACATCCATGGAAAGAAAGTGAAAATTTTGGTTTACTCTTAATTTATTCTGTTGTATGTGAAAATTAGCATGTATACCACTGACACCATATTCAGCTGATGCCATATTTTCCCCTACTAATATTTGAAGTGTTTTTCATTATGGATTTCCTTTACTTTTCCACTCTCAATAATCTTTGAACTATCATGTCAGTTGGGAGAGGTGATTGAGGACTGCAGGGAAGCAAATGTCACTCCTGTCTTCAAGAATGTTAAGAAGGAGGACCCAGGGAACTGGGTCAGTCAACCTTACCTTGATCCCTGGGAAGGTGATGAAGCAGCTAATCCTGGGAACCATTGCCAGGCACATGAAGGACAACAAGGTTCATTAGGAGTAGTCAGCATGGATGCACCAAGAGGAAGTCATGCTTGACCAACCTGATAACCTTCTACGATGAAAAGACTGGCCTGGTAGATGAGGGCAGAGTAGTGGATGTTGTCTACCTGGACTTCAGGAACGCCTGTGACATTGTCTGCCATAAGATCCTCACAGACAAGCTGTTGATGTATGGGCTGGATAAGCACAGTGAAGTGGGTTGAAAACTGGCTAAGAGCGTTGTGATCAGTGGCACAAAGTCAAGGGAGCTGGTCATTAACAGTGTACCTCAGGTGTCAATATTAGGTCCAGTCATGTTTAACATCTTCATTAATGATTTTGATGATGGGGCAGAGTGTACCTTCAGCAACTTCGCAGGTGACACACAGCTGAGGGGGGTGGCTTGTACAGCAGATGGTTTTGCTGCTATCCAGAGAGACCTTGACAGGCTGGAGAAATGGGCTGACAGGAGCTTCGTGAAGTTCAACAAGGAGAACTGCAAACCCTATTACTCAAAATCCTAAAAATGGAATTAATTTGTTCTAAATCAGAAGGAGGTGACACCTGTGGCAAAAGCAGAAGAAAGAAGGGCTGTATTAGTGAAAAACATTAATTTCTAAGCAAAAATTCAGTGCTAAGCTAAATAGCATGAGCAGCATGCCATATGAGGTGAGAAATATCAGGTTGGAAAAATTTCAGAAGTATTTTGTTCTTTCTTTTTTTTTTTTGTAAATGAAGATTTTCCTTTTTTGTAAGCACCATTAGTCCCCTAGTAAACTTGATAGAAAAGAAAGGAACGCAATGGAATTGCTCTTGTGATTTTCATTTTGGCCCCAAAACCTTTCACAATTCTTCCTTCTAACACAAAATCTGGCAGTAATAAATTTGAAATATTTATTAAAAGTTCTGAAGGTCAGTGTGTCTAAGTAATGCAGTGAACTTCATCATTGTCATTCATTTAAAACTCAGAACTCACATTGTCTTTGCAGGAACACAACTAACACTGACAAGTGAATGGCATTGTATCTTTCTTGATGCTAAAATACACTTTTTAAGGTCTTAATCATGCTGGCATTAGCTTCTAGTCCATGAGATGTGCAGTGACGTCAAAGCAAGAACATTTGCCACAGAACTGGGAGTGAGTTATTGGCTGAGTTTTAACAGCAAGAGAACCCAGAGATGATCAGTTCTTTGCTGAGTACTACCTCAGTGCTCCCACTAGCTCAGTGGGATTTTAAATGGAAGAGTTGTGTACTACACCTTCTTAACAGAACTACTGAAGGTTAAACCATATATCTTGATTTTCCTACACTTTGCTCAAAATATCTGATCAGTGATTTCATTTTGGTTTTAAAAAAACCAAAACCACCGTGACCTAGAACTGTATGTAAAACTTGAATGCAAGATGGCAGGTTTAAGGAATTACAGTTTTTAATCCAAAGAAGCTTGAAAACAAAAGGTTTCTCAAAATAATGTACAACTGAAATAAATCTAAAGAGCAAAGACTTGCTTTTAGTGAGACTACATGGTTTTTAATGATGGTAATAAAACCTAGTCAGTTCAAGAGATTAAAGTTATATCATGAAATCACTTACTCATTTTCTTATGTCATTGCATGCAAAATGGGCGGATTTACAAAGTTAAGATGGAATTAACAATATTAAACAGGATTTTGCATTTGTCACCCTGCACATCATAAAATCATCCGAGTTTTGAAATTGGGTGCTTATTTTTAAATATTGTCATGACTATGCCAGTTCTAGACCTGTTCTAGCTAGTCAGGTGTGAGTAAGCAGAGACATCTGGGGGCATATTCCTGCAAAAGTTATCTCCCCTCTCCTTATTACATCCATTTTTTAGTTTGATGATTTGTGGAGCTGTAGCTTTTAACTTCTGTTATGTACTACAGGAAGCTCTTACCTTTCCTCTTAAAGAATGCATGTCTATTCGTATAACAAGGCTGCACGCATGTGAACACACAAAGTTCACAGAGCTCTGGTTAGCTATGGGTATGAATTAGCAGAAGGGTAAAATAGCAGAAGGGAACTCTAATCTGGAGAACTAGAAAGTAAATGTTCTATGTGTACATGCAAAGGATTTCAAAGGCGTTGGGGGGATTTAAACTAGAAGGCCTTGACTCTGCAACTGGCAAATCAGTTACAATACAAAAATAAAAATAATTGAACATAATATCTATGTTTTGTTTCACCATTTTGTAAATGTGTGCATAAAGTAATGAGTAGAGGAGAATGAGCTGATGAAATTATGACTTTGAAGTGGCTGTAACAAGAATTCTTCTACAAAAGCTGAACAATTACCAGGTTGGAAGTAAAGTGCTCTCCCAGGGCCAAACCTGGCTCTTTGGCTGAGAGCCACCAAGGCGAAGTGGACAATTTGGAGTATGGAGAAAGGTATCTCGGGGTTCTGCGTCAGATCCAGTGCTGTTAGGAGAGGTGCTGGCAAAGCGTCCTGCTGCCAGTGCAGCCTTATTTCAGTTCCCCGAACTGTACTACACACATGCTGGTAGCTTAAATAGCATATCTAGCTAATAACCTTAATTTTTTGCTGGAATGTTTACCTTCAGAAAGTGATTTTTACCTTTCTTCATGCAAACCTTTTTAACTGTATGTCAGCCAAAAGTGGATGAAACCTGAACTGTTTATAGAAAAATCTGGCCTTTGAATGTTGAGCCCCCCAGAAGCTCAGCCAAGCATGTTCACACTTAACATGGCTGTTAACTCTGCCTCATATCCTGAGGCAGGAGTTTGAGAAACAGAGGAAAATACATATATTTTCCAAGCAGATTGATAAGCCTTCACGTTAAGGCTGTCAAGTAGATTTTCAGGGTAGCAAATAAAAATCCGTGTGTTTCAGAAATGGTTTTGTTTTAGAAACTTGCTGCTTATTACTTGATACTACCTTTCAATTGTTTTCCCCCTGTTTTTATAGAATTAACTCTGTTTTTATTACATTCCTGGCTGTTGCCTCACTTTTTTCTCAACTGCTGATTTTATGGCATAATAAATAATACAAACTATGCATGTTTCTTGGATTTATGCAGTAAGTTTGAAAAGAACTGTTGCCTCTATTTAAATATAGATACTACATTCACTTATTGATGTTCCTATCAATAAAGACCTCATATTGCAAAACATATGACACAATAATTCAAGAATTTGTTTTCTTTCTGATGGCCTGTTCAGTAGCCTTTTGCTTCATTGAGTGCCTCTGGGGAGTTAAGTTTGCGTCTCAACATTTTAAAAAGCACATTTTGAAGATGAACTAAAAACAGTATAAAAAAGTGAAATTGGCTTTTCTGGGAGCATGCACACCATTTTGTTTTAAGATGATTTTGCCAATACTAGCAGCACTGCTCAAGAGTTTTCTTTGGATCTCTATGAGACTATCCATTTTATCCTTCAGTATTGGTCTAGAGGGTGGAATAAGCTTGAGATTTAGATTGAAATCTTAAATATGTATGCAAATTTTCACACCTTTCAATAGTATTGCAGTATTCTTCCATGAACTGAGAAATATTCTTTGTTATCTTAATGTTGTTGTAAATATTAAATTGGTCTTCTTTCATCATGGACACAAAAAAAGGGATTTTGAAACTTGGCATAGAATATTTTAAAAATGCATGAGACAAAATAAGGATACACACTGTCTAATGACATGATAGATACTGGTTTCTTTGTTATCCACAGTTTCAAATGAAAGCGAAGTCATTATGAACAACAATATTTATCTGGTAGGTCTGAGCCCCTGCAGTCCCAGAACTGAATATTTGCCCTTTTTCAGTGACGTAGATTGTAGTTTGATCCAGCTAGTCACATTTTTACATTTCTATGGGTTTTAGTGTCTTCCACAGAGTTTGGTATTGTCTGAACATCATAGTACAAAAATGCTTCTTACGCTAGCTTTAAACGTTGGGAGGATCTGCATTTGTCCATGAGCAGCTTTATCATGTAAATTGGTAAATGCAGAAGTTAACTAGCAGTGATTACTGTCTGTGCTATACCACTCCTCCTCATTTCTATTTCTTCCTCTTCTGAACAGAGTATTTATTTTGTAATGAGCTTAGGTGGGCTACCATTGCATTCTTCTGCGTATCTATGCTCAAGGCATTGGTTTTGCCATTATGCTGCACATCAAAATATAGCAAAAGAGCTAGAGGCTGATGTTCCACTACTGGCTATCAGTGGAAGAAAGTCTTTGTTACCTCTCCCCAACACTGCCACAGCTCAGTGTTGCCTCAGTAAAACTCTGGGAACTACTATTTGAATTCCAGAATTATGTTCCAGGCATCTTGTTATGTTGTTGGTGTCATTCATTCTTAAAGAGTTTATCATTGCTTGCTCCCCAAAGCTGGGCAATAGAGGCATTCCAGTGTCTTTTACTAAGATGCTAGAGCTTAGGGATTTAAATACCTTTTAAAAAATAGGATTTAAGTGCATGTAAAATTTTACTTAGACTTTCTGATGTAAAGTCCTGCTCTTTGTGCTCCCTTCCTTACAGTGTGTTGACAGAGGGAGACATTTCTCTTTCAAATCTTTGGACTTTTATGTGTGAAAATCTGATGTTGATAATTGTGTTAATAAGCATCAAATTCACAACCTTATTTCTTATAAGCAAGAAAGTGTGTCTATCAGAGCGGACCCCAGTATAAAATTCTTTTGCAGACAGATTCAAAGTCTTGTAGTTATGACATAAATGCATGTTTCAAAAGATGGAAAGGAACAGATGAGAACTAAGAACAAACCTTGCAGAACGATCCTTCAACCTTCATCCCTTCCATTGATTTGCTTGCTTTTTCATTCATACATATTGAGCACTTTTCCCACTTTGAAGTAATGCAGTTGTCCCTAACTCATGCCAATAAATATTTTACGTTGGATGGTTACTGCATAGACACAGCATGTGAAATTAAGTCTCTTATAGAAACATTAATCCAATTACTTTTTCCTTGTGCAGGTCTTATATTATGAAGACTTTACAATATGTATGGTAGCATATTAGACAGGATATTTAAATAAGAATATGAAATTAAAAATATGTACAAAATAACCAGAAAACATTAACATCGGCATCTGCCTTTGTTTTAATTCTACAACCTAAAGGTGGTATTAACACATGATTATGCATTTAATTTTCTAGTTTGATTAAAAACAATTGCATGTGCTTATTCATAGTTTAAGTGGTTCCAACTGGCTCTTGAAGTCTTTCACTTCAGTGAAGCAAATGGGATGTGGTAGACTTCAGTTCCAGTCTTCATTGTTCATTTCACTTTGACCGATGAGTTTTCTGCAAGCCTGGGTTAACAAGGCTCATAGATAGTAGTTTACAGAATAAGGCTATATAATTTTAAAAATTATTCTTTTAGAACTGATAGCTTGTTGATATTACACAGTGTTACCATTACTGAAAAGTCTCTAGAATTGTAAGGCTTAATTTATTAGCCTTCATTCAGAATACTTGAGAAATGAATTAGTGCATGCTGTTCAGAAAGGATTTTAGATACCATTCAGCCTTACTAAAACTGAAGCAGATTCCAGCTTCCAAATCTTTTTTTTTTCAGTTGCTTATAACTTTTCTTTTTAGTGATCCCAACAGCCAAGGGGGGATGCAGAGGAGATATGATCTTGCCAAATTTCTTTTGGCTGTTTTAAATGTAATTTTATTCAAAACGTGTTTGGAATTGCATTACAAATTAAAAAAAAAAAAGACAAAGCATAATATCTGAACTAATACAATTTAAGAAGTGTTGAAATTACTTTCTTACTGTGTAGCAATGACTCCCAGCAGTTGGTGGGAAAAAAAAAACCTGAAGAGTTTCTTTCCTCTCTGTTCTTTCTATTCACAGTTGCACTGGTTGAAACCTTTTGCTAACTCAGCTGACATACCGGCATTTTCAAAGGCGTTGTGGGAATGTCATCCACTTGCAGAACAATGCGAATAGCTTCGGAGTCTGACCTGTTGTGTGCACAGGGGAATGTGTCACTCTTGAAGCATCGCTGCCTTAGGGAGGCAGCTTGGCAGTAGTTACAATGGCCAATGATGCTACAAAATTTACAATGGCAAACGAAGAAAATTATACATGATAGAAACAGGAGGGTTATTTAGATAGGCATAATATACTGTAGTTACTGAGTATAAATGACTGTGAAAGAAAGGGCCAGATTTTTCTCAAGCTGTGTCTGCTATATACCATACGTTGTATTTAAAGGAGACAGAATCATGGAAAACAATCATAGGCAGCTTGCTGCAGAAGGTGAGGATGTATGGGAGGTAGGGAGCCAGTGAAATGACCAGATAGTCTTTCCGACTTAGAGAATAGGGGATGTGGCGGGAGGAAAAGAAGCTGCCCCACACCATTGGACTTGCTGGCTGCTGTTTGGGTCACCTGGGAATACTGGCAGTTGGCAGAAGCAAAAGCAGCCCTTACCCCTGCAGGCTAACACTGCTTTAGTCATCTTTGCTCTTATCCAGAGTACCTTTGCTTTTCAAAGTAATTAATGATCAAGGCCCAGAAGTAAACACCCTATATTTTTAGAAAATGATCCCACCTGAAGGGTGATGCATTCACAAACACAACGCTTCTGGTCCTAGCGTGGATCATGAGCTCACTCCCATCTCAAAGGAACAGGACCGTAATTTCCTGGCTCACTAAGTCCGTTCCCCAACTATTCCCAGCAACTGTATCATATAATTCTGTTCTGAAACGGAACAAGTTTTATCTAAAACAAGGTTTAAAAAAAAGTTCCGCTCACAACTCAGCTTAAAAGGCTGAAAACTAACTTCAGCTTGGATAGATTTAGGGCAGTTTGCAAAACCAGACTTTGTTGGTATTTAGTATAACCCACTCTGTGACCCTCCTTAGCAAAGGAAATCTGGTGAGATCTTACCCTGGAGTCACAATAGCTGTTTCCCTCTTTCTGGTTTCATTTGGTCTCCCATGGAGAAGTAATAGTCTCCCATGTGACAGTGGGAGAAGGAGATGTTCACCTTAAGGACATGCATTGAAAATAATTCTGAAACACATTTCCTTGCACATAACCCAGCTTTTTCCACTGAAATTACCCTTTGGATTTTAGAGTGGTTGCAGAAATCTGTGAGCAAGTCTTGGGCTACTAAGACCATCAGATGGCTTATACTGTTCTTGAGATTCGTTTCAGTAGAAGGTGCAGGAAATATAGATTTAATTCTTTTATTCAAACTCAGTAGATGGTTTGGGACAATTAATTTCCAATTGTTTCCCAGTAGAGCAGATTTACTTGTATATTAATGAGGCACAGGTGTTAGGCCCCTGGTGCCTGCATGCCTGGGAGGCATATTTAGGTTGTTTATCTAGTCAGCCATAGGTACTGCAAGGTACTCAAGCTTGCCTTTAACAGTTTATACAGTGAGGCTTTTTAATTTTTTGATGTTTTTTTTGAATTTGCTAGCACCTGTTAAAATTTTAAAACTGATCATGTAGAAAGAAGTAGGAGTGATTTCAATAGTAAATAGCACTAAATGTTAAAGAAAGTCATCTTCTATTATGCTTAACTGCCCAGCTTGACATTAAGAAGAAAAGAAGGTTCATTTAAGCAAATATGTCATGTGAGGAGCTAATACAGTCAACAGTATACTTTTCTGTTGCATATTTTTGGAATAGGTACTTCTTTGTCTACAGCTGAAACATGAATGTGCTTATATTAATATTCATTTTTCTTGTTTATTCACTGAACTGCAGTACCAACATTTTAGAGGAAATGGAATAGCCTCCATAGACATTATGAATTTCAGTAGCTGGCATAATTATAGCGATCTACATATTCATTAAATCCAAAGAAGAAATGTGTCCAAAAAGACAGCCATGCGTTTAGAAATGGTACACAACTAAATATATACATTAAAAAAAAGTTCCTTTCCTCTGCTTATCCAAAATTGTGTAGTGTCATATAGTCCTTAAATCAGCTAAGGCTTTTTTTTGTTTAAATGTTCATTCCTTTTGCTTTTGCATGCAGTAAAGAATGGGAAGAACTATTTGTAAACAACAATTACTTGGCAACTATACGGCTGAAGGGGATTAATGGGCAGCTGAGAAGCAGCAGGTTCCGTAGTGTTTGCTGGAAGGTAAGAAGAGAAAATATTTATTTACAGTTTGTGGTTGCAATATATCAACACATTACCTGATGCGCTGGAAGATTATTGATGCAAAGAATCATGAATTTTCCGAGACACTTCATCCCAATGTTTTCCTACTCGTTTTTATAATTCATAGGACATTTGCTAATCATATTGAGTTGCCTTAAAGCTGAATTGTGGGTGATAGCAAAAGATTCCTAGGAAAGAATATCTTTGTGCTGGGTAGTGTGTTTAGAATTGAGTGCCACACAGCCAGCTCTCCTCTCAGTCTGTGCAAAGAAGTCATGCATTGGAAATAAAAGGAAGTTTGTCTCACAATTTATGTTTTGTGGAACTTGGGACTCCTTTAAAATCAGTCTGATGCTTCTGCTAGCAGCTTTTCCCACTGAAATGAGAAAATGAAGACCAATCCCTCTTGTAATGACTGGATAGAGGGGGAAGCCAGGTCCTCCAATCTTAAAACACAACAGATCCTCAGGGGGCTCTTACTCTATTTTTTTAAAGTTGCAGGGGAAGGAGAAGAGAAAGAAAGTAAAGTAATACTGAGATGCTATATAAAGTCCAAAAGAATTTTGTTGCACTGGCATCAGGTCTTCTGTTCTGCACTAACTATGATGGTAGAGAACATTTTCCTTAGTAGAGCTGCTGTATGTTAGCACTGATAATTTAAATGACCTTACTTGGAATTTCTCAAGCTTCACTTTGGCACAAAGACGTATAAAAATAAAATGAAAATACTCTTTGTATATGAATGAAAGAAATTTGAAATTTGAAATGTGTGTAGCATTGAATAAATTTAAAGTTAATGAAAATACTTTCTTCAGGAGGCCAGATGAATATATGCCACAAGCATTGTTTACCAGTCTGCTGCTTCTTGAGCCTCTAAATTAGGAGGTCATAACTCAAAACCCTGAAGTAAGAAAACCATCAAGTCCCTCACTGTCTGCTAATTCATCAAGGAGTGGTTTTATCTTAGAAATAAGACTGGTTTTATTTGCATGTCCCAGTATGGGTTAGGGCCCTGGTTTAGACTGCCTGTTTTAAAAAGATTATCTATGTTTTTGTTAAGTTCTGAAATATTTAAGTATTTTTAGTTACTTGGGAATGATTTTTGTTTGTCATTTTACTGTTTCTTAACAGTTTGTAATGTGTAAATAAAAACATTTAAAAAGCAAGAAAATACTCTGGTTTTCCTTACTTTATATGCAATTAAATAGTATTCTCCAGTAGATGTTTCTTTCTAAGCCTTTTTAAACAGAAATGTGAAAGAACTGAGATGTAGGCATTCTCAAGGACTTTTTGCAAAATTGTCTCTTTTAACTGTCTGGCAGAATTCTAGAACATGTTTCTTTTCTATAGATTAAGATTTTCCCTTTCCACATTTCTTAGGTAGAGTATATCTCTGAGTGCTTACTTTCTGCTCTGCATTCATATTTGGTTTTAAGCATGTTGCATTAGCTCATCAGTGTTATGTAAATAGCTTCAAGTTTGTATATTTATTTTAATCTCTTTGCATTTTGTTTCTGCCTTGGAAGTCTCAATTAACTTTACTGAAGTTGTGACAGTTTACAAAGCTTGAGTTTGTGGCTTCAGTTGTTTTTAATGCTTTATTTTGTACCATAGAACTGCTTTGTTTCTAGCTCCCTATTTATTGACTGGAAAGTGCTAAAGCCAGGAGTATTTTATAGGTCTTTGCGTTCTTCTTATGTGTCGAGTACTTGCTCATCCTTTCTGAGGTGGTTTATGCTGTCTGGTAGAATTTATATGAAAAACTATGTTAAATTGATGAAACTTAATGGATTTATTTTATTTTGTTGATAGTTATTTCTGGAGGTTCTACCCCAAGACAGAAGTCAATGGATTAAAACCACTTCAGACTTAAGAACTTCTTACACTAAGATCAAAGAAATTGTAAGTTGGTACAAAATAGGTTCTCTGCTCTCATGCTTTGACATAGATATTAATACTTATAGTATAACAGAAAAGGATTTGATTTTTTTTTCTGTTTTTACCCAGCACATTACAAACCCTCGGAAAGCAGGGCAGCAAGATCTGATAATCAACAACCCACTCTCTCAGGACGAGGGGGTAAGTTGACCCTTGGTTCTATCAACATGTGCTACTACAATTCTCATCACCTTACTGAAACAAGTGAGTCCTTGCTGAAGAAGGCAAAATGGCAGGTGCTAAAATCTCCCTCCTAAATTTCCAAACTGACCTGTGTTCACAGGCTCTGCTGAACAACCAGAAATGCTCATTTCCAGGTTAATATTCTGATTTTTCAGGTCTTATTGCAGGGAAGGCTGTGATGAACAAAAAATCGGTGCTGGACTGTAAGTCCAGTTTCACAACATATCCTTTCTTTAACTGATATGCTTTTTTATCACTGTGTGTTTTCGTTTTATACATAAAATGGGTCTAGCTGAAGGAGCGTTTAAATAGTCAATATGAAGGGAATGCTGTTAACAACAAATACTGAAGAACCCTCTTCTGGAAGACTGTTCAGCCTTGGAAGTTTTTCTCCAGCAAAAATAGAATTGTTGTATGTCTGAGTTGTATACATGCTGAGTTAATGTGTGAAGTACCAGGCTGCAAGACAGGCATTTCTTCCGAGGTTTTTAATTCTTTTTCTTTATACTTAAAAGAAACAAAAGTTTCTTTTCTAATCAGAAGGCAGTCAGCTGCAAAATGAAAGATCCAGATTTTAAAGAAATACTGAAAATGTGGTAAAAGTATTTGGCCTGACTGTCATTAAGTGCAGAGCAACCAACTCTCATTGAAATTAATAGGATCTCCTAGGAGCTTGGTATTTTCGAAGGCATGACACTTTGAGGAGGGCTTACATGTAGATTTGGGAGCTTAAGTTGGGGCAACTTTTTTTTTCTTTTAACGCTGTTTTTCTACTGCATTTTTTTATACCTGAAAAGCTTTTAAGTATTTTACAGCACATATCCTTAAGCTTTTCTGTTAATTATGTTACCATTTTTGAAAACTCTTTTTTATCAAATTTTCAAAATAGAATAATGCCATGAAAATAATTTGTTCGGCTGCATTTAAGAGATTTACACCTGGAAAGACTGTCACAGATATCTTTGGTGGCACTACTTGTACCTCCATTTTGGTCACAAACGGAAGTCCGTATCTTGTTTGTATTTAGTGTGGTACTCTGCTTCATATTTAACGTAGAAGGAAAGTGAGATTTGCTTGCTGAAACATGGAAGTATTAATCAGAGGCATGTTGGTGGCTCTGCAGCCAGCATGACTGTGCATGCCATCAAACCATTCTTGCATCCAGCCGGACAGAAAGTTGTGTCAAATGTAAAAGATTTAAAGTGTTTCTGCTGTAGTTTGTGGTTACACACAGTGGCACAACCTTCTTTCTGCCTGTGATGTCTTCAGGAGGCAGAAGACAAAGGTTAACATGTCAGAGTATGTGTCAGGGGATTAATCTATAAAACAAAGCCACAGGCCAAAATCAGGCATAGGAGTGAAGAGCGAAGTGCCTTTGAGCCTCTGCAGTGACTTAATGTTTTACCCTTTCAGTGTCCTGGGGTTTTGCTTCCTTTTTGCAGTGCAGCTTCTGTTTTCTTCATCCTTTGCTCTGGTAGACCGGGGTGGGAGCAGGGGCAGGGGGTTTTCAAAATGGGATCTAGCTGCATCAAAAGAGCTGCGAGTTAAAAAGTTACTAGTTTTGCGTAAGAAGTTGTCAAGGATATAAATACTTCTAAAGTTTGGTGTTTTTTTCATAGGTTGAAACACAAATATAGAAGTTAATTAACTTTTTCTTTTTTTGTTATTTTACCTTCGTTCTGCTAGATAACATTAATTTACTTTCTCTTTTTTTTTCTGTGGAGTATAATCCACCATGGCAATGCGTTGCTTACAGGGGAGCAAGAAATTCTGGAAGTATTGTAGCCACTTTTTGTATGTTATTTCATTCACTGGTGCTGCTGCTATCTGACAACTAACCTGCATGAAAAGGCTGCTATAGATTTTGTTCCTTCTGTATTTTGATCAATATTGCTAAGCTACCCTTTACAATAAAGAACAGGCTTTACAATACTTTTTCTGGAGCATACAAACAACATTTGCTGACTTCTTTCAGGTTAGTTTTGCAAAATATTGGTAAACAAGGCATGAAAACCAAAGAAACAGAATGGAAATGGTCATCAGCACAGATATAGAAGCAGCTAAACCTACTTCAGACTCTTTTATTTAATATTTTTTTTATGAGGTGACAGTGAGCTTTAAATACCCTGCTTTTCCATATATGAACTTTCTTAGAATGGCCAGTCTTGATCTGCACTGTGTATGTGTACCATTAGAATGATGACATTTTCATAATAGGTATTTGATCATCATACATTGCTTGTTTGATTTTGCCTCCACTAAGACAAACTAGCTTACTTCCAAACAATTTCTCAGTCTGGAAGTTATAGCAGCTTCCAGTTAGGGTCCCTACACTCATAGGAGAAATGTAGTACAGTACGGTGATGCAGACCTTTTTCTGTGAGTGAACTACTGAATTTTTTTCAGTTGAGCTGCTGGTTCTGGTAAGTTTGAATTTACTCTACCTTTCTAAATATTCTTGCTAGACCCCTTACAAGTAACTCACAGACCTGCAGCTATCCAGTGAGCAAATGGAATGAGCCTAGAACAAGGATCCAGGAACCCAAATGTTTTCATCTCTGATCTAAACTGACTTTCTCAGTTGGCTTGGTCACCAACGTTCTTTTTCACCTATAAAATATTGATATACCTACCTACCAGGAATGTTGAGGATTAATTAGTTAATATTTGTACAGTACTTTGCTGACGTAGTATATAAGCCTTAAGTATTAGTAGAAGTCTCTGTTTCATGCAATTATTTTTCCTTCTTTCAGAGTCTTTGGAATAAATTTTTCCAGGATAAAGAGCTTCGAGCAATGATTGAACAAGATGTGACAAGAACGTATGTAGATCTTTAAATAAATAAATATATATACATATATAAATCTAGGTTCTGCATTTTCATGTGGTATACATTATATTGTGTTTTCTTGATTTCGGTTAGTGGAAGAGTCAGGATTGTTGTACACAAATGTGTAGAAACATATATTAAATATATAAAAATACAGCTTTCTTGGAGTGAAAAACAAGAAAATGGAGTTAAACATTAAACCCTGGAGATTTATCGGTATCATTGAAGAAAAGCTCTTCTAAATTAAGATATTAGGAAATGTATTACTATATGAAATTTAAAGTAGAGTTTTCCGTATGAAGCAAAGAGGCGGTAAAAGAAACTGAAAGGTCTTTTGACTAAATTATGACCATAATACAAGATTGAACAGATGACTTTCTTTAATTCTTAACACTTATTCAATCAATAATTAAAAAAAAGCAGTTTGTAATTAGTAAGGGAAATGTCATTCATCTAGAGAAGTTAAGCATTTCTTTTTTTATTTATCACTTTTCTAGTGTTATTTGTCACATATGCCTTTTAAAATTTGTCCTAATATTACTGTGATTATGTTTTCATCTTCTTGGCCCTTAGGTCATTCCTGTTTAGGAACTTGTTTGAGTTAGAACACTCAGTTCCTGAAAACATTTCTTTTCAGAGTGGAAGCATTGACTGATGTATAAATCTAATTAAATTCAATTAGCGGTTTGCTACAATGTGAAATTTTACTGTATTGCAAATATTTTTCCTTATAACTTGAAAAAAGTGATGATAGTCATAGATGTTACAAATCCCAAGCTCACACATTTTCATTTACAGAAACAAAGTCATGCAGAAGAAATCATTGCTGTCTGGTTTTGCAATATTTTATATGTCCATCCCTAGACCCATTCTTGAATGCATTTTGCCATGAGATGTATAATTAAAATCTGAGTATGCTTTCATGTGCATTCTCACAACAGATGGTATTTTTTGTTTGTTAAAGGAAACAGTTCAGGATGTTCTAAGATTAAAATATATACGTATCTAAACTATAATTGGAGAATGAAAAGTTGTAGGGAGGTTATGTTGGATGTAAGACTGTTACCTAAATATATATACACATATATATATATATATATAGACAAAGTCCAGGCTGTCACTCTGGCAAATGGCAGAGTGAGTAATATTCACTAATATCAGTAATAGTGACTAAAGAAATTTCCATTTATGTATTTATGGAAAATAATGTCTACTTGAAACACGAGCAGCATACATTATGTGTCATCAATATCAAAATAAGGCAAACAATGAAGGAGCAAAATTTGTCAAAGTAACATGAATTTATTTGATAAACTACATGCATTTATGTGTACACCTGTTGTTTGCCTAATCATAAAACAGTGTGCATTTTATGTATACATGTGTATCTGTTTGTAAACTATCATTAGTGTAAGAAGCAGAAAGTTCTACATTCCTTGGCTTTGGAATGCAAGTACCCTCTCTTTAATGTTGTCCTTTTAATTTTCGTTCTTTAAATAAATTCCTGGAGTTACAATTTAAAAATTTCTCATTAATTTACAATGCTTTTTATTAAAGGTTAAAATAATTGAGTATTATATTCAGTTACCATAGTCATTACCTTCTAGCTTCTGTTTCTTATTTAATGAACATTTTTATATTCTTTGTCATTGAGTTCAGTACTCCATCATCCAACAGCATCAAGTAAATAATGCTGTAGAGTGACGGTAACTGCACAGAGAGTAGCAAACCAGAGTCCCATCTATCAAAGCAGTAAAAAATTTCCTCTATTATGTTTTTATTATAATTCTCTGAAGTGTAGTAATAATAGATGGGAGAAGTGGGTAGAAATATGCTTTTAAAATTGGTATTGGTTTAAATTGTTTTAAATGTCAGGATTCTGTTACCTAAAGGGAACTGTGATAAAGTTTGTGTGTGTGTGTGTGTGTGTGTGTGTGTGTGTGTTCATATGCATTTTGTGAATCCTTATCTCACCTAATAATTAGATTTGTAAAACATAGATGCTCACAACTGGACTACTCATTCTTTACAGACTATGTGCCTGAAGAATTTGAGGGCACAAATCATCTCTTCCTAAAGTTAATGTCTAATATAGGTCTGATAAATCATGGTGTAGAGAATCTTCTGTAGTTCTGTAATTATAAAAGGCTTCTAGCTCACCCGTACCTAACTAAACTGTAGTCACCTAAAGTCAGGTGAGAGTAATCCAAGCCATAATGTCTAAATATAATTTTTTGCCTGATGCATAGTAAGAACTTCCAATATTTACAAGGGAAGTAGAGAAGGATTTTGTTAAGTTAGTCCTAACTCATTAGTGATCAACATTTCTAATTAATCACCTGACATTTTTTACGGTAGTTGAGAGTTTCAGAATGGATTTTCCTTCAGCTGTCTAGAAACGTGTACTTTTGAGCTGGAACCAAACACCACCTCTTTCTATCTCAAGTGAGAAGCTTTTAAAAATGAGGGTGGATGGAGGGTAAAGGAGGCTTACTATAATCCAAGTAAAAGCCTTACTTTAAATGTAGATAGCAGTACCAACCAAGTTATGACTATAATACTGCATTCTATTATTCTACTAAGAAAGGAAGGTGTGTGTGAACTAGCACCGTAGTAACTCATAACAGACTTAAGAATGCAATGATTAATTACTGTCATTCAAAAGATGTACCAAACAACAATGCTGATTTATTTTGTAGTGATTAAGAAGGTAAGTGATAAAGAAGAATTTTTAAAAATATTCTGCAGAAATGGAAATCAGCAGATTGGCAGATGAAAGGGCATCTAGCTACCAGTCAAACCAAAATACCAGTCTACTTGCTGGCATCACCTTGTACATCTAGGATTGTAAATGGCTAGATTTGATTACCCTCTTTCTCTTTCCAGTATTTTAAGGAAACAAACTGCTTATGGGGCCTTCCCAGTAGACTAATCAAGTGGATTTCTTTTCTTTTGTAGTAGTATTTTTATATATTGGTCTACCTAATTTCTGCTTCAGGAGTAAAAACCACAGTTTAGGACAATGGAAGCTGCGTGAAGATGAGTAGTGGTGGGTGCTGCTGTTTCAAACTCTCCATCTCCCAAATAAAATAAAAAACACCCATAAAAAAGGTAGTGGAGAAGGCATTAGGTAGCAACATCCTTCCTAAGCATATAGAAGAAATGGGAAGAAAAGCAATCCATTCAGTATGAACACAGGAGACAAAACCTAGTTTCTGTGCAAGAGGAGGGCTACTGGAAGGGAGAGCTACCTTTATACACCAGTCTATTCCTTTTCAAAACAAAAGTGAGCTACGGGGGGGCAGTTATTATTCTTTACCAAACCTTTGCAGTTGCGAGAGCATCTTCCATTTTTTCTGGTTTAGTAGCTTTCCTCATTCCAGCTGAGTAACAGAGTTGGGGAATGGCAGGGGGTGGAATCTGTACATGAAAGAAAAGATGGTCACTCTGTGGCTGTGGTTAAGAGCCTCATTTCTGTCTGCCACCAAATTTGTTTCATAAAGTATTTGTGCATTCTTTTATTTGGTTGCCAGCCTAAGTTTCTTCTGTGTCAAAGTCTGGCTGCCTCTGGTGTAGGGGCCCCTAAATGGACTAGAGAAATCTTTTAAAAGATGATTACTGACTCATGCTGGTCTTCACTTTCAGAAAGCAGGGACTTCAATGTGCCATTGTTTAATTGTAGCAGTTGTAAAAAAGGCAAGCAAAATTCCCATGTCCTTACGCAGTCTTTCTCAGAAATGTAATTAAATGTAATATTCTAGTGTTCATGAAAAGTATTCTTACCTTGCCTGATTTGAGGATACTGTATTTCTAAAACAGTGCCTTAATCATAAAATGACATTCTGCATAAAAATCCATCCTGAACTGATAGTTCCCTTATGATCTCTTGTATTTACATTTACTATAATTAATACTTCAGCCAGCTTATTCCTGAGTTCGTTATTATCCTTTCTGTCACAATCTCTGGTATTACTAGATCCTCACAGATATCTCTGTGTATTTTTGAGTTTTCTTTGTTAGTCTTCTTTTCCTAAACTTCATAGGGCAGGCCTGAATAACAGTCCTTCAGAAATAATCTCTTCAAACCCCTAAATTATGTCGATTACCATCTGCTGTAATGCACTTTTGGTCTCAGCTGTGTCCTTCCTTTACAGTAATATGATTAGTACAAGTGCATACAAGTTTCCAAATGTTGGTCTACCATTATCCCCACCAGGTGCCAGGAAAACGTTACACCCCTCATCCCAATGCCTTTCTCAGGGCTTCAGCATTGCTGTGTTTAAGCCACGGTGTCTTCTCTGCCTTGGCTCTTGATTCAGGTCCTTCAGCCAAGGATTACAAAGCACCTTTCTAGCCTTAATTAGTTACGTTTCTGTGCTTACCTGTCATCACCTCTGTGAGATGACTACAGTAATTATTAACGCTAACAGTTTTATCTGAAGTAATTTATTATAATTCCCTATATTGTTTCTCTGTGACAGGCTTTACAACAGCCTTAATATAACTGGTCTAAAGTTTAGCATCCTAGCTCAGACCTGGGAAGCAGGAAAAACAAAATTTGCTTGAGGAAAACTTATCTGCAATCCATGTGAATTCATTTGCAAACTGACAATACTGTAGCCTTTATTTCAGCAATCTAGCCTAAGGCCTAACATTGTTATCTTTTTAAGTACCCTTCTGTTTTCCTTTGTCCAACTTTACCTTTTCCTTTCTTTTTAGTATTCTACCTTTCCGGATTTTTGGTTTTATTTGTTATTGCTCCATATAGCTGGATGTGGTTTGGAGTGGTTGCTTTATGAAACATTTTTTGCCATCTAGTTACTTCTTCAGTAAGCATGAAAACACTTGTTTGTGCACTTACTCATTACAGTACGTCCTACATAACCACTTTATTTCCTACCTCCAACAGTCAAGGAACAGGATGCACAGGTGAGAGTTGCTTCAGAATAGTTACAGATTGTAAATATTTACATTTTCCCGGATTATACATTTATAACAGGATTTTCCCAGAAACTTTTTTCACTTACTCTCACACTAGGTCCACATCATACTGTTTCATTTAAAGGATATTTGCCCTGCCAGAGTATCAAATGGTTTCATAATTGTAAAGTTTATTTGAGACAGCTGCTAAAGACAGTGGAACGCCTAATTATGTTGCATCACAAAAGATGCCAGTAAGATACATTGGAGCTTAGGATACTGGTTTTCATGTCAGTTATGAGATATTTTAATAATCTTGTCATTAAAATGCTAATAATTTTTAAAATGTTTATGAAATTTTGAACCCTTCTGTATATGCTTCTTCTGACCTACTCTTCTTTCTTCCATTTTACTCCAGTTTAGAACTGGAAATTTTACAAACTTCCTTAACATATTGTAGCTCTTGTACTCTTCATTTGCCCAACTTTTGTCTTGAGAAAAACGAAGAGCAGGGATAAGCACTGTTCGTGAAACTGCAGGGCAAACCGATGATCCAGTTACAGTTGCCAACCTAACACAGATTAAAAAAATGGAAGCATGTCATATAAAGTATGTTTTTTCTCTATGGAGATTTGATCTTCAGTGCTTATTTTTCCAGTACCTGAATCAAATTAATCAATAGATAACAGGAAGGAGAGGGTAGATCTTTGCTTCAGCCATTGCCTCTCATTCTGTCTCCTTTCATTCTGCTTCAATTCAACTTGTTTTCATGACATGGAGGAGCAAAGGAACCTGATTGTTTAGGCAGGAACATACTCATACGGTACATCATTTTATTTTGATTAGATGCTCCAAGTCATTCATTTTTAGTGGATTGGCTGTTTGTAAGAAGCTGATGATTAAAACAATCTGCCATTGCATTTCATTCTTGCAGATCTCTAGTTTTCATAATATTAGAAGGGATTACTTATTTAAATATAACTGATGATATCATCATATCTATGTAGCGGACTGATGTATATTAAAGAACATGATTCAGAATTTTTGTTGCAAAACAAATGTCACAAGTCTTTAGAAGTGTTCTTATTCTTGCAGAGCGGTGGGAAAGCAGCCAAGGGAGGTGCTGTCCTACCTAAAACCGTTTCTAGAAGACCAGCAATTGAGATTCTGTGCGCTATATTGTTTAATTTTGCTGTATTTCTTCATTTTCAGCTTTCCTGAAATGCAGTACTTCCAGCAAGAGAATGTGAGGAAAATTCTTACAGATGTTCTGTTCTGCTATGCCAGAGAAAATGAGCAGTTACTTTATAAACAGGTAATGAAAATACTGTACAGGTGGCATTCATTGACTCAACATTTTCTATACAGTTTGACAATAATGTAGTTCTTCTGTATCTGAAGTTGTATCATAATGCTAAAGTAATCAAAGAGCGGCTTGTCAACTGGATAGTAAGAAAAGTAAGCTCATTGAATAACATATGCTTTTTCCTCATAAGAGAGTCCCTCAAATTGTTTTCTTTAAGGTTGCTAAGTTATCTAACTTCAAATTTCTTTATAAACATCTTTTTCTTCAGTGTTGGTTAGGAAAGAAAATAAAAAGAAGGGCTTTCTCTGTTTAGATAAAGTATGCAGCAGGATTAAAAATGGTGCTGAATAAACAAAAGACATAGTGACTTCTGAAATTTAGGCAAAGTTTACTATTTTAAGTTTTACATAATATTTTAAGTTCTTCCTCAAAATGCTAAAGCCATGCGGTATGTTAGCAAATAGATCCTTTATCTAACCCTGTAGCATCCAAATATAATGCAGCTGACAAATGCTCTTGACTGAAGGATAAGGGTGCTACAAATACCACTTTTATAGTGTTACCTAAAGGAGAGCCTGCTCAAACCATTTTTGATAAAATGGTAAAAAAAGCCTTAAAGCTGCGCTAACTGTGCATCTATATGGATGCAGGCTAAATTAATTTAACATTTGTTCTGAAGGTTTTGAAGCGAGTGCAAGCTTGATACTAAATTAATATAGCAAGACCAGTATGCAGAGTATGAATGCAAGTGTATTTTATTTGTTTCTTCAGGCTATTAACTGTAGAGTAAGTAGAGACTGACAAACTAGGGGATACTCTGTGTGCATGGGCAAAGGATAAACTGTAGAGCAGCAAACTTCAGGTAGGCAGAAATTTTTTCATGACAAAAATACAGAGGTTCAGAAAATGTGAAGATTTTTATAACGCACTGTATGCTTTCATGCATGGTCTGTGACCACCCAGTCCTCAAGCCAGGAAATTAGTGGCGTTTCTCGAAAAAAACGACACATACGAGTTAAAGGAACAGTTACTTCTGAAGAACTGTCTTACAAAGTATATCAAAAATCAAATTTGTAGTTATCAAACATATGAAATCTCTATCAGCTGGTTATTTCTCATGTTTGACAGACTGTGAGCAAGGAATAGTCTTGCATGAGAGCAAGAAAAAATGAGATTTGTGAGCTGTATTTTGAAGGGCACTGCTAAAGAAAACACTTTGGCAGTATTCAGCCTCCCCTTTCTAGTGAATATAGGCCAGAGTACTGATGATGGGAAAATGGAAGAACACATTCCAGCTAATTTACTCTATCATTCATTGAATAAGAAGTATTATTTTACTCTTTGATATGTCTTAAAAGGACTTAATTACCCTCTGCTCATATTTAAAATCCTCTTGATTCCTTAAGAAGAAATAATACCTTTCTGCATAAGGATGGAATATTTAGCCAGATCAAATTTAAAAAAAAAGCCCTGAGTTTCATCACAAGCTGTTAAAGCTATTATTTTCTACTAGGTGACACCCCGTTTAACATAGACCATATTGTTAATAGTTATGGGATTTTATTGAATTAATGAGACTGTTATCATGTAGTAGAATGTCTTGCTGAGTTAATTGAAACTGCAGAGATTATATAAATGGTATTAATGAACTTTGACTGCCTGATGCCTCAGCTTTAATAAAGACTGCTTGGTGGGCTAAATGAACATAGGCAGATAAAAGAACAGGTTCAATTTTGCGAGCCTACAGGCTGTTGACAAAGAAAACTTCTTTACCTCTGTTTTCAACTGGTGTGCATCAGTACTGCAGTAATTCCAGGAAGGGCTTGCCACAGGACTAAGGGGAGAGGTGAAGTGCAGAAAATCAAATAAATTTTGATCATGAAAAACTGTTGATTTAATCTCTCTGAAGTGTGTTCAGTATATCACCCAAGTCTCATGGTGCTGTGCCAAGTCCACAAAATAGCAAATAATTGTGGTTTTCCTCTCTTGTTGTGGACATGTGTCACTTTTATTAGGAGCTTTTCTTTTTTCTTACCTCATTTTAAAAAGGTGGGTTTGTTTGTTTGTTTGTTTAAAGCAATGCTCCTGTTAACTTATGAGTAACAATCCTGCTTTTTTGTCCCGATGTCCCTCTCTTTTTAGATAACATTTCTTTCATGTCCATCAGTACCTTTCTCTGAATTAGCTAATAGGAAATAGGGTATGTGGTGGTGACAGTGTATGTTTTTTTCCCTCTTTTAGCAAATACCTATGTTGCAGTCAATCTTCCTGTCCTACTATTTTTATTGGTTCTGTTTTTACCATTGACTTAAGCCCCACTTCCCATAATTTCCACTACATCAAAGCCTAGCATACTTTCTTGAAAGTAATGGTTACTATTAATTCATCAATAACAGATCACCTCCAAGCTGCTCCTTCTACAGTGACCTGAATACAAAGTCCAAATTAAGGAGTTTGTCTTCATATTCAGTATTCATCATGGGACTGATCCTGTTGTTCTCTATGAGAATTCCTCTGTCTCGTTTGTATGACCACATACAAGAGCTACATTTGCTATTGGAATTATAACAATTGGCCAATAAATAAAAACTTATACTTCTGTCTGTCAGCCTCTGTACAGGACCCAATGTTTCTCTTTCAAAATATTTGGAAAAAGTTATAGATCCTTGACAATTTGCATGCTTATAAATGTAAATAAAGTGTATCTGAAGTTTACAACTTTTTATTGAAACTATTACATAGCATCAGCATATAGTCTTACAAGAAGCAATCAATAATGTTTGTTTAATATGCATATATGCATGAAAGTTGTCTTTGTAGTGGGGTTTGTGGGTTTTTGACCAGCATGAAGTAACATTTTATTTGATGAGGAAAAAGATATTTCTGTCCCTAGTCAAATGGAGTAGAAAGTTGTGAAGCTGTATTACAGATTTTAAAGACAGAATCCTCACTGGGATTGTTGAATTTTTAAATAGCAGCTGTAAATATAAAATCTAAAGAGAATAGTATATTGTACTTAAGGATACGTAAAAATTACTCTTAGCATTCTTCTGTAAGACTGGTGCCAAAATTCTGGTCCTAGTTACACTGAAAACAAATAGTGATGATTAAGCTAAATCACTAGGCTAGCTATTGTTCGCTGATGATTTGATTGCCCTTAGAGAAGTCAATACAATTTTGAAATGCATTGATTCACTTTTCATTGTAGAAATGCTATATTTCTGGTTTTCTTTCTAAACCATAGGCTGTATTATGAAATCAATATTTTGTTGTAGCTGGGAAGTGTCATAAAATTATCTGAGTTCTGTCAACTTATTTATTAACACTAAAGAGTTTTAGTAAACTGCAGCATTGAAAAAATATGTGTATGCATATTACACTGGTGGCTTTTCTTGCCAAGCTAAAAATCTCTAAACATTTGAAGTACTCTTGTAACTGAAAGATCAGAGGTATCTTTTTGAAATCCTGATATTTAATCATCTGTTTGTTTTGGTTTTGTTGTATGTGGGCAGCCACATTATGATTCTACTTTATTATAAAGTTGATAGATTATTATGTTGGAAGAATGTATGATGTGCTTTCATCTTTTATAACTAATTCTTATTTTATGTCCTCTTTCTTTTTCTTCAGCTTATATGTTTACAGCTTAGGTGGTAGTTTTATTAGACAGTCAAGTTTTTGGCATTTCCATTTCTCTTATTTCATGTTAGTATATCAGGGCGAATAAAAGATTAGACATGGAGTTGTTAATTAACCGAGGGCTGTGAGTATGTATGAAAGTACAACCCAGGTTATCTACAGTTTATTTAAATATTTTTGCCACTTATATTTGTTGTCTAATCCTGGACCTACCTCCCTGTCTGTCTTACTCCTTTCCCTCTTGGTATGACCATAAGACTCTGAGAAATCTAAAGCTGTCAATTTGTAGTCTAACCCACGTTGTTGTGCCTGGGAATTTTACGTCAGCTCCTGAAATCTAGTGGTTACATTAGGTTTAATCTTTTTTTTTTCCTAACTGAATTTCTATTTAGTCTTCATCTTTCAAAGTAGTCCCTAAAAGTTCAGAAGTAGGAAGAGAAGGAAAACATCCAAACTTCAGTAGTGTCACTGTCTTTAGCTTTTCCCAGTCAACTGACTGCTATTGCTGCAACCCTACAGTTGAGGTTATAAGTCATCTCAGTCCTGGAGAAATTAAAATTAAATTTCCTAGGATTTCAGTTGATAGCACACAGAGAAATTTCCAAACCTCTTTTTTTTCCTTCAGCGCTGCTAGGTATTGGAATTTCCTCTTACAAACAGATAAGATTCACTAACATGCATCTGAGCACACTCGAAATAGATAATGATCTAGAGAGGGCTTCCACATCTACCTCTCTGCTCAGCTTGGACCACTTAAGGAACACCCTATTATTTCCAGTAACAGTTGAAGGTTTTTAGTAGTTAATGGATCTGTTTTATGCATATGAAGGTGATAAGCTAACTCACTGATATTGAATACTCCTCAAATGCTACATGGAATATCAACTGATATACCAGCAAAGCAGCAGGGTAGCCGTACAGGCAAGTCTTCCGTTGCTCACGTCTGTCCATCACTGAAAGGGCTGGAAAAGCAAGTGGAGAGGCTTCCTAGCTTGGAACTGCAAGCCTAAAAGTAGAACAGCTCCTGTCTGGGGACCCGCCATCTGACTACCGACAGCAGCCTGAAATGCCTGTGAGCTTGATGGGCTAGCCCCAGTGCTCTTTCTGCCAACAGGATAGACAAGATGGTCTTCCTGGCACCCTCTCTGCCCAGAGCAGTCACCTGCAGTTGGGACTGAGGCTCCACTTGGTGACGTAGTTGCAGCTTTGAACGGCAGCACTGCTGGCAGCACACTCTTCCTTCCTCCTACAGCCGGGCAAGGACTTCACCCAGGGCGAGACCCGGCACGGGTAGCCTGGGTGCCTGGCACCAAGCCCCAGCTGTAGTTGGTGGTTTTGGGCTGAGCTCAGGAGTTCCCTCCCCTTGGAGTGATCCCTGTGTCCAGAGGCAGCCAGGCAGGTCTCCACCCTTCATCCCACATCCCTTCCACCGCCAAAGGGCTCCCCTCACTTCTTTTGTATGGGTGACCCCCAGCCCAACGTGTAACTTGCGTAGTTCCTACCTGCCGTCCTAGTCTACCGCTGGAAGCCCAACTGCCCTGACATAACCGAATTCCCCAGTCATGTTACGCCAAATCCTCCTTTTCCCTGATCTAATCTGAGGGAAGGGGCTGAATATCTGCTGAAGATGAGGTTTCATTCTGCAGGCTATAGTTTTACCTGCCAGTGTGTAGCTGCTTGCCAACTGGATTGTTTGTTTCCTGAAGCGGTTGCTTCTGCTCCTGATAACAAATTGACAAGCCCCAGGTGAATCAAGGCGAATCAAGACTCCTTTTTTGTTCCTGATGAGCTCCGGGTAAAAACACCAATAACTGGCCTGGGTAGCCCAGCCATGCCTCTAATGCTGGCCCAAGTCCTCGACTATCCACCAGTTTTTTTCTGTTCTGATGCCTGCATGTTTCTGTATTTTTTCTGTATCTTAATATAGTTTGCATATCTAAGTAATAGTCTGTAATGGAACAGTCTCCTATGCATTGTGTTAGTATAAGTTTATTTTTAATATTGACATAACAAATTAAATGAAAAAAACAAAACCCAAACAACTCATTGATTTCTCATGTCCATAGGATCATAGAATCATAGAGTGGTTTGGGTTGGAAGGGCCCTTAAAGAACATCTAGTTCCAACCCCCCTGCCATGGGCAGGGACACCTTCCACTTGATCAGGTTTCTCAAAGCCCCATCCAACCTGGCCTTGACCACTTCCAGGGATGGGGCAGCCACAGCTTCTCTGGGCAACCTGTTCCAGTGCCTCACCACAATTTCCCAGATAGCTGCCCTTGTCTCCTCTGAAGGCTATTGTTATGCTTTTATCTATGGTTTTGGAACATTATCAAATAAAAAATAATTCAAAATTTTGTAATTTGTCCCTATTGCAGATCTTTGTACTGTGGAACATGATTGTAATTATCATAAATAAAATTCATATTTATGAATTTTGATCTTGGAGTAAACTGCCAGGTGCAGCATTGCCTACCATTGCCAATTTGTTGTCTGTTGTGTTCGAAAAAGGGAGAATAACTTGCTTCTGTATATTATAGAAGAATAAACACTTGGATTTAATCAGAATTTAAGATAAAAGCCATTGATTATGAAACCATTCTGTTAAGAATGTAAATGTTCATGCTTTTAGTTAGTCTTCACCTAATATTGCTGGCTGCCTGATGATATGCATTAGGAACTATTATATGACTGGAAAATCTTACTATACTTTTGCTTCCTTTTATGTTTAGGGTATGCATGAACTTTTAGCTCCCATTGTCTTTATCCTGCATTGTGACCACCAAGCTTTTTCACATGCCAGTGAAGCTGCACAACCAAGGCAAGCATTGTATTTTATTTGTATAGTATTAAAAATCTGCTTTCATAAAAAAATAAGTAAGTTGGCTGGACTAGAACTTAGAAACATGTCTTACTTAATTCTTTGTTTATAATTGATAAATTGATGTCAGAAATTGTTGCCTCCTTATGCTTTGATGGGAATGTCCTTATTTCATCTTCCCTACTACAGCTTCTGAAAGGGGAATTAAAAGTGTAGACATTGGCCCCTTCACAGATAACAGCTGGCAAAAAAAGGGGAGACAAGAAACCTAAGGAAAACCTTAATCGAAAAGCTTACATAACTACCGACCGCTTCACCTCATTCTTATTGCCAGAAGTGGTTTAGTTTTTGTCATTGCAGGTTGGAAGCAGATTAGAGAACTACAGTCATAGAACATGTTACCAACTCTCTTTTCCTCATATCGTAAAGGAAAAAAAAATCAATGTAGACGAATTGTTGTGATTGATATTTCTTTCATCACCTGCAATGTTGTAGCTGCAATATCTGACTATCTTTTGACTTGGTAGTAACATTAAGTTTACCTATTGATTCTCTATTTCACTCAAACTGTGTGTGTGTATGTGTGTGTGTATGTGTGCACGTGTAATCATACACATATATATATAAAATATTACATCACACATGATTGTCTGACAACCAGATTCAGGTGCTTTTTTTTCTTTCCCTATATGTAAACCTTTTTTAAAAAAAAAAAAAAAAGTTGCCTTCTTGTATCTCTTGTGATATTTAAGTGATTTCTTTTCATCTGTCTTTTTGCACTCTCTTTTGGAGTTCAGCAGTGAATAAAAGCCAATTTAATTACATATACTGTATAATGTAACCTCTGTTAGCACCCCTCAACGTGATTGTCCAAAGGCAGTTAAGCATAAGGATGGAGATTATTTACAAGTGCGTGTTTTTATTCAAAGTCTGTCCTTAGATATCCTGAAACTACCTAGAAGATGCTCTTCAGTGCTAAGTAACTTAAAATAACCATGTGTTATGCACAGCATTCTGTTCCATCCCCACTGAAAAAGTAGAGCTAAGCAGCAAAGTAGATGGAAAAGGGGTGCTGTCACTGATTAATTGCTGTTAAAGTACAATAAAAATACAGGCTATTAAAACAAAATAAATTAATGTTTTGATACTGCATATTTGACCAGTAACCATATTTTTTTTGTTTGGGACAAACAGTGATAGATTGTGCAGCAATCAATTATTCTAGATCAAGCATATTCAAATAATACATTGTGACATTCAGTAATTTGTTATTTGGAATAATTAGATGGTTACTTCATTGTAGTGCAGACAAGGCAGCTAATTTGGTTTTGATCTTTATAAAAAGGAAAGACTTCATTTGTTCAGTGGAGTTGCTCTTTTTAATTAAAAAGGCTAGTTTTCTCATTTGCACTTTATATGAAAGTTGGCTTATAAATACATAATAGTACATGCAGAACACTGACCAAAAATAAACATTCACATTTGGATTGTTCACTGTTGCCTTTTTCAGTGAGGAAATGAAAGTTCTTTTGAATCCTGAATATCTGGAACATGATGCCTAGTAAGTGTTAACAACTTCCTTTACGTTTAGTTTGCTCTTATTTGTAATACATTATTTAACACCCAGTTTCTGGTTTTTTCCCCTTCAGTGCAATGTTCACATGTCTTATGAAGACTGCAGAACATTGGTTTTCAACTTTTGAACATGACAGTCAGAAGGTAAATATTGCTCTAAAATGTTTTTATTGTATTTTTAAGCAAAGGTGATTTTTAATATGATTCAAGTAATTTGAAGCTAATAAGGCATCTTCTCTTAAACAACTTGGTTAAAGCAGGCTCAAGCAAGTTTACATTCTTTAGAGGTTCTTCAGAACTTGGTCATAAGCATGTGTGGAAAGTCTTCCAGTTGAGAGTTTCTATCTGTTGAAAGATCACTTGGTAATCAAAAGCCAAATGTGCAAACACAGATTCACCTATCTATGAGTGATGTTCTTGGGTAGCATTCGAAAAAATGCCTGTCATAGGCACATCTACATGCCCAAAACCTGTGCAAATGTCATGTTAAATAAATGTATATAGGCAGTGTTCAACTTATTGAGGCTTGAATTGTTTTCAGCTGTTTACAATATAAACAATTTGCTGTGAAACCAAAACTTTAATCATAGCCTGTCCATCAAAGGGCAGGGTAAATTTTCCCCTGACTTCATCACTCCATTTCCTTACTTTATTTCTTCTTGACCTCAGGGTATTCAAACAGAGGGAATGTCTGTGCCCTCAGATATCCTGTGTAGCTATACAGACACCACTGTATTTAGTATGTTGCTTCTTTGCAGGGACCTTCCAGGGACTATCTAGTCCTTGCCTGTAACCGTTTTTCATGCGTGGCATGAGGGACAATTCCCTCAGTCAATTGCTCAAGATTTCCTTTGAATATTTTTTCCTGTCTCTTTCCCTGTTTACATTTCTGTCTTTTTTTTAATACTGAAAAATGATTTGTGTAATGGAGTGTATGTAGAAGGCTCTAGCAAAACATAGCTATGTTACAGGTATTGCCAAGACTTTCAGTGTATTATATTGTAAAAGAGTTGTCCTCCAAACTTAGTTCCAGCTTGATTCACTTCAGCATTTTTCACATAGACCGTGGGGTGGGTATCTAGAGTTAACAAAAAATCAGTAAGAAATTGGTTGGGTTTGCATGTCCACATGTGTGCACCAAAACCTATATTTGCAAACTGTAATTAGAGAGTACTAGTTTGAGAGGTGTTTTTTTCTTGTCTGTTGAGGGAAAAGGTGTTCACCCAAGACTCACTTAAAAGCTTCTATTTTCTTTAAATGTTTAAATGTATCTGTGTATATATTTTATTAGACATGGAGCACTGGCATCTTGGCCTAAGCTATCTACAGTTATAAATTACTATTTGGATTTGGGTTTTTACATAGTTCTCAGTAACTAAGGATAAAGCATATGAGATACAAATTTTATGAACTTATTACATAGTCACTTTTATTCCAGGAACAAAGCTGAGACATGTTTCTCTGAGTGTAGCTTTTCAGAATTCAGTATATTCAAATGCATTTGAATGTTCCAATTTCTGTGACAGAGGTGGTAAAGTCTGAGGTTGAATTTTATTCTGGGAAATAACTAGGTCTCCTTACAGATTTGCAGTACTTGGGTAGAAGGTGAAAGTTTACATTGCCCTTTCCAGTCCTTTCATGGCATAAAAAATTAACAATGCAAAGCGCATGGATTAATATCTAGTTGTTTGTTCTTGTTCTTTGCAAACATGTATAATCTTTAATAATCCTTTCTTGTACGTATGCCTTTTACAGTCATGACTTTGAGGGTAAGCTACATAATAAAGTCTGAATCTTCACAAAGGAAGCAATGAAAGCATGTGCTCTGAGAGACATGTTACATTTTATAGCCTCTAACAGTTGGTTCCATTACTCCCAATTGCCATTAGAGGAGCTTCTCCAGCTACTCCATTCCCTAGTGGTTAATGAGAGAAATCTGTCCACGGTTTATACTTGTACTATGTCCTAGCCTCTCTTTACTGCTGTAGCATTTGTTTCCTAAATGCATGAATATATAAATTGTATTAGTATCGAGTGCCAGCCATTCCAGTTCATGTTGTGGTAGGTAATGTTTTGTGGCAGGATTTAGTGACTCTGTTCCTAATGCTTGATCTGAATTTTTCAGCTTCATTTCACTGGTACCCACATTTAAACTGTTCTTAGAGGTGAATCTGATGCTCTCCTGTAAACAGTATAGCATATCTCTGAGCCATCCCTCTTTTTGTCTTTTTATTGTGAACTGCATCCCTTTAGGATTGATCATTTATATTTTGTGTTAGCAGTAGATGACTAAACCCGTGCACTTAATTTTTTTCCCAGACTTAGAAGCTCACAAAAAGAAAACGGGTGGTTTTTCTCATCTGACAACTTAATATATACTGAGTATGGGCAGGGGCACAGTATCATGTTGTCCACTTGGCTTCTGTGCTTTAGGCACAGGCACTGTGAGTCACTTCTAGTTAAACATTTTGGCGGCCTAGTTGTACTAGGTTATTTGAGCATCTTTCCGTTTGGGCTGTTTCTTTCACACCAACTGATGTGATATTTTGGAGCAATTTCAACTGACTAAATGTATTGTCATTTTCTCAACCAAATTGTGTGAGAGGAGACAACAGACCTATCACATGCACTCTAGTCATCCACTGAGTTTCTTGGTGGAGTGCACCAAATCGGGAGGCATGGACAGTCAAGGCATTGATTATTGATTGCAACTGCTGTCCCCACAGATTCTGTCATGCTTTGAAGATTTCAATTAATGGGGTGAATTTCTGAGATGCTCATGAACCGCATTTTGATGGATACCATTTACTTATCTCATGCTTTTAAAAATGGCAAGCTAGCATATATTATTTGATGCTCTTAACCATGTTGATAGTCAGTCAGTCTGACAGCAATGTGTCAGTGCGGCATTATGCCAAGGTGCACAAATGCTCTAAGTGACAAATAACTCCAGTTTTGGCACTCCTCCGTAAGAGGAAGCTTGCATTAGTTTTGATACTTAGAATCTCTTGACGCTTGAGCCGGTGTTTAAGGGTCTGTCTTCTAATTTCGTAAAGATGGCTTTAAACGCACAGACAACTAATGATATAAAGGCTAATCTGAGTAACTAGCTAGTCTTCTCATATTACAAGTTCAAATAAGTAGAAAGATTCTAATATTGAGATTTCTATACAAGAATCTATGCCTATAATCAAGGAAACTTTAAAAATACAGAACTTTTGAGTCGTCAGAGTTGAGTGCATGCAGTGGTCAAGCTGAAGTTAAACTCACATTGAATGAACAAGAATACAGTTCATACCCCATATGTGTGCCAACTGATGGACCATGCACAGTCTAGGAATATAGAGAGTTACAGACTGTTATGGTTAGTTTCAAAGGTAAATTGATATGTACATGAAAAAGATTACTATAGACTGGCATTTAACATTAAGGCAATGTTATCATATCATACTGTACTTTAGGAGTGGGTTTGTGTATAGATTAGAAGGAGATTAGTGGATACCCTTTTTCAGTATTTTGCATTCTAGCACATGACCAAGAAAACAATGAAATGGGTCCGAAACAACAATAGGAAATAGCCATACAGTGGAGAAACAAAAATCAGGATAAAAAGAAGACTATCCAATTTGGCGATAAAGAAGTTAATGGAAAATTAGAAAAGGAGGTAGGAGAAATATCCTTTCTCAATGTACCTGCAGCTGTGAAGAACTTTAGTGTTTAAGTAAGCAATGGCATTGCTTATTAGCCCCTAAGATGGTAGGTGTTTATTTTAAATTTCTGTTTGGTAGAACAGAAAAAATTTTGAATGAAAGGATGCCATTTCAGTGAACTTTATTTGACAGTCTGAGGGAGCTTTTGTCAAGCCATTTGCTAGGGCATCTTAAATGGATATATTTTGGTACCACAAAAGCATGGCAAAACCACTGCACTGTAATAGATCAGTCCCTTTGCTGCAATTGCCATAGCAAAGCAACAATTAAGCAGATTTTAAGGTACAATTTATAATCAATCAGTTCTTTAAATAGAAACATTTTACCTGAAATCACTGCTAGCATCATACCATATTTTCTGCAGTACAGAAGTGGAATAATTAAGAAAAAATATTTCAAGCAAAGGAGATCAGCATAAAAAATAGGCTTTTTGGTAGAAATTATTAAGTTTTCGCTGCCGACTTGAATGTTAAACCATGTTGTAAATGACTGAAAAATGTGGGTACTTCTCTTCCTTCCTCTTAAAATGCTCATACAAAGAGAATGGGGTTGAAGAGGGACTATAACCATAGGAAACAACCTTGGGGATAGTTTATACAACAAAAAAATCCTTTCTTTGTTATTGAATTTTAAAAATAATGTGCTTTTCACTGTATTGAACCAAGTCAATTTGTCTTTCAACAGTTTAAGCTGTAATGAAGTCTTCTGAAATTATTTACCCTTTGACCTTGATAATGCTTCTCTATCAATATACTGAGCAAAAGGGTAGAAAAAACAATAACTATCTTCTAAAATGAAGCTTTCAGGTCAGAGAGCCATAATGACAGATTGTAACAAAGTCATTGCAAAATCTTCTCTTCTTACTGTTCCAATTTTCCCTCTTTTATAACTTTAACATTGTTCCTGACAGCTTAATTCTCCATTTCCCTTTCCCCAATCTTTCTCTTGATAGGTTTGACTTGTTCTTTTTTATTTCTCATCCTCCTTTTTACATGTTTCCTATTCAGTGCAGTTCATTACTTGCTGCATTTC
The DNA here is from genome assembly GCF_947461875.1 of Haliaeetus albicilla. Classification (NCBI taxonomy): domain Eukaryota; kingdom Metazoa; phylum Chordata; class Aves; order Accipitriformes; family Accipitridae; genus Haliaeetus; species Haliaeetus albicilla. The sequence goes on from NC_091484.1 coordinate 40,849,737, forward strand.
TTTCTAGCATTCTGTGTCTTTTTCAATAATACTTCACTCTTTTGCAGGAAGAAGAAATTTAAAAAGCATTATCAGGTTCAAGGATGCTAATATTTCAGTAGTTTTCTTCCTCTGTGTTCACTCGGTGTGTGTCATGTTCTAGATCATGACATAGTTTGCACAACCTTTAGGTCCAACCAACTACCTTCTAACCATCAGCTTCATCTCACTGTTCTATTTCTTTTTTGTTTTAAAAGTTTTCTGATGCTTTATCAAAGTTGCATAGATTTTGAGGTACAGCCACCAGATTTTCTGAGTAAGGGAAGCCTGTTTAGAAAGGATTGTTCAAAAATAAGTTCTTTCCTATTTGGTATGCAATTTATTGTCCTCTGAGGGCATATATTCTCTACTAAGTTACCATTCTTCTGCTTTGCTCTGGAATGACTCAGCCTGCTGATATTAAAGCTAAACTAAAGCTGTCAACATTTTGTCAGAGCATGAAAAGTAAAGCACACACGTAAAAATTGACGCGCAGAACGAGGGGATGAACCTTGGCACGCCTGGGAAGGGGAATCCCACAATACCTTCCACAGAAGTGGATGCTTGACATTACTCTTTTGCTGGAAAAGAAACAAATTATTAATATTTTTATGTTTCTTTGGAAGCCAATGATTACAACAAAACAAAGCTCTTGTAGACAATCCCTGTAGACAATAAGGCTTTATGGGATGTTCTTTTCTTTCCCCTGTTTTCTGTGTCTACAGGAGAAAGATGTGATGATTACACCTATGCCATTTGCAAGGCCACAGGACTTAGGCCCATCTATTGCTATTGTAGCAAAGGTAAACCAAATTCAGGATCATCTGCTGAAGAAACATGATATTGAGCTGTACATGCATCTGAACCGACTGGAAATTGCTCCACAGATTTATGGACTGTAAGTGTTTGCAAAGCATTATTTAATTTAATTTCTTCTGTTTTTAATTCATTACATTAGGACATTTTTTTCCTTAAATTTAGGGTTAGAGGAATGGGACTAAAAAGAAGTACTGCTTCTCTCTTAGAACTTACTCAGTTGGCAGCATTACAGTAAATGACACCCCACTGTTGTATTTGTGGCAGTGGCATTTCCAGTGCAGATAAAGTCCATTCAGCTACATATTAGAGAACTTGACGAAGACTCCCAGTGTAGTGACGAAGTATGTACTGAATCGAGTGCTTATTCTACCTGTGGTTTTCCTATAAGAACGAATGGGATAACAGGACACAAAGAAGCGGGAAAGGGGAAAATTATTGTCACTGAATGGTTTATTTACTTAATTTTATCACCAGTTCAGTATCAGGGAACTTTCCTCTATTGCAATAATGGGGTTTTGAATACTGGTAATTCAGGCGTGGTGGGGCATGTTAAAAGTCAACACATGGAGATAATAAAGTGTCTGTACGCAGAGTCAGCCCAGCTGGTCCATTTTCCATTAAGCTGGCTCAGATCTGTTCAGCTGGTTGTATTGCGTGCCCCCGTTCCAGGGGGGCTTCTCAGGCCAGGCGTGACTTTGGATGTGGCCTTGTCCACGTGTTTGCACAGCATTGCATCCAAAGCAGTTATGTCTGCTATAGTCAGTCTGGGTCAATACAAAGCGGGCAACTTGGATGAGCCATGAGTAACTGTGAATTGACTGTGGTTTTGAGGAAGAATTTTGCCTTCATTGTTTGGAATTCTAGACATTTGATTCATTTTGATCATTCCTTAAAGAAATGGCAAGCTTTATGTGCAGTTGCAGTGGCAGAAAAATAACACTTTCAATTTTTTTTTACTTTTTGCAGTGATGGTGTGAATTTCCAAATATAATTGTGAATTACATTTAACAACTCAATAGAAAGTGTAGAAAGGGAGGGAGGAGGGGACTGTGTAAATGTCAGGCCATAACTGCAATACTTAAGATTAAAGTCTAATTTGATGTTACAGTAAAATGGAAAAATGCTGAGACATCGTATACCCTCAAGAGGAGAGTTGAACTAAGACTAAGTAGTAGTCCCAGACTTACAACTAACATATATTAGGAAGATAAATGTAGTTCTACAAAACTTATTTAAGTAGTTTTGATAGGAATGGGTTACAGGGAGTGGAAGAATAAGCCAAGTAAACTCAAGGTATTAAAAGTATGAAGAGGCCAGATTGTCCTATTATAGTATTTTTTGCATAGTGTAGAGTTGTGTATTTTCTTAATATCTTCACTAGTCTGGAAGAGAAAGCAAGCATCCTTAATAAACTTCAGGGGTAGTAATGAATAAGTAGGCAGTATAAATATCAAGGAAAACAAAAAGACGGTGTTTCTTTTTTATGAAGGCTTATGAAAACACACAGAAAATAAAATAAGATAAGCCTCAGAAATTTGCAAACATATTCTGGGGCAAAAATAATTTGTACTGTAGGTACTTACTTCAGTATAAGACTTTGCCTTTCAGTAAGAGAAATAATTGAAAGAAAAAATTAGACTTTAGCTCAAAACATAACATTATAATAACAGAAGATTGGTGCAGTCTGGTGTGGCATAAATAGAACTGAATCTGAATAAAGAAATTTACAGTTAAGGGAATGAATTATGAGAGAGAGCTTCAGGCTGACTATCAGGAAAACCTTACTAAGAGGGAGCTGTTAGGCTGTAAAATAATATATCAAAATTAACAAAGGAAAAACCATCAGAATATTTTAAAGACAGGCTTTGAAAAGCTCTCACAAATGGATAGTATCATAGAGAATGAGTCTGCATTGGCAGAAGAGGAAAGTAGGTTGCCTGTGAGGTCATATCCTTCTCTGATTTCTGATTTAATATAGAGGACAGGAGAAAAAGAAAGGGAAAGGAACATGACTGTGTTGTATTATTCTCACCTTTAATGATGTCTGAACTCTTCAGAATAGTAATTTCCAGTAGTGAGCCAGCTGACAGTCTCAGATGCTGGATCTTTTCCTGTATTTAACATTTTTTGAACTAGAAACAGCATTTCTTAAACATAATAGGTTATTAATAATTGCTAAACCTAACCCAAGTGCAGAATTCATGTGAGCTTTTTGTTGAAGTTTGTTGTTTTGCTGAAGTTCGTTGGATTTGCCAACAATAAATATTCATCTGTCAGCCTTGATATCACTCAGAAAATATACAAATGGTAGAAGGAAGAGTGGGAACTTTCCTCAAAAGATATTATGGCATTCCTGGTGAAAAGTATCAACAGGAAAGGCTTCTGTTTAGTGGCAGTGTCCCCTAGCCTGAACAAGTTATACAGTTCACTTATTTAAAAATACAGTATTTTATACTTTGCATCCTTCTATAACCTTCTGGGGCAAGCTTACTTACTCTGTATTTTCATACAGTTGATTTCAACCTTTGATGTTTACAAATAGTCCTTTTATTTTTCAAACACCAAGGAGACTTGTTCTGCTGGGAAGCCAGGTACCCTAGTGCGTTGTACATTTTCACATTCAGAAACTGTCCTTTAAAATAAAATGTGGTTACACACTTCTTGAAATCATGCTTACCTGCTTACGAGACCAGCTTTAACAGGCATTTCAGTACGTGTGGTATGACTCATTAATTTAGGTTGCTGTCCAGTAGTGCAAAAGTTGTATGCTGGTTTTGTGGAAAAGTATACTCATTATAGTGTTTATCATATCAATGTTAAAAATCTTTATTTTTTTCTTCATCGGTTAGTTCTCTGCAAACCGTGGTGTCATTAGCCTCAGCCTGGTACACTAAGTTGCACGCTGGGAGGTGCCATCAGTTCAGAAGAAACTTTTTCCCTAGGTAGTTTGCATTTTGTAAAGTTTTAGCTCAAGGGAGTGGATTTCTGTATCTTCTGGAGGGCATGAGTGAACACACTTCACATTACCTGGCTATCTCATTTCATTGCTGATCAGAAAGAGGACTCTGTTAGGTATAGCAAGGTATAGTAGGGTCCTGGCTATGCCATACTTCTGTGCTCTGGTCATTCAGGTTGGTGTCATATACAGTAGGAGCCTTAGCACAGGAATTTCTGTAGCTGGAAATTTTGTGAGACAGCACATTCATTCACTTGCAGTCAGCCGCTGCGTATCCCTGTGGTAATTATTCAGCTGCTATTAATATCAGCCAAAATGGAACCAGCAATACAGAGATAAAGGCTTTGTGCCTTATCATTCTTCAGTCTTCTTTATTTGCCGTGTCTCTAGCTTGTTTTTAGACCCTAAGATAATGTTTTGCAGAATAACATTGTTCCACGTTCCCAGTAGCACTGCGAATTGCATACAGTCTAAGCAAACTATAAGAATTATCTAATCATATCTAACTTTGTACTTTGTAAACTAAAGCACAAGAATGGTTTGAAAATAAATGGAATTGATTACAGTAATAATTCAGTGACATGCTTCCTGATAATAAACTTTTCTCTAAATAAAAACAAAAAAATGTGAAGATTGAACAAAAAGATTGGATACTCTGAAGGGTTGACGGATCGAATATCCAGTTTAATTGTAAAATTAGATGAGTTAACAATGATTAATGTCCTAGATTAAATGGTATTCTAGTGTTAATTTCTTTGACCCTTACATCTAATTCATGTTAAACTACAAAATAATTATTGCAAAACCATTCTGCAGTTTCTGCAGTGGCCAGTGTTTGTAGTGGCAAATTAAGCAGGTTGTGCTCTCAGTTTGAGAAAGGACAAGGCTTGAGTGTTCATATATCTGTATTTTAGGAAATTTTCTTCCATTTAGGGTAATTTGTAGTAGAGGACTTCTTTTACATTTCATTGAAAAGATGAATCCATTGGAAAAAGTCCCGCATAATATCATTGTACTGAGGGTTTCAAAGTGAATTATACTACATCAAATGAAATTCTCATAGAACTACATGCAATAAGTACAGCCACATCATGTAAATATATATGACAAGGTTGTATAGAAATAATGCATACAAAGATAATGACAAGGCATAAGTGTAAAAAGCTTTATTTAAGAACAAAAATTAACTGTTGGCATAAACTCACTAGCTTCTGCATCATAACACTGATGGCAGTATTATATTGGTTAAGCAAACTCTTTCTAAGCACATATCCAATAGACAATAAAGCGCATGCAGAAGTGAGTGTAAATATTTCATGATAGCTTAATCTCAGTACAAAAAAGGCCTTCTTAGAACATTCAGTGCCGATGACTTTGCCTCCTGCTGCCACTCTGCTTTATGGTGATCAATCAGATAGACATACTGCCTACTGCAGTTCGAGATGCAGTTTCAGCCCTTTAGGCTGATACCACAATTATACTTCAGGAAGAAGCCTATCTCATCCAGCAAAGAAAAAAAAAAAGAAGAGAAGGATGCAGACTAAGTTACAGGGTAATTCGGCACGAGTGTAGATTTGAAGGTAGCATTAGAAAGGTTATGTTACAGCAAAGTCAACAGCAGATGTGCTGCTCCACTATTACTATTCTTAGTTGCTTTGCTATGAGCACTGCTGTGGGGCATCCACCTGTTTTAGTTTCTCTCCCATGCCATTATGGTGCCAGGCAGTATTCTTTTCCATAACCATATTGGTCTCTGGAGGGAGAATTTAAAGGATTTTACCTGTGCAGTAAAGGAACATAAATCATATTCATTGTATCCAGGAAAAAAAAAAAAAATATCCCACTAGTCATCAGCATAAGAAATCTTCATGATCTCCAGAAAAAGTGGATCAAAGATCAGTGTTACTAAGGAGAACTTTACAGATCATCCAGGATGCCTGGGTTTATTTTGGATTCTCACACTTCACAAAAAAAATGAGGGAGATAATATATGGCATGGTCCAAACCAATTACAGTTCCTCTGTAGTTTTTAATCCAGTGTCCCCAATTAACCGGACAGCAATTACAATGAAAGCAACTTTGAGCTATTGTGCATGTAGTAGGGGAACCACCAAAATCTGGCCTTGCTATTAAAATAAATGAGTATCTAGCAATGGCTAAGACTAGGCAAATACAAAGTCTTTCTGAACAAAGTAATAATCTCATTTGAATGCCCAGGACCAAATTAATCGTGAACTCAGTAACTGGTAGTGCTGTTGATTTCCAGTAATTATCTTCTGTTTGACTTAAACAAAGCATTACATATAAAGCAGATTTTAATGGAATATAAATCCCAGCTTGTCTGTCAGTAGAGGCCTTGCTAAGGATTTACTGCCAGATGAACAGGCCTTTCTAAGAAAGGTTACCATCCACTCTTGGTCCCACAAATTAAGAAGAGATGCAGTCTACTGGATTTTTAGATAAAGCTTTTGGGGGATGACTCAGACATCTGAAGACTTTACTATGAATTCTATCTTGCATAGTGAAAAATGTGTTGTAAGAAGAAACCTGTAAGTTCAAAGTTAGGTGACAGAAGAAAACACATCTGAAGCTAATGTAGAAAGCTACAGTATATTTTGATGGAGAGAGGGATTGCCTTACCTACTGTTGACATACCAGTTGTATTGCAATGGTTTACTAGCTCAAAGGATTTGCTCTGTGCAAGTAAATGTGGAAAATTCTTGAAGCATCAGGGTAGGTATCTTACTTTCAGGCCGCAAGCAAATCCTACTTAACTCTAGAAGCTGCTTTTCTTCTGTTTTGAAGTGAGGCTACTCACCTTTTCCTGTTCTTAAAGGATAGATATCTGTTGCTCATTGTTGGGTTTCTCCAAAAAGCTTTCTGGTTTGTTGATTGAAAAAATGTGTATTTCATTTTGTGCTGCTTCTTGTTGTGTATTAGGTTAAAAATTACAGTATGATGAACTTCCGATTTTATCTTTTTTCGCGACTGTCACAAATAGTATTTTAGTCTTACCTTAGACTTAAGATTTTAACATATACATAATGTAAAAGCCCACTCTATAAACAGAATGAAGGATTGGTTGAGGTGTCAAAAGTGTTCATCTGAGTTTTACTCTCCTGCCGCATAATTATGTGCTGAGATGATAATGAGTAGTACTGGATGGCTGTGAGGATGGAATGCAGATTTGTCATTATGTTGCTCCTTGATGCAGGTGATGTGCTTCCCATATGAAGTACAGGGAATTATCTTTATCTGGGAAAGAAACAAGCAAGAAGGCTTCCATTTTGACTTTTGTCACATACCCTTAAAAAAAAAAAAAAAATCTGGTGGCATTAAACATAAGTAGGCTTAGAGACCAGTGGATTTGAATAGAATAAATATCTTCTGAAACCTGTGATGAATTTAATAGGAATATATACAGATGTTTGAAAGGCTCTTTGTCTTTTTTTTTCTTCTATTTTTGTAGTCAATAGCTATTGATTATAAAAGCTGAACAATGAATGTAGAAGTTGTACTCTAGAAAGGAATTCAAGGTGCCATATATCAAGTATTTACTTCTCCTTTCCTTTCTTTATACTTAAATCACATCAGCTGTTCAGGTTAACCAGTACTGTTTAATTTTAGTGTATCATTTTGTTTCTTTCAACCACGCAGAAAGTCTAGAAAACTCATGTTGGAAATTGGTACAGAAAATGCAATAGGTAGGTCAAGTAACTGTTGCAGAAGGCAATTACCTCAGCATATGCCTAAAAAATGCAACTGTGCTAGCATGCCCATGTTAACATGATGTTGGTAGGCAAAATACAGCACTTTGGACTTAAGCACTTGCTAGCAACCAAAGCATCTCCTGTAGAATCCAGGCCTGTGGATAATTCATGTTTTGGTTAACCAGTGCTTCATCCTTACTGCTTACTCTTACCTGGTCTATCTGAATCAAGTTAGTATGGGCATGCAAACATGTTACTAGCACGCCTTTTATTTTCCTGCAAAGACATACCTTTAGAGATGATAGTAAAGTAGTGAAGAGAACCATGTGCGCCATCCAGCATGGAAAGATCATCCTGTCATGAGTCCTTAAGATAAAAGCCAATACCCAAAGATAGTCTGAAGACTAATACAGACAGACAGTCACCCTGAGAATCTTTTGGTTCTTTTGCATTGTCCCAATGCTTATAAAAAAGAGCCACCCAAAGAGATGCCTCTGCTAGAATACAAAGAGGATCCTCAACAAGAGCAATGGCAAGAGATAGTAAACACAATTTAGTAACTAAATTGTAAAATTTAAAAGTTATACTGTCGTCTTTAAACACAGCCGGGATCAAGTGTGTAGTGCAGATAAGAGAATCCTGTTTGAAATCTTTAAACAAATAAGCATGAAATATTTAAATGCACAATGTAGGCCTGTTGGAAGCACAGGAGTTAGATTTCATAAAAAAACTCAAAGTTGTTAATATTTCGTTGTTTTTCCATGTCAGAACAAACTAGGCCATTTTGGATTTTCATGGGTGGGGGTAAGAATGACGGGAAATTGCATTCGAGAAAAAAACAATAGTTGGTGAACTGCCTTAAGGGGTGGGATGTCAACTTCAGGGATAGCACAGTCTTCAGTCTGAGTCTCCATCAGCCTAAGAGGATATGTTAATCATCTAGCTCTTCAGCATCATTTTCATCTGCGTCTTTAGTTTTAGCAGAAAATTATATCCTGAAGCCACAATTCATCCCTAATGAAAATGTTGTTGAAAATTAGCGAAATAGTAACTCTGTAGGAATATGGCCAGTCTGCATTTTCTCTAGAGACGTCTGGTTGCCCAGTGGAATGCAGTTAATCTGGAAAATGAAAGGCAGTATAGTGTCAGCATTGGGAAGAACACTTCCTTTTTGCTTTTTCTCCACACAAAAGTAATAATTCAGCAGGTCGTCAAGACAGTCTGTTTCCATTTCAGATACCAAGCATAGTTCTTGGATAGCCATTTCTACCCCTATGGACAGTGCTCGCCCCCCATTCAGTCTAACTAAATGTTACTGACTGAGGTAAGGGGTTTGGGGGCCAAAAAAAAAAAAAAAAAAAAAAAAAGGTGGGCAATTCTGCAGGCAACCTATATAAATTAGATTATATATGTTCTGAGACTTCTCTGACAGCTGTTTTATTGGGAGTTCTTGAGTTGGATAAATACATGGCAGCGTTGGAAATGCACGCAACAGGAAAAGGTCCTGCACTGAAAATAACACAACTGACTGTCCTCACTTTTAAAATGTGTGAGCTGGATAGTAGTTCTCCATGACCTTGTGCACCTCTTTCCAGCATCTTACTAGAGATGTAGAAGCTTCATCAATAAAAAAAAAATCATGTTCCAAATAGGTGCATGCCTTGAGTATCTTTCTGTTTCTGATGTGGTTTTGAGCAAGAATTTTTAAAAGTATGCTATGAAATATTAAAGCAAGCCAGCCATATCTGAAGAATAAAATCCATTAACACAGGTCACAGGAATAGGTTGCTCAAGAGCAGTGCTGTTAATTAGGGTGCACAATTTTGTGTAACTTTTGCATATTGTATGAATTCACAATATTTTAGTCTAGGTAAGGAATGAGAAATTATGTTTGAGAAACATTTCTAAAAATAGAGTTATTTTACCAAACTAATACCGTAAAAAAAAAAAGAGAATATTTCATCACCCTTTGTACTGAATGTAATAGCACGAGGCTCTAAGGGGTTAAGTTATATAACTGAGCATGAAGGCCCCACACAATTTGGCAAGAAGAGAAAATCTGTGCACAACACTGCAAAATAGAATTGCCAGGTGAAAAAGAATAAAAGCAGACAAGAGTAGGAGCTGGTTTCAAACACATGTTCTGAAATCAATGAATGAGTCACACTTGAATTTTTACAGAAAGCCAAGGGTGCTGCTCTTCTATTTTCTTCCTCTGAAAACACTTAGCATACCATTTGCAGCTTGATATTGACTGCTGTTGATGACTTCCTTGAATTTCCAGATAGCATTGTTTATAAGGAAAGAAGGCAGTGGATGCACCTAGACCTTGTTATTCACTGTTGAATGTATTGACAACAGGACAATAATTCTTCCCAAATTTCAGAGAAGCAAAACAGCATCACCCAATATAACATCAGCTTGGGAAGTCCACAAGAAAGCACCTCTTTTCATAGACCTTTACATTGTCATCTATAATTTTTAATGTTCTGCTTTTCTTTACTTCTTATCACCTTATTTGAAATTAGGACCATGTTAGCATGCTTTCTCTGATTTCCTTATATAATTTGTTTTTGTCCTTCAAGTCTGAAAAAGTGTGCAATACAGTGATCTTTGAATGCCACACAAGCAATATATTTTATTTTGCTCTTGGTATTGAGAAAGGGGAGAGAGAAAAGAAATTTCATATTTTCTGTCCTTTAAGTTTGTAATATAATATAATGTAATCAAATATAATATAATGAAACTTCCCCTGGTTCTGATTGCTGTTACTCCTACCAATGATGCTACCAGGGTTTTATCAACAGAGGTGGAAAATTTTGTAAAAAATATTTTGATACTTTGGATAAATCTATACACATACCCTCATGCGCAACGTAGCAGCAGCAGAACTGTGTAATATGCTGTATGTTATTAAATACTGTATACAGTGCTTAAATCAAAATTCCAGACAACATCTAAACACAGTTCTTAGCTGTTTACAACTTATATCAGTAAACGTTGTATGAGTTGTTGGAGTTTAAGCTTGGGCCTTTTCATTTATTCCATTTCTTCTAACAAGTACACGTGGGAATGACGTGCAAAATTGGCAATATCAGTTGGGCTTTTTTCTAAATAATGGACATACAGTTAACTAGAATATTTGGGACATCTTGAATCAAAGATTCTCCTCATTGCCTCACTTATCTATGAGAGAAATCACTGTCCTGGTTTCAGCTGGGATGGAGTTAACTGTCTTCCTAGTAGCTGGTACAGTGCTATGGTTTGAGTTCAGTATGTGAAGAATGTTGATAACTCTGATGTTTTCAGTTGTTGCTCAGTAGTGTTTAGACTATAGTCAAGGATTTTTCAGCTTCTCATGCCCAGCCAGGGCACCTGACCCAAACTGGCCAACAGTGTATTCCATACCATGGGACGTCCCATCTAGTTTAGGAACTGGGAAGTGGGGGGCAGGGATTCGCGGCTTGGGGACTGGCTGAGTGTCGGTCGGCGGGTGGTGAGCAATTGCCCTGCGCATCATTTGTACATTCTGATCCTTTTATTACTACTGTTGTCATTTTATTAGTGTTATCATTACCATTATTAGTTTCTTCTTTTCTGTTCTATTAAACCGTTCTTATCTCAACCCAGGAGTTTTACTTCTTTTCCCGATTTTCTCCCCCATCCCACTGGATGGGGGGGAGTGAGGGAGCGGCTGCGTGGTGCTTAGTTGCTGGCTGGGGTTAAACCACGACAATCACAAAAGAATAATCAGGCAATAGAAGAAAAGAAATAATTCCCACGGAAAGTTTGCAACATGTCAATGAGCTTAATATCCAGAAGCTTTAATGATGACACATTTGTATTTGTATAGACTGAACAGTACCAAAGATAATGGCATCTTTGACCTTAGTAATTCATGTATTTGTATTAATGGTTTGACGTTACGTATATTGAAAAATTGTTTAAGAGAATTCAAATAGATTTAATTCTCCTTTTTCTTATTTCAATAACTGTAATCAGAAAAACCTTTTTAATGGTGTAATCCCATATTCAGCCAAAGTACTTAGTTATACATCCTGCTTTACTGTACATCTGAGCTCTGGAACTCTCCCACCAAAATGCATCCCCTGATTTATCATCTGTCTAAACTATTTCTTACATTATGACTCTGTGCTGCAGCCTTTGATATTCCCTGTGACATCATGAGACAGCTGTGTTACATTTTGTTTAAGCAGTACTAAACCTTTAAACTTTAAACGAATATTTTTCTTCTTGGAGGTATAAATAGAATATGTAATAAGCATCTGTGGGATATGCAATTAATGTCACTTGTGAGGAAAGACCTTCATGATGCACTTGGGTTTTGGCACTCTTAAATTATGAGCTCTTTACTACACTCATGGGATAAATTCCATATCCCCTAGATGCTTATTATGTATCTTCCATCTCCCTTAATTCCTATTAGCTGGATTAGTAGTTGTTGTGATGTTGAGGTTTATGACAATTTAACTGGGGTGGTTCTCAGTGATCAATAAATAAACTTCAAAAGTTTAGTAATTTTTATTTTCTAGCAATTCCAGTGTGTATAGCTGTAACAATTTACATTAAATGGTAGTTGGATATACCAAAAACTTTGGTCAACTGTGCATGCTGGTGTGTCCATTACCTAAATTTCAAAAATCAAGTAAATATATAAAAGCAAAAGATTTCAGTAGCAAAGAATAAGCTGAATTACAAGGTTTTGGGGTGACTGAGATGGGGCATTACCTTTAGCATCTGTAAATGTTAAAAAAAACCTAATTCACATAGAGAATAAATATTTTGTGGTGAAATGACGCTATTATTAATGTTCTAGTCACAGTCATTATCTGGAGAGTTTGTCAAACTGGTACAGAGTGGCCTAGATTAGTTATCAACTCAGGAGCAAATAAGATTTTTAAAAGACTCAATAAAGTCCAGTGATTAATTGTTATATATTCTGATTCATGCCTATCCCATTTTATCTAATTTAATAAAAGTCTAAAATGATGATTAATCCTTTCACACCAGCAGTTGCTGGTACATCCATTACATGTCCAATCTGAATTCCTCTGCCAAGGAGTTAAGTACTATTTTGAACTTGGTGTGAAAAATATCATTATAAATTTCATTAACCTGATCATCAAATTTAAAAAAGTCAACTCGTAAAATCCATTACTACATATCATGCATCGAAGATTAAAAACTGGTCCTCAGTGGGCAGGAATAGCCAGGATTTAATTCCCACAGCATATGTTTAAAGTGCTCATATGACATTATTGTATCTGTAATTATCAGAATTTTATGTTTATTAACCCAAGTGAATTAAGAGTCTTGTTTTGCGTAAAATTTAGCATGCATGTTAAATTGACCATTGATTCAAAGCGTATCAATGCTATATGTATTTACTACAAATGCAAAGATATTTGTTTAGCATATTGTGATAATTTTGGCATTTAGAGAATCGCCCTCCTATAATTTTTCCTTCTCGGATAAAATAATTTACTTCTTCAGTGCTTCCAGTTGGCCACCTTTGTGCGAATCCCCAAGGGTGACATTGATTTAAATCTTACTTCAAGTAGTCCTTCTGGGGGAAACTTGGAGTATTTCGTGTTTGCACTATATCTCAACTATAACTAAGTCTTCATCTTCGGTGAGATGCTCTTTCCAACTGGAACGCTGTTTATTCTTCAGGGCTGCTTGGCCCACCCGCAGTGAGATCCAAGCGAGACGCCTCTCTACGCTGCGCGCTAAACGTCCCTCAGCGTAGAAAGAGACGCCAAACCGCACAGCGGCGTGCGATTCAGGAGGGGCTAAATGCTGATTCTTACGAGGGTTGCTCAAGGTGGAAATGCAGGAAAATGATGAAAAATACGCTGCCGGAGAGCCCGGAGCGGCCTCCTTTTCCCCGTCTGTCTGGGGGATTTGAACCCGGGTCCCGGTGCCCCTGCGGCCGCCGCCTGAAACCCGGCCCAGGGCCGGGGCCGGGCTCGCTCCGCCCCCCCGCCCCGCCCCGCCCCGCCCCGCCCCCCGCGTGGCGTGCCAGCGGTTTCCCAGGAAACGGCGGCCCCGGCCGGGCCCCCGCCTTGGAGGAAGCCAACCCAGATGGCGGTGTGGTGTCCGCAGCCTGCCCGGCCGTCTGGGCCCTGCACTGTTCCTCAAGGGTAAACGTTGTTAGAATAGCGTACGGAACGCACCGCAGGAAAAACCAGGAAAGAGTTGGGACAGCCAGCCTTTATCGCGGTCGCTGGGAAATGGATTCTTCTTCGCTCGCGGCTGCAAAATGCCGCCCCGTGGTTGACTCCAGACAGAGGGATAAAAGTCGCCTCGTTTGAGAAAATAGGAACTGTGGGGCTTTTCCCAAACCAAATCCACCGCTATTTTATTTTTCTATTTTATTTTTTATTGGAACAAATATGAAAATGCACCTCCCTCCCGAAAGAGCTTTCTGACTGCAAGATCCACTTGGGCTCCAGGCGTAAAATGGAGACATAACAGGTGCCGGATGGCGATGCTCCTGTGAGCAGCCGACTGTGGCTTCTGCCTTCTGCGCTTGGCACAGCCGTAAGCGGAGGTATTTCGGACTAGCACAACTGTTATTACGTGCTGCAGGGAGCTGCGTGGCTCCACTGCCTGGTGTAGTTTCACCTTACGCGTTCCTCCTTGACCTGCCCTAATGGCTTTGCCCGTTTCCCTTACCCCTGCTTAGGTGTTCTCCAGAAAGAAAATGGTGAAGTTAGGAAGAGCAGAAAGGCCCTTGTTTATCCACAACATCCCTACCTGGTGAAACATGCTTTTCTCCTTCCTTTTGCAGACAACTAGCTTCGTTTCAACAGCTAGTCATGGCAATGCAGAAGTGTTTCAGAACAGCCAGGTGATTCATCAGACATGTATATCACATATTCAGATTATCAGGTGTTGGATTTGGAAGCACACATTTGTACCATAAGACAGCTTAGGTTCTCCTGGTGTGAAGAACGGAGGAGAGTGCTTAGGTGATTTTACTCTCAGGTGGACCTAAACTTATTTCTGAGACTCACCTTTAAATCAAAACAGTTTGTCCATGGTAAAATCCTTGCCTTTAACAACCTTGTTGATTAAATTGTCTTTGATCTATTTTTTGATGCATCTTTGATCCAGATTATCTTTTCATCTTTTAAATGCCGGTCTTAGAGCAGCTTTTTCTTCTAACAAAGGGTTTGCATGATCTGTCTGCAGTACTTTGCATAAACTCCACCAAGCTGAGTGAAAAATTCTCCATAGAGGTTGCAGGTGAATGTATATGATGTAGTAACATCTCCCCAGAATTCAACTCTATATTGAGTTGAATTCAACTGGAATAATACCCAGCCATATTTCATAGGGTCCTATAAAATTCTGTAACTTGTTTCAGTTTTTGAACGTTATAGAGAATCATTTTCTAAACTTTGTGAAGGAGTTAAGATTAATTATCTAGTCTGGGAAAAGATGAGCAATGCTACGTTTCCCTAAGAGAGATTTAAAAGGTTAAAGTTAAGGTTACTGATAAAGACCTTTTTCTTATTTTACTTTGTTTTTACATTTCAGCAGTTCCTATTCCACTGAAAAATCTCAGATACCATTAGTTGGCTTTTGGTGCGTGTCCATTCCTGAAAAAAATGAAGTATTTTTTTCTTGAGATGCTTTCAGTAAATAGCATTCGGACAGAGGTAACTTTGGCTTGACTGCTGAATCACCTCACAAGAGAAGTCATCAGTAAAAAAATGTTTCACCAATATATCTGAATCTTCCAAGTGCCCAGTCATTTATTTTTTCTTAAGTCTCAGAAACTGGTAACAGTTACATGATTTTCATAACTACCACAGTAAGTTTGGGAGCAAACCAAACTACCATCAGAAAGCACGACAGCGTGGTAAGTATGTGGTTAGTAAGGGAGGAAAAAGTTTGAGAGTCTGTTAAAGGACGTACTGTGTGAAGGTTTGGGGCAGGAAGGGGACGAGAATTGGGGACAGAGGAGATGGAGAGACCAGATGTAAGACCTCACTGCTTGAATTGCTGAACCTGGAGAATATAAGGTGTGTTTGCAGTGTCGTTCAGTCATTAAATAATGCACAAGCGTTTATCTCACATGGCCAGTTGCGGTCACCTGGTAGTCAAAGGATGAAATCAATACCCAAGGTGTAAACCTAAACATATGTAAAATAGGTAAATACAGTGTAGCCTTAAGCATAGAGTTTCTCATTCTTTGTGCATGTGTAGGTGTCAATAAAGTCCTACATATGCAGAAACTATTGAAACCCAAATTGTTTAGCTAACTCTAAGTAACAGACTGGTGAAAAAAAAGAAGGATCTGGTTTAACTGATTTCAGTATGAGTAAGGGGGGAAAGAAGGTTCTTCTTTTTTCCCTGTTTCGTCTAGTTATAAAAATTACAGTGATTACACATCATAAAGCCTATCTGTAATAAAACGCATCAGCTGGCCAAGGTTTTCATCGCTCACTCAATAATCCATTAATACAGCAACGCTGCCCAGGCATCTTTATAATACCAACTCGGAGGTAATTTTAATCAGCTAGACCAGCTGGTATTTAACAGCAGCTGCTGGAGACGCCACAAATATACTCAATAGCTGACATCTTTATTTGCAGTTTTTCAAGGGGAGAAGAGATCCTCCTGTGGTTACTTATATTAAGCTTTTTTTTTTTTATATATATAAGTATTGGTACTGGAGGGTAATACCTGAATGAAAGAGGGAATAGAGTTAATACAAAAAATAAAAAATATATTCATGGAGTCAGAGGGCTTTTTCATGAAGTCCACTTCATAAATGAACAAAAAAATAAAGCGTAGATGCCAGCTTTGTTGGAGTTTAGAACGTTTTCCTGATACGTTTACACTAATCTCAGACATGGCTTGCAGCATAAAATGTACTCTGCCGTGCTGTATCGCCCTGTCTTACTGAAGCTTTCCTGTCTCTCCATGATATAAATATGTGATAAATAGGGCTCTTCATAGAAAAAAGTGATGCTTGCTCACATGTGTTCAATTTTAACTGACACGTACTTCTTTTGTCCTCAGTTTTGGCTTAGAGCGTCTGCATGCAGGAGTGTATATGCGTATATCTATGCTTAAAGACACGGGTGTTTGTGTATAAATAATACACAATATGTTTATTTGTACTTCTCATCTCTTATAAGGCTAGAGATGAATTCAGCAACTGAATAAAGTGCCGCTCTCTGCAGCAGTAAATGTGGAATACTATTTCGCATTGGGTTTGGGGGGGGGAACAAGCAGAGGCAACATGAAGTTAACAGTCACAAACACATTATAAATAAAAATTTAATTACACTTGGGGGAGCTTGGCTTACAAAGCTCACAAATCCATAATGGAGCTTGCTGGTAATAAAGGCCTGATCTGTTTGTTAAACTCCAATATTCCTGTCCTTCGCTATCTCTTCTTATATATAAAACTTCAGTTTCTGCATTGATTACCAATTGCAAAAAAAGACTGACTTCATTGGTAAACAGTTTTTTTCTGTGAGATACCAAATGCCATATTTCTTTATTAAGAAAATAGTTATGACTCTTAGGTAGGGCAGGGGAGGTGCCATGAGAAGTGTAAGTATATCTATTTTTGTTGACTGTTTATATGTCATCGTGGATGAGATCTGTGCTTAATATGAATTTGACTTGCTGGGGATAGGTTTTTGTTAATGTATGAACAGATTCTAAGGTAGCAGCTTCTTGTAATGAAGATTTTTAAAAAAATGGTAGTAGTAGTTTAAACAGTTATGAAGGTGGAGGAAAATAGTTTTAATAAACCTGTTAGAGGTATAAGTGTTCCTAGGACAGTAATGGTGAAAAGTAGTACATAGTTTTAATTTTTCTTCTTTCTTTTAAATTCAAAATCTCATAGTTGAAAGAAGTTGATGGTGTGAAGGAACAAACCTGAGTACATAGATATAAATCCTTAAACAAATTTGGGGCTATATTATTCATTTGCAGGTACTTACTTGTTATTCCCAGTGAGTTACCTCTCTGTAGTCAAATACGGATCTGTCTGAGAATGTGATTGACTACTTCAAATTAAAATCCAGTGACAGAATGGATTACTGAGGTTGCAATTTGACTAAAAAATACTTAGGAAGCATCTTTTCTCTTATTTGTAGTGAAAACAGTCTGTTGAAGTTTGTTTAGCGTGTTTGACAACAGACAGTTTGATATATTGCTGGGCACAGCAGTAGGTTGGACTTGAGTGGTATTAGCTTTCACTGTTTTGATTAATGGTAATTGTTTCAATGAAAAGGCATGTTTTACGTACAACTCATAGTTCTAGAAAACAGAAGTCAACTTGCAAGATCTGTAATTACTGTTCTGAGTTAGCATATAAAAAAAGCTTGGAGAACATGCAGGCAAGTCACAGTAGGGTTTTTTTGTATGTCTGTTTATTTTGTATGGGATTGCATTCTGTAGCTTTTATACACTGCTTCTTGTCTGAGAAAATAAATCTTGGGGTTTATCTCTTTTTTAATGCTGCAGTGTGCTTTAAGATATATTTCTGAATTTCACATTGTAGTTTCAATCTTAGTATGGTGAAATTTTTTCTGTGTTTTCAATCATCAATAACAACAACAAAAGGTCAACCTGGAGACTCCTCTGTCTCTTCACATCCCCACACAGTCCTGAAGGGAAAGAAAAGATATCTGTTCATCTTTAAAGTCTGTTTTCTCTGGTTAGAAAAACACAGCCCTCTCCCAGTTTCAGAATGTATTTTCTCATTTTCCTGAGATGATTTTTTTTTTAAAAATAAATATTTTATTTTCAGTGTATCATCAGGAAAAGGGAAATAGCTGATTATTTTTGTATTTAGGTAAATAAAAGATTGCAATGATGTGTTCAGATGTAAGCCAATACCTGCATAGTAAAGGATGTCAACTATTATTACTAATACCATCTTTCATTTATATAGTGCTTTCATCCTAAAAGATTCTGTTTTCTAGAAAATGTAGATTTAAGCCAAAAACACAATTAAAAATATATCTCCTTGTCCCTGCATGTTAGCTTCGAAGTATTGTTTGTCAGTTTAACAGACAGTACCAAAATATCTTTCTTCTGCTTTGCAGATGCAAAAATGTACCATGAAATGAATATGCTGAAAGTATAGTTAAACCATCTCTAGAAGAAGAGAAAATTGGTTTTATAGGTTCCTCATTTTATGACATGCTTTCTTCTCAGATTTTAATATTTTGCAACACGTTCTGAAAGAAGAAATGAATAGATAGTGGTTTTCTATATCTGAAACATGTAGGGGCATCACAACCTACCTGAATTGTTCCCTAGACAGTATTAAAAAGAAAGCAGTAATATCTAAATTGTAGAGGGAGGCAACTAGATTTCTAAGTGTGGTGCCAATGTTTGTAGTCAACAATGAGACATAAAAAAAATTGTAGCCCATGTTGATAACAGCAGGGTTTGAGGTTTGTATTATTAGAGCTTGCCTAAAAGTATTAACACACAACTCATGTATAGCCTTTATATAAGCTATGTTCTATTATATATTTTGGGGGGAAATAAAAATCTGTAAAGCATGAAATTGTGGTGTTACAAAATGATTATTTCTAAAAGTGAATTATCTCATCTCATAGTAGTACTAGCTTGGATTGCTATGTTAGATGTCAGGTGGTTTATTTCTGAGCAAAATACAAATTAATAAGTGTACATTTTAATACTTACCTGAACCAGTGACAAGAAAATAAATACTACTTTTTATTTACCTTGCAGTTAACAACCATGTGTCATTGTGGCATCTTTTATTGAAAGGAACTTTATTTAAGTAGCATAAACTTGTTGGATGGGCTTCAATTAAATGATGATTTGTTAATGCAAATGTGTAGCGAATGACTGGTAGTACATCTGTCTCTTCATCCATAGGCCATTACTGTGCAGCATTAGCACATGATTGTAAAAAACTGGAAATCATTATATGCAGGTAGTACATATTCAATCAATTCTGACCTTATGTCTCCGACGAATAAAAAAAAAGTATGCAATGTAAATGATATTTAATCTGAACCAAAAAAAAGGGGAGAGAATCTTTGAATATCTGCGATTCAAGCTGTTAGATGATGTGAGGTGACTGCTGTTTGGGATTGATTGTTATTGGTGGCCCCAGTGGGGAACAGCCAGCACATTAATCCTCTCTTACTCCTCCCTCATGCTCCTCCAATCCAAATAGTATTTTTGTTTATATTAGGAAATAAATACTGCTCTGTTTATTTTAAAATTCTTTTTTTTTACACCTCTCTTCTGGAGATTGAAAGGAAAAAGCTCTGTATTGATGACCAATGTTAGCCAGTTAAGCAGGCAGTGACAATTAATACAACAAAAAATCGTACAATTAGCTTCAGCTCCATAAGTGTCTAATGAGCCATTTGTCAGTCTTTTGGTGAAATAAACTACTCTATCTTAATTCTCCACTCTTGCAGCAAATAAATAGAAGTTATGAAACACCCGGGCACCAATAAAATATAATTTATTTTGCAGGACATGGCAGAACTCCTTACATATCTAAAATGAGCATGTTATTTACAAATGACTTGTGATACTAATATAAAAAAGGATTTCAGTGTTAACTGCTTTCGTTCTGCAGTAGATATGTTTTCTTCCTGATTTGTTTAATCATTTAAATGTATAATTACTCCTAAAGGCATGTGAGTTAAAATGACTTCTCCTGATGCGATTAATTCATAAAGCCAAAACGAACCTCAGAGAGGACCCTGAGAAACACCAGGGATCAGCAGTCTGCAGCCAAAACCACCGCCCATGTCGGGAAGGACAATGCGTGTAGTTCCAAGCTGAGAACACGTCCTTGCTGCTGTTCCTTCCCTTTCTGACCCTTCTGGCCTCCTCAGTGATACAACCACCTTTTCACCAAAGCCACCACGGTGGCAATTGCCGTCCAGGTGCCACGGTTGGTATTGACGGAGGTGGAGCCAGTGCAGTTGGGCTGACAGAAGCTCCTCACCCAGGCACTTGTGCCCAGTCTGTGGTAGCCCCCAGAGCTCCTCATGCCCTGCCTGGCCAGACCTCACCAGAGGTGGGCAGGAGAAGCGGTGGGATGTCTGTCTGGTCTGAGGGACCTAAGGAAGGCTGTCCGCAGAACCTTTTATTGTGTGGAGCAGGGCTATTCTGCTTCCCTTCACCATTCAAGTAGACTCTTTATAATGTAAACTGGTGAAAATATGTCAGACCACCTGAGTTCTTCCTCACTCATTGTTTTAACAAAAGTTTGAATTTGTCTCAGGTTCCGTTTTGTGATGTCTTTCTGGCCATCTGTCTTCCCAGGCTGGTTTTAAAGCTGCCAGTAACTTGGTGTTTTTTAAAAAAAGGCAGAAAGAAGGACAGAACAGAGCATGATGTATGGACGGAGCTGAGTTACTAGGTCTCAGAGAGGAAGAGAATATTCCAAATGGCAGAAGCCACAGAAGAGACAACTTTTACTGAAGAGGTGAGGGTAGAGGGACGTGATAGGTGCTAGTAGGTGGATATATGAGGACAGAGTGAGGAGGGAGTATCAGTGTGAATGGAGAAGGGGCTACCTTCGCTGAACTAGGCTTGAAGAAAGCCTGGGAATTTTTTGGCAGGTTGAAATATATGCTTAGATGAGTGCCCAGCCAGTGCCATTGCTTCCAGGTGGAGAGGTGTTGCATAGGGGAAAGCAACTATATTTGGGCATCCAGAAAACTGATTTGGGAAACCCATACAGGGGGTTTCAAGGCTAGATACAGCGTTTTGTCGTAATGGTCATTTCAAGATGGTAGTTCTTTACACTCGGCCACTTTTACAAAGATAACAAGCCAGGTTCAGACAACTGTTGAACAAAAAGAATCATGACTGAAGTAAAGTATTCCCAGAAAATTGTGGACAGTTTCAATTCAGACAGATGCTGAATTGGTAATAGACAACTCTCTATGTAAAGCTGGCATAAACCATTCAAGAATTTACTGTAAGCGGGAAGGCAGCATTTCTGGGGGATCAGATGAAATAATTGAAGAGATTGTTGTATAAGAGGAGTGGTAGAAAGGTGTCCGTGGGGAAAAGAAATTGTTTAAGTTGTAGTTTATAAGGGAGATCTATTAAATCTTTGTAGCCCCACCCACTTTTGAGCAAATGTAACAAGTTTATTCTGATCATACTCCCAGATGAAAAGGTGAAACCCTAATTTGTTGCGTTTTGATGGTTTTAATCATACTGTCTTGAAGCCCTTTGGGGCAGTTACTTCTACTTTCCTCATGGAAAGAACCACATTCTGAAAAAATTATTTTAGTTCTAGTGCTTATGTTAGTGATTCATCTGAGTCGTCAACGTCCTAAAGTCAACCATCAGTCTATGGACTAATGTGTTTGCTTGGCAACCAGGTTTTAGGAGGACTGCACTATGTGTTTGCACATACAGAAAGTGGATTCAAGTTCTTTTTTCCTTTTCGGTTGTCTTTTGGGGGTAGCGTTTTCAGAGCATGGACCTTCAATCTTGAAAGAATGTAGTATATGGTCCTAAGCAACATAGATATGTTAAGGATAACAAACTTACTGTACCGAGGTTTCCCTTAAAATTCTTCTGTTACAAAATTTTATCCTTTGCCCAGTTCCGTCAGTATATAGTTCACTGTTCTAACATTTGCAAATGGCAACTGGAAAGATTTTTCATGACGCCTGCTATACATGTTGTAATATTTGCCATAGCAAATAGTGTAATTGATGCCAAAATTCAACTTCTGTTACAAAAAACTGTTTTCACTGGTCCTTCACTCCAAGTCATTTCCTTTGGACTCTTCTGTTCTTAAACCAAATTGTTCTTAACCCAAACTTTAAAGGAAAGCTGAAACTGGCATTAGATGAATAGCAGACAACTGTAATCATACTTACAGACTCAACTAAATGATGAAATATATTTACATTCTAGAAGTATTTTATTTTAGTATTTGTGTAAAACTCAAATTCTACCAACTCTCAGTCCTTGAATAGACTCAAATAGGCACTGGTCACATTACTCTTCTGAGGACTTAGAATTTGCAGCTTATTGGTATTTAAAAAACTAAGTCTGGAGTGTTCTGAGAAATTTTTACAGAGGCTTAAAACCTCAAAAATCGTTTTCCCTCTAAATACAGGTTTATGTTACAAACTGTCACTAGGTGGCAATATTAGCGGTGTCTGTCCACCCAGCCAGATGAGGCATAACTGGTAAGATACAGGTCGAGAGAGCAGAATAAAAAAGGACTGTGTTTTTCACTTGCCCAAAAAGTTCAATAACAGGATGAAAGTGAGTCACAACATCTAGGAGGCACCAAATTGATGAGCTGTGTAGAAGACAAATGCTGTCAGGCTACTTGTGTTTCTAGAAGAGAAAGGAAAGTGTTGATGCCATTATACAGGTAGTACTAAGACCTCATCTGAAATGCCATATACATTTCTGGTTAACTGTATTCAAAAAAGATTAATCCAACCTGCTAAAGTATAGCTGCTGGCATTTAGCTTCCCCATTCTTCTGATCATCATCATTTTTCAAGAGGAGCTTAAGAAAGTTTATCTTCTATAGCGAAGTCAAACAGAAGGTGAGAGGATATGGCTGGTCTCTAGAAATATGTCAGGGAATAAATATTGGGTAAGAAAGTGAGTGAGTTCAAGTTGTACAATGTTGTCAAAAGCAAAATGATGCAAAATGGCCTCAAATTTATATATTGAATATCAGAAGGTTGTAAGGGGGCTGTAATTCTTGGTACCTGTTGTAGGAGTGAGGTTCTGGAGCTGTGCGATGACGAGAGTAAGAACAAGAAACATCAGTACAAGATGAATCTTAATAAAAAGCAAACCTGTACTACATTAACGCACAATCACAGGGACGTGAACTAAATGAGATTGGGCTGTCTTTCAGTCCTAAAAGAATCCTCTGTGGATCTTTCAGTCTGTCTCCTGACCATGGGATTAATCCAGATGTAGCATTTTCAACAGGCAGTCTTATGAAAGGATCTTAATGTTTATACCTGTAAATGGTGGCATTTGCTTAATGATGAGTCATTCTTAAAGACCAGTCGTCATCGGTAACTCATAAAATTTTCTCTTAGTCTTAAAGGTGTTATTGCTGGGTTTTTCCCCAGGAAAACTCTTTCAGCTGCATATGATTTCTTTGGGGGAAAACTGCAGGTTTTCCACTCCAAATGATAAGATTACATTTATTATTTACACTTAATTCAGAAATAGGCATTGTGTGAAGTGCTTATTTTTGAGAATCCCCACAGTATTTGGGAGCTTTTTGTGTTTTCCTTTCCATAAGCAATAAAGTTATAATGGGGTTACAGGATCACACTGAATCTGTGCTAAGGCATCTGCTAAAACTTTCTAGCAGAGCCTAATAAAGCCCTGCCCCATTTGTGACATACCAAATCACATTCTCCTTGCCTGGTCTGACAACCACAGCTCTTAAACAGCTGCTGGGGTAATTTGCATAAAGGAGATTGTAAATGTCTCATCAGAACGCATGCAGCGCAATCCACCCCAAAACCACTGCCTGAACACCAGGAAAAGAAGATTGTAGTCATAAAAATTGTGGCTCTCATGATTTTAGATTATGGTCTCCACAGTCTTACAGCTTTTGCAAATACCAAGCTTTTGTTTAAAAAAAAAAAAAGGAAAGTTTCATTTACCGATACAGAACAATACAAACAGATGCAGTGTTGCTCTTTTGACTCAGTCTAGCAGAAAATTGACTTCAGCAGCTAAAGTACGTGCTGACCCCTCCTCAGTTCTTCACCCCAATGATAAGTGAATTGATCCAATTGAAACCATTTAGAATAACATTAGTAAAACCAAATTATTTTTATGGTAGTGAAAGGAAAACAAAGAAAATGCAAAATAAAGTTAATGCAATACAGAGGATTCAATAAAGAATAAAAAAATGCAGAAGTTAATACAATATGTTAATTGTCTGCATGCATCTGCTATGTTTTATGATGCATATTTTGATAGAAATTAGTGTTAAAGTGATGCATATTTTGATAAAAATCAGATCTAAAGGAGATGTACATGCAGAACTAGGATTTCACAATGTGACAGGAATTAGGTGTATGCATTTCCTGAGTTTTAACTGTGTAACTTCAAATTTCTGCTTTGAAGCATCATTCTTCTTTGCCTTGAATGAATTATACTGAAGCAGTTTGGCATGGTAATGAAAATCAGTGTTATAACGGTACAATAGAAGAGTCATTAAGCTCCATGAAGTTAGTGTCTACATCAGTTAAAGCCACTAGGTCATTGATTCTGTACTCTGCCCAATTTATAGTGCAGGTTGAGGCTTATTTGCGTGGTACTTCCTTGGTTAAAACACCTCTGGCCTCAGTTCCTGGAAACACATGCCATGCTTGCAGCTACATCAGTCTCAGTTGCATCATCACCAATAAGTACAAAATTGCTAATAGTAATAGAACCTAATGTTGTCATCCTCCTTTCACTACAGTTTTTAATCATCCGGGGTGCATAAGTTTATTTGCACCCAAGTCACCTATATCCTTGCCATTAAGGGTTTCGTTACTATCTCAGTAAATCTGAGTTTCTCATAATTAATAATTTTGCATACATCTGTGCAATGGCACAACTGACAGCAATTGATTCAATGCCTTTGAGTTTTAATACTCATTATCAACATTAAATTGAAGGGGATTTGTATACATACACAAGGGGCATAACCTCAAAAAACTCAAAAGTGAAGCATTTTGCCTTCTGTAAATTCCAACTGGTTTAGGTTTATCAAACACTTCAAAGGGTTGGTTTGTCCCTTTGTGTAGCAAGATGTCTAGTTTTAAGGCAATGATGGTAAATCAGTAGTTACAGTGCAAGTTCAGCATCAGTAGAGCCCTTGTCTAGCTGAGACAATAAAAAGGTAACATTAAAATAAATTTATCATTAGACATTAAAAAGATTCACCATCAGTACTTCAGGAAGTTTTCTGAGACAATGGGGAAAAAAATGCTTCTATACTACAGGTATCTTCATCTCTTGGCTAGTATTGCTGACCAAATACAAGAAATATGTACCTGAAGGTATATGCTTCATTTACTCATACCAGTAATTAAACAGTTCATAGTGATGTGGTTGGCTAATAACAGAGCAAGACAAAGTGTGTAAGTAGTAATAAAATCTTTCATTAAAGCAACCGTTATGGTTGAAAAAATACACAGGCTTTCAAGCACACAAGCTTTTCTTCAACTCTGAAGTAGACCTACCAAACTGAAAACCTAAGTTTGAGTTAAGGTTATTGCTTTGAGTTTAATTAGTAATTTATCAGCCAGTGAATCTGAAAAGTATCTGATAGCTGTGGACTAGAAGTTCGTTAGAAGAGGAGTCAAGTGGTAAGGTGGTTTTTGACTAGGGATAGGAGATAAGTAATTTACAGATTTTGAAATACAAGGTTGAGAGAAAGTACAGTGTGCCATAAAACTGGTGTCTTTTAGGTGGTTTTTTTTTAAATTTATTTACTATTTCCAAACTTGTTAATGTCTCTAAAATAACATCTCTACATTTGACCAATCAGCCTTCAAAGGGTGTCTTCACCAGTAGAAAAATCGTCTTATGCTATGCACCATCCTTGCCTCAGATATGCAGCTTCTTCCTTTCTTGATGTGTGTATGTAAAATTTGTATTTCTGAAGGACACATTCAAATCAGAAATTATGACCTTTTGTTGTTTTCTAATATGGATAGGCTAACTGATAAATACTGCCTTCACTCACCTTAGGCAGTGCTAAGAAAAGAATATCCTTTATATGTGTGAATCACAGCCTCTGGGTTTGTTGTGGGAAAAAAACCTCATTTTATATATCGTGGTATTCATGAAAAGATTATTCATAGTTGTTTTATCACAATATTAAAATACTGCTTTTTAATTTAAGGATTTCTCTGGTAAAGATTGTAATATATAGTACTTGATGAAAGTTATTACGCTTAACTTCCATAAAGAGAGGAAGATGATATGGGACAATAATTTGCCTATGGCTATGTCTCCTGATTCCTAAATTGGTGCCCCATCCTGTGGGTTACATTTGCTTTCCAAACATGGGTGTACTTTTGTTTACTTCTTTTATTCTCCATACTGTAGTTCTTTACTGTCCTCACCAAGTGCTTTCCTAAAGTCGATGCTGAATTAAAGAAGTCATATTTGTTACTAATGATTGGACAGAGTCAAAATGAACTCCCAAGAGTCCACAAATTCTCACAAAGCCAAGGTGAAGCCTGAGATGATGTGCATTTTCTGAAGATCATTTTCAGCAGACAATTGAATAGGAAATTTGAATGTGATTGCTCCAGTCATTTTTGTGGCACAAGTTACTTCCTTCAACTATAAGTGAGGTCTTAGGGTATAAACCTCTTTGAACCTTTGGGTATAAACCTCAGACTTGGAGCTTCTAACAGAAAAAAAAAAATTAGGTAATGCTGCAAGGATAGCCCACATTTTCAAATTCTCTGATCCAGATCAGAACTGTTGCTGAGCCAGCCTGTTTTGGACATCAAAAGTTTGCTAAACTCTCTGTGAACAGATCCATTGGAGACCATCTAACTTCTGTATGAAAGTAAAATCCATAAATGATTGGTATCCTGAACAGTGATCTTCTAAAAGCAGGCATGGGATCACGTATCTAAGATTGTGGAATACCATCCAAGGCAGTAAGAAAGTTTATAATAATCATTGGCAAGTGTTTT
This sequence comes from Haliaeetus albicilla, assembly GCF_947461875.1. Lineage (NCBI taxonomy): Eukaryota > Metazoa > Chordata > Aves > Accipitriformes > Accipitridae > Haliaeetus > Haliaeetus albicilla. Next base: position 40,876,966 of record NC_091484.1, read on the forward strand.
CACAGCGTGGTTCAACTGACAGAGATAGATGCCACCTCCTCAAAGTATGCATACTACCTGTCACAGCCAACTAAATACTCAATAGCATAATTTCCTTCAAATAAAATACCACCTACATCCCAAACAACCATGAGCAAGAACTGAGTTGAGAAGATGTGCCTCGAGGAATTGTTGAGGTTATCACGAATGAGTGCGATCTGTTTTAGAGTACTACTCTGCTCCCACAAACTGAAAGGAATATTTCAGTCCATCTGGCGGGTGGTTTCCAGTGCTAGGTGCTGTGCTGCCTGGGTTGATCTGTTGGTTTAACAGACAAATGCATTTGGCTCCACTAGACAAGATGCAACACCAGGCACGTTTCTGGCTTCTTACCCTTCGGGTACATTGTGGCATTGTTATGCTGGAGCATGGAAGAGTATGGTCAGATGAATTAACCCTGAGACATGGCTAGCCTCCAGCCCTTTCTTTTTCATACCTCCCCTTAGGGATCATTTATCCTGTATCTGATCACATCCCTCCCCATATCTCTATTTCTCTAAAAGCTAGGGAGCAGCCTGCAGAAGAGCCTACCTGCATTCATGGAAATGCCTCTGATGAAACAGGCGTTCACGTCTATCCCATCAGACTGACACTTTCCCCATCTGCATTTGCCAGTTGTAGGAAATGCCAGAGGATTAGGATGTCAGGTCCATTTTCAAGCTGCGTAAAAAACAATTCTGAAACGTCCCTTGTGCACCTCTCACATTAGCATTGGAAAGCGGTAGGTTCAGAAAAAGATACTTCTCTTTAAAAGTAAGTTAAAATACAGTTTTAAGGAAACAGATCAAGGTATGAAGAGGACAATAGAATTCAAATTAGTGTCATTTTGAGATATCTGTTATTTCAAATGTGTAAGTATGCAACAGATTTTCTGCCAGAGAGGCAGAGAGGGATTTTTGGTGTCCCTTTTCTACCCCGAAATTTCTGAGAAGCATACAGAAAATTGGAACTTGAATTCTTTGCTGGAGGAATACTTCAGGTTGTTAAGAAACAAATAAAAAGTACTTCTTGGATTTCTGACATGGAGCACCTGTTTGAGGTAGAGCGTGCTGTAGAACCTGCCATATTTTTCATTGTGTCTGGTTTTGGTCCATATTTAAAAATAAGTTAATCTAAAACAGTGAATCAGCAGACAAAAATAGGGTCTAGAAGTTCCAGCCAAGTTTTGCAGGGCAAGGATCATCAGAAACCCACGTATATGTAGTAGAAAGTTCCTGAAAATACTTAATCCTGTATAAATAAGATAGAAATGGAGAAGAAACAGCCCCCACTGTCCCTCTACACCATTGGCTGGAGTTGGGACATGAGAGTTGTTTAAAGCATGGCTTGCTGTAAGACTTGTACTTCTGGTGCCCATATGACAGGTCCCAAATGTGTGTGGCAATGACTGTGTACCCATCTCTCAGGACAACCCAAACTCTCACGTTTCCTATCCCACATTGCTTTGCGGCACGTGCCAAAATCTCTTCCTAGGACAGAGCTGCTTTGTAGCATAGAGATTTAGCAGACAACTACTTTGGCCAAGGAGGAATGATTATGGTCTCATCTGATCTGTCCGTATTTCAGGCATGGGTATGATTTGACCTTGGATGTGGATGGCATAGTTTTTAACTCCTCTTCATCCCCCTAGTTTGTTCTAAATATTGTACTAGCTGAAAATATAGCATATATTCAACTATACTATGTCCAAAATTTGCGGTCGGATGACAAATAGAAAACAGATACATCATCTTAACCGTCAGATCATATAGTCTGCAGTCTCATTATTCATTTCATTGCAATCACAATTGTATTCTTGCAATGGCCTGCAAGGTAGAAAGCAGATTTCCAGCACGGCAAAGAGCAGAACGCAGCCCAGGAAAACAGCAGTTCTGCTCCCTCTGCAGGGTTACGTCTCCAGCTGCAGGGTCTTCTCTCTATCTCAGAAGCCGTGTGGTGGGCAGGGGGAGAGTCCTGCAGACCCCTTTGGTAAGAACAGTAAGTTCAGCTTTAAGCAAGGCCATATGCTGCTGCTGTCACCTCCTACCAGCAACCGCTACAGATAAGGAGAAAGCTGAATCCATTGCATAGGCTTAGGGCTGAGCCCAGCGCTCACACTGCACACAAATTACCCCTTCGGTCATCCGTCTTGTGCTCCACAGCTCCTGTGAAAAAAATCCTCACTGATACTTACCTTCCAGCTAAATCTTCTGTGCCCTCTTGTCTATCCTTCATCTCTTCCTTCTTTCCTGCTTAGTATTTATTTCTCTCCTTGCTTCCCTCTTTGAATTATTTACCTCCTTTACACCCGATCCCCCTCCACATATGAATGTCTATGTGCACAGATGGGATTTCTAGGACAGTCAGTATATAATTTTCTAGAAACACTGTTATTTAAAAACAAACTTGATCATCTCAATCAAAAGGGCATAAATGGAAAAAAAGTTTTACTGATTTTTTTTCAGCCTTAGAACTAGCTCTCCATTAAAAGTTGGTATGTCTGATGAGAAGCAGATCCAGTCCCTCCTTTCTGCTGATAACTTTATTTTGCTGATACATCCCGATTAGTAGTGAGCTGTGAGGCATGTACATCATTTTTGTTCTTACATGGACATTTGTCAGCAAATTTTATGCCCAGATATCTTGTCAACTAAAATTCTTGTCATTAAATAACGAGTTAAATTTAGTTAAAAATACTACACCTGCTCAGAGTCCTCTGTCTATTTTTATTTCCTTACAATTACTTTTATGGTTTTAAACGATGTATCTGTCTCCTCACAGTGTGTGAAAGATCTATACAGATGGAAGATAGTGACTATAAAAGGAAAGCTACTGTTAGGATAGAGGTAGAGCTATTGGAAAAACAGATGAAAAATAGCGGTTCTTGTTGTTCTTTTTAACAGTGGCCAGTGAATTTCTACAATACTGTGGGCTTTCTTAAAGTTCTATGCTTCTTAAAAACTTACGTTGTGTCATTTTACTGTCATTTCCACAAACTTGGGTGATTGCTTCCTCCTCTCATATCCGAAAGAGGTAAGCACAATTTCATCAGTTGTATATATGGCATTCCTGTGCAGCAAGATGCTAATTCTTTAGTGCTTCCTACTCCTTTTAATAAGGACTAACTTCTTGATTTGTAACTGTGGACAACTAGTTAAGTTTGGAGTTGTCTTTGATTGCAAACATTTTGATTTTGAGTGATGTGCCAATATAAACACATTTGCGTTAGCTGATTTGCAAGAAATGTTAGAGAAGCGGTAAGACTACTGCTATGCTTTCAGGAGGAAAAAAAAGGCAGCCTTCAGTTATTAATGATTTTTTTAAAGGTTTTACTTGTGTCTTAGAGAGAGCTTTTAGACATGAGCGGTTACTCTGACCACAAAATGAAAAGAAAGAACAATTAAAATAAACGTTTTTTAATATATACTTCGTGTTGTAAAAAGATGGCTCATAAAAATTGTCAGCTCATGTAGCTGTCAGTTCAGCTGACCAACCTGGTGGTAGTGCTGTCCCGTGGTCCCTCTGCTTGGAGATTTACATTTCAAGCACGCAGTACTATGTAACTCAGAGGTGTATAAAATCATAATAGAGCATTTCGTCACGTCTAAATAAGGGTAGGTGCATGCTGTCGGAACGGTTAACTGTTGAAAACATTGAATACAGGACATTTGACACTAATTTTACTGGTCAAATCTCCCCTGAAAGAAGTCTGCCTTGACAAGCCGTTCACAAGGTACCTTTTGCAGAAAGAGCCTGGCTTGATGGGTCGTCGCATTAAGCTACTTGACATTTGTCCCCAGTCAGACCGGATGCCACATGAAAAATTTACTCAAGCGCGGGGCTCCCAGGAATAAACATTTCTCTGGTGTTGCTCACCGGGGACTCGGCAAGGTGAGCGGAACTCCAACTTGTCACGGATGCTCTGTTCTGACAAACATAAGTAGATGCTAATGGCTAAATCGTGACAGAATAAAGTCCCACAACCATATGGCTAATTGCCACAACAATATCTTCAGTGTTATTAATCAAGTTTTCATAGTGTGCCATGATAATTGGAATAATTAGAAACAGCATAGGCATTGCTTGCCTCTGCCGCACATACTGCAGACAGGGACCTGGAACAACCGCAATTGCACTTTCTGTGCAGCGTTGTTTAGTGCTTCCCTTTCCAGCAAATACTGTAGTTAATTAATGAATTAGCTGTTTGCCACCAGAGTATTTTATTGCTAGCAGGGCTTCTGCAGGGGCACATAGGTAGCTAAATGAGACCACTAAGGCCCTGTGCGTTTCCAAAAAGATGCGGTATTCCCATAAGGCTGCTGCTACACAACTCAAAACTTCACCAGTCATAGGCACTTTGTTTCACAAAAGTTGAAGTTCCTATTCTTGTAACTAATATGTAAAACAACTTTTTTTAAGTATATAGCGAAAGGATAAAAGAACTTCCAAGTGTGCATTTTTTTGCTTAGCAGTTTAAATGAAAGCAAGACTCTGGATAACAATAGTGCAGTTAACAGGCAAAAGAAGTTAACTCTTATTTGCCTTACCCTGCTCAATAATGGCACTGGGCTCCAAACATATTCTGCCTTTGAACTAAGGTTATAAATAAAATGGTGGTTCTAACACTGTTATTTGCACTAAGCAGCTAAATAATCATTTTGTGTGCTACCTATTGGAACAGCCTCACTTGATTCTTACGTTTAGGAGTACGACAGCAGGGAAGAAGCGCATGTGTTTCCTCAGTGCATGCATCAACATGTAGTTGACTGGTCACTAAAACTGGCAGATTGATGATGATGACTCCCTTCACTGGATGTATGAAGGCATTTAGCCAGACTAATAGATTGAAATGGACTGCTGCATGTATGGCCTCTGAACAGCTTCTTAATTTAGTTTTAGAGCGTACAATAGATGTAATATTGAATTCAGTGATGATATAAATCTTCTCTCCTCATTTTAAAAAATAAATAAATTTCTCCTCTGGAGTGGAGAGCCACAAAGGGATTTTGAAATGTTATATACTTAATTACAAAGAGGTTTACAGAAATAAGCCCCCAGTTCAGGTGGTAGGTAGGTATTCTGTCCATTTTGGGTTTATTGCTGTTTAATTTTGACTCTCAAGGGGGAAGCATCTCTGAAGTAAGTCTGCTATACTGCGATGAAAAGGAATATGGAAAGCCAAGATTCTCTGAGGGCTGCTGTCAAGGTGGTCTGGCCCCTGTGGGCGGCAGCTCCAAACAGGGAATTTCAAGTAGAGCTCCTTCGTCTGCAGAGTTGCTGTAAAGTTGGGTGCTCCAGTCATTCATGGAAGATGCCCGAAGTCCTGGATGCATAGAAAACGATATTTTCTCTAGTATCTCTGTAGTGGGTTTTTGCATCTCTTTAGGTGTTCTATTATCTCTCCACATTTTTCTTACCAGTTTATTGGCAAGGAATTTATTTATCTGCAGTGGTATAGTTTTACCTGAGTTTGTATTCAGCATAATTAGCAGGAATTTTCCAAATACTAAAATAAGGCTTCTGCAAAAGGTATGTATAGTAAGATTTTGTGGATGTTAATAAAGTCTTCACTACTGGTGCCTGTTTTATTCTGAGCATGGCTGCCAAATAGCTTAATAAGGTTTTTTTGTTTTCTTCATATCAAAGTATCACAATTTCAATTTCTTATGCTTTAAGCCCAACTGAAAGACTATCACTTTGTAAAGGCCATGTCCTTTTACTTCAGATATGTTTGACATATATTTATGCAGTTTTATGAGATAAAGGAGGCGATCTGATACATAATTTAATTAGCTTAAAGTTACCATTTTACTTGATAATGCATATTCTTTGATATATTGTCATCCTTAATTTTACTATGAAAACCTAAAACTGTCTTCGTTATCAACTGAATTCTCTGTAACACCAGAAAACACCTGTGGTGGAGAAATTGGATTAGAAAGGAGAAAAAGACTCACATGGATTTGGTAAGCTAGTGGTACAGTCACAACAGGCATGTTGCCTTGTTGGTTTGAATACAGTGTGTTTTCCAGTAGCAGTTCCATTGCTGGACATAGGCAGATAGCTTCTGAAGAATTAAAAAAAAAAAAGTTAAATCTCCTGAAATTTTTAATATGTTTTCTTTAGCATACCAGCAGAAAGTTCCTTTGTTTTAACATTTCAATACAGAGTAACAGAAAGATGGTTCAACTGTAGATTTCAATTTTTTATGGACAGAAAAGGCATTTTATTTAATTGTGATGGGGAAGTCTCAAGATAGAATATAAATTTCATAATATTTTATCAGTACTTATTTGTTTACTTTAGAGCTATTAACAAAATTATCTCTCTTCTTTTTATTTTAAAATACATGTCTTTTTTATTAAGTCTTGTCCAAGTGGATTCTACAGAGAAATGTAGTAACTCTGTAGAAGATATAACAACATGGGACAGTAAAATGTTATAGATTCCTCTTCTAAAGAGAGAATGTACAAAGGGATCGTTGTATCTTTTAAACCTACTGCATGCATCTTGAATCAATGGATAAAGCTATTAGCAAATTTATTTTATCATCTTAAGAACTGTGCTTTAATTGCAACACTGAGAGTTGTTTTTCTAATATAATTTCTCCACTTTAAAACGAAATTTAATCATTGCTGTTTAAAGATGGAAAAGTTGGGGGGGGTGGAGTTCCTAATTGCTAATAGCTGATATCAGTAGGAACTTCACTAATTTAGAAGTGCCTCTTTTGTTTCAATAGGTTTATTGCAGCAAACAGTGTTTAAAATCATTCACCTGTAATTATTTTTGTTAAAAAAAGAAAATGTTTTTGCTACTCTGCAATGATTTTCAAAACAAAATGCACATGCATCATCAGTATTTAGGACTGTAGGTTTTAATTGCAAAGAGCAGTAAGAATTCAGTAGGCACACCTTCAAGTTCTTACATTTTTCTCTCATAAGTGCAGATATTCGTCATTAAATTAGGGTTTTAGATATGTGTCAGAGATGAAGTCCCATACTGCTTGCACTTAAGGGGTGTTTATCATTGACTTCAAACGCTTTTTTCCAGTAGAATGTAGCAGTCCCCTCTAGTCCTTACTGTTTATCCCCATAATTTTATCAACACTGAACCTTGCTTTTTATATCTGAGTATTGCCTTAGCTGTTTATATTTAGTTGTTTTGCAGAAACACAGCAGTATTCTTCAGTCTTTTTCCTTTGAATACAAGCACAGTTTAGCCCAGGTAATTTCTAAATGACTCATGGTATAACAGCTGGACCCTTCGTGTTGTTACCTCTGTATTTTGGCCAACATTGAAAAAATGGGTGCCTCAGCTTTGATCTGTGATATTTGTTGTCAACTTAAAGCACCTTTTTTAAAAATCTTGACAAATGTCTAGAGCTTCTGTCCTTTAAAAAATTCATCAATGTCTGAAACTATGTTAGATGTTTCATTATGATCATTCTTTCTCTAGGTAACTACTGGAGTACAACAGTTTTATCCACTCTTCACAGTAATGAATTGGTCAGTAAACTGTTCTAGTCCAGTAACTGGATGTCATATTTACTGCAAACACAGGCTAGCAATGTCAATACAATGCTTGTAATAGCTGTTAATTACTAAGCCTTTATAAAGTGTTGTGTATGAGAAATACTAAAATTGAAGTATTTTAACTTCTAATGTTTAGGAGGAATGGAAAAGAAACTGAACAGTGTACTTTTCTCCCACTGCAGAGAGTTTCTTTAAACTAAATGCTACATTGAGTGCAAGTCTCTGATCACTTAAGAGTTATATCAACAATATAAATTTCCACCTAAAGGTCCAGTTTCTCCCATCTTTGCTGCTGAAAAATTGGGAATCTTGTTTCTGTATTCTCTTCTAAACACATTCAAGTTCTTAGCTCTGTTTTTGAAGTTTTTAGTGTAACGGAAAAGCCAGTTGCAGACTTCTTGCTGGTACTAATAAAATCCATTTTCAAATCAGTTGAACAGACTAATGACAGAGTGTTGGCTTTTTTTTACTCTTTCCTATTCCATAAGCTTACAGTCTTGTAGTATCTAAAAACCAAAATAGCCTCTGAAAATGTTAGAAGGATGAAATGGAAAGTGGAAGTGTCTGTAATCTAACCAAGCCAGTACAGCAAGCTAAAACTGATGGAGATCAGCACTGGTAATGAAAACAGTCATTGTGTCTTACAATGTGTTAGTCCATAGTTACTGTTACAAATAAATTTAGATTCAAGCTTTTCCAGAAATAGACTATTGCAAATTTGTTGTGAGAACCATTGGCAAAGCCTGCAAATAAAACTACTAGGTTAAAAAACATTTGAATATGCAGAGAAACTAGAATTCTTTCAGAGAAGAAAGTCAAAAGCAAGTTGACCCATTAGATAAAGAAAAGGTGAACCAATTACGTGCGTGTTAAGAGCTTTTTCAGCCAGTCGTATTACTTGAGTTTTACATTACGAAGATCAATCACATAAATTGCAAAATCAGAACAGTAACCCAAGATCCTACAGGTTTATAAGTTTAATTATTCTGAATTCCTGCTGTTATAGGACTTTATCAAATAATCACTGAATCAGATCCAATCTTACATGATATCCCTCCAGAATTTTGTAATAACATCTGATCAGAATTTAAAGATTCAAGTATGGGTAACCACCACATCTTTAGGCAAGTTTCTCCAGTGGTCTACTTGTCATTGCAGGGGTTTTATTTTTGTTTATGAGGTTATTGTGGAAGGGGAGAACAGCTTGTGGTGATCTTTTGGTGTATATTTTACATGCCTTTTTGCTGGTATGAATTCATGTATCATTTGTCTTGCCCTTGGTGAAGCCAGGCTGACCACTCCTGATGATTATCTTGTCCTTCGTATGCCTGGAAATGGTTTCCAGGATTAGCTGCTCCATCATCTTCCCAGAGGTCAAGGTGAGGCTGACTGGGCTGTTGTTCCCTGGATCCTTCTTAACCTTCTTGAACACAGGAGTGACATTTGCTTTCCTCCAATCTTAGGACATTCTCCCAGTCGCCATGACTGATCAAAGATTATTGAGAGTGGCCTTACAATGACATCCACCAGCTCCCTTAGCATTCATGGATGCATCCGATTCATGTCCCATGAACTTCTGTATGTCTAGTTTGCTTAAGTATTCCCTGACCTGATCCTCTTCCACCAAGGGTACACCTTCCTTGCTCCAGCCTTTTCCTCTGTCTCTGGGACCTGGAATTCCTGAAAGCCAGTCTCGCTAGTAAAGACTGAGGTGAAGGCAGCAGTCAGTACTTCAGCCTTTTCCATGTCCTGCGTAACCAGGTACCCTGGTTATAGATTAGAGTAGAAATGTTGAGCAGAGTTTTAAAATCAGGGGTAGGTTTTAGTGAGTTTGGTTACCAGTAATGCTCTTTGTAAAAGTGTTTTTTAAAGAAAGTTCCTTATTGTTGGGGTGTGTACTACAGCAGGCTGAAGTGGGAGGCAAAATGTACACTTTGCAACAGCTGCATGAAGGAGCAAAATACATCACTTTTGTCAGCATTAAGTGGATTCCCATAAACTTGCATGAAACAACTTCCAAAACAAATTCAGAAGAACATGAAAGTACAACTACCAACATTTAAAATAGTGCAACAAGCTAGAACTACATCGGGGACCAAAACCATAGCAAGAACATGAAGGAAAATTATCTTCCCTATAGCAGGAGCACCACCACTTCTGTTGAACATGTCCAAGGCACCCAGCTGTAGTTGTTGGTACCGCCCAAGAAGTTGGCTGTAGGTGGGGAGCAGCAGTAGGTGACAGTGGTAGCCATGGAAAATCTGACACCAAGGGCAGCACCAATGCCAAAACAGGTGCCTAAAGTTAGTTAAGAACTGGAACAGAAACCTAGCCAAAGCAGGCTAACAGGTTCAATAGTTTTATTGTAGAACATTTTTTAAAATATTAAACATTACTGCTAATGAAGATGCAATGGCACCTTTTTCATTAAGTGCATTCCTGCAAGTGCGTATATTAGAATTGGTCTGGCTCAAGACAGCAGTAAGTGCTTTTGCAAAGAAGGGTAAATTACAGTAAGGAGGGGGAGATAGTTATTAAGAATTTATTTTTTAGAAAGACAAACCTTCTTTAATAAGGAAATGCATAGAGTCTTCCAAAAATGGAAAGAATTTTTCTTAAATGCAAAACTGAGTAATCTTGCCAGTAAACTTGAAGAAACCATATGGGAGAGGAAATAATCCGCATAACAATTAGATGCGCATGTCATTTATTTATAAAAATAAAATTAAAGGTATTTATTTCAAAGAGATGTGCTAGTCTGTGTTTGATAAGGTAATTACTATAAAAAATTTTCAGGCTATGTAGAGCAGCAGGAATTTTCAGTAGGACAAATCAAAACCTTTTTCCCCAATGGAAAGAAGGCAGCAAAGTAAACTGCGTACACTATTCTTGTTCATCACTTAGCCTAAACTTGAGTAGATTTATATTAATAAATGAGTGTTTGTTATCAGTATTATTCAATTTTAAATACTTATTTTCTGATGGGAAAACGTATGGTAGAGTTTGAAACCCATTTAATCCATAAGGTAAATGTGTAGTTTCGTTTTTACTGGAATTGTTTTCAAACACCGTAGTTTTCATCTTTGCGTAAGACCCCAGTGTCTAAGCTGTGAAGCAGAAAGCCTGTGGATTTTATAATAGTTTTTAAAGTTGAGCATTTTTTAATATAACTATGTAAAACTTAAAAAATTAATGGATGTGAACACAAACCAAACAGAATTTGAACCAGAAAAAAAACCAGCAATAACCTACCTTGTATCCACCCAACATCAGAGCCATGATTCATGCATTTGGTGCAATGATCCACCAAATCTAAATGCAGCCAGTACTGGAGAAGGCGTGAAATGAACACCCCACATGGGAGTGCAGGACAGGACAATCCCACCTGGATCACAGTCACACCAAAGCGTGTATGTCGTTCCCTGGCAGAATAGTACAATGCATACAAACCTGAAATTACTTAAACAGATAAGGCAGGTGTATGTGCACATGTAAGAAGAATCTTTTTTATATACTTTCTATTATCTCTAAGTCTAAGGAGAAGCTGAATGATTTTTTTAGATGTTGGCACACGTTTTTTCCCTCCTGTCGTGGTTTAACCCCAGCCAGCAACCAAGCCCCACACAGCCACTCACTGACCTCCCTCACAGTGGGATGGGGGAGAGAAATCAGAAGGGTAAAAGTGAGAACACTCGTGGGTTGAGATAAAGACAGCTTAATAGGTAAAGCAAAAGCCGTGCACGCAAGCGAAGCAGAACAAGGAATCCATTCAGCACTTCCCATGGGCAGGCAGGTGTTCAGCCATCTCCAGGAAAGCAGGGCTCCATCATGCCTAACGGTGACTTGGGAAGACAAAGGCCATCGCTCCCAACGTCCCCCCCTTCCTCCTTCTTCCCCCAGCTTTATATGCTGAGCATGACGTCGTATGGTCCGGAATATCCCTGTGGTCAGTTGGGGTCAGCTGTCCCGGCTGTGTCCCCTCCCAACTCCTTGTGCCCCAACAGCCTCCTCGCTGGTGGGGTGGGGTGAGGAGCAGAAAAGGCCTTGGCTCTGTGTGAGCCCTGCTCAGCAACAACGAAAACATCCCGGTGTTATCAACACCGTTTTCAGCACAAATCCAAAACATAGCCCATACTAGCCACTATGAAGAAAATTAACTCTATCCCAGCCAAAACCAGCACACCTCCTTATCAAACACACTTTTGTACAATCAGCATACACTGCTGGAGACAATGTGGTAGAATTCTATACTATTTAAATGTTTTACAGCCTAAGGAAAATCTGATCATCTCGTCTGCCTTCTCAAATGACAAAGGCCACATAATTTTATCTAATAAATCCAGAATTAACATTTGAATTTACAGATGAAGTAAACACATCTTCTCACAAGATGTCTGTTTTCATTCCCCTCACAAGTTAAGTAGATTAAGGCAAAAAAATGGAACATGTGCTGTAACAATATCTCACTGTACATCCTTTATGGGTGGTGTGTATATGAGGGTATGCTGTGTGTAAAATTCTCAACGTTTAGATCCAACGCATCAGAAATTTCTGTAAATCCCTCAAAGTCTGCTGAGCTTCCCACGTAACTTCTTATACCAGTTTTTTGGCTTTATTGGGATTTCACATGTTTCTCTCTGTTCTGACAAAATATTGGGTTTTAATAAGGTTTTGTTTATTTTAGAAATGTCATTTTGTTGATCATTACACTTAGCTTCTTTGCCTTTCTTCTCATCTGTGATCATTAAGAGTTTCTTGTGCACCAAGAGCAGTACTGCCCTTCCACAAGACCCTTATAGAAGAGCAGCTGAAAGAAGAAGTTGTGATTATACTTTGGGCATGTTTCCTTTGCTGTCTTGTATCATTTGAAGGTTTTATTAATCTCTTAAGGACATTTCGTACAAAATCCCTGAACTGTATAAATCCATGGGAGTCTTAATAAAAACAAGATTTATTAAGAAAGGAGACAGAACACTGGAGAAATGGACTGTGTAACAAGTCTAAGCTGAAATGTTGCTAAAGCTTGTCTTGATTAGTCTCCTTCATGTCATTAACAGAAAGTAAGCTGCCTTACACATCCTCTGATTGCAATTGCCCGTCTCCCCTCTGACTGCCTCCGGCAACTACCAAATCTGGGAGACCTTCTGGTATCAAATGTCTTCTTTGGAGGGTGCTTTTCTATCTTTGCTCTTCCTCTCATCCATGTGAGTGTTGACGGGTGCTGCTGTGGGAGAGGTAGCCCCCGTGTTAGCCCTGCCTGCTGCTGGGTACCTCTGCAGAAGTATAGCCACAGAGATACACAGCCTTCTTCAACTGCAGCCCACCCTCTGCCCGTAGGTCAGAAACATGGACGTCTGAAATTGTAGTGCAGACACGAAGTCTGCCCAGAGTAGCGCTTACTGCCTGGCATTGAACTATTTAATTCTCTTCCGTATAGCTTTAAGTTCTTTTGAAAGTGTTATACAAATGTCGCTCCTCATCCTTTTTCCATATCTCATTTTTGAACAAGCAGATCACAGCTCAAGTCTGTCTACCCTTTCTCCTAAATTATTGACCATGACTTTACATAGTAAATTGCACTGGCTACAAATGTTTGCTTGAACATAATTCATGACAGAGTTTAAAGAGACAGAGCTTACATATCATTTTCTCAGTCAGTAAACAACTGATGTTAATTTTGGCATTTCTCAGCTTCCAAGTGCTTAGTTTTGATAAGATGGTGTTCTTTTCAATAGTTACAGTCCATTTAAATAATTTTCTTATTTTAAAAAAAGCAGCAAAACTTGCACTGAGAATGCAATGACATCCTGCAAAATCCTACTGGCCCTCCCTTTCCCTGGAAGACTCCCACTACTGAGTCTTGCAAGCACTGGAAACTAGATGAACAGCATCCTCTGCCACCACATCCACTACGTGGCACTAGCCATTGCAGGTGAATGATATGCACCTTTGCCATTTCCCATGCAGGAAGGAGGGTGCAGCTGGGGTGAAAGACGGGGAAACAGAACAGACTCAGTGGAAACCTGCACCCTGCTGTGTTTAGGCCAACCAAGGAATTACCAAATTTGGGCATTTTTTTAATATACACAGCAAAAAGGAAATACCAGAGACCTTGTTTTGGTTCTAGACCTTCTTAATGAAATGCCTGGGGACAAAGTAAGTTAAACACGACCAGAATTTTTTTAACCTTGTTCTAATGAATAGTATCAATGAATAAAAAAATCAAGTCTTGAGCAGATGCTTGAAGTGGAAATTGTGCTGAAGATTGAGTTTAGCAAAAGTATAAATGGCTGAAAACAGGCTCTTACAGTAGAATTTTTAGGCAACTTGTTGACAAGTTGTAGGTCCTAGCTATAGAAGTAGCTTCAGACTCATGCTTTCCCTTTCCTGGCGTTACGGTTTTTCTTATTCTTTCCGATTTCATTGTGTTGTTTTGTCCTCATATTCCTAAGCTGTTTGCATCACCTAGTCTGTAACCATTTCTTAGGCTTATTTAAGTTTTTTTAAAAAATTGTCTGCCTTCCAAGAAGACAGAGAAGATAACCAGCTAAATATATGTAACAAATAACATGAGTTAATTTTATTGATGCTTGCAGAATTATCCTGTAAATCTCAGCCAAAATGGTTGTGGGTTTAGTTAAAACTGGTAAGGCTGGAACATTGCCTTATTTAATGGCTTTACTAGAGTACAGTTTTCTCTTGCTTTCCCTATACTGTAAGGTCATTAATGAATCATTATCTATTGCTAGTAATTACTGATCTCTTGAGAATATTGGTTTAATTATATAGGAATCATAAGTGGAAGATACAGTTACGTATTCTACAATGTAGGTAGTAGTACCTTGGTGTATTATGGCTTTAAAGAATCTGTTGGGGTTTTTTTTGTAGATTTTAATTGCTAAGTGTGCCTGGTAAAATATGAATTATTGTATTACTGCATGTGATAAAAGGTATACTATTGTGAGCCTCGCAGTCTGCAGGTGTAACAGATGTAAGGCAAGATTAACAGGACAGAACAATAATTAAACCAGAGACAGCCATCTCAAAAAAAAAAAAAAAGGTTTATCATGTCCAATGCAATTATTAAGTGTGTCTTAAATTCTCTTCAAATATTTGTAAAAGCAATAAAAATGTGTTAGTTTGAAAGACAGCTTTTCAGCGTGGACACTTACTTTAAGGAATTAAGATCTCTTTTTATGAATACAAAAGCTGAGTGGAGTCCTGCCATATGGCAGCATGGTTCATAGGCAATAGGGTCCTTGGTTTATAGATGCTATGAGCTAAATGCTGCCGAAGAAAATAAGAGAGCAGTTAGTATATATGCATTTACAACAGTATGAATTGCTTGCTCCCTTTAAGACAGGAAAGTTCAAATAATTAACGGTAATATTACGGTTGCAAAAGGAAGTCCAGTTGTTCTTCAGCAGACTACGTCTGTGAAACGTGATACCTCTGGGGACTGAGATTTAATTTTCCCAGGAGAAAATACAAAAGCAGGAGGAAAAAAGGAATGACTTCTGCTTGAGCAGAATAAACCTGCATCTACAAACGATTAACACTGCATAATGAAGTAGTAAAGAAGCAAAAGAGATTTCTAATAAAAGACTAATAACAAATCCCATTACACCATGGTGTATTTTTTCCCTTAGAGTGTATTAGACTTTTAGCAAGGCTTCTGAATGAGATCTGGGTAGTTGCAAGCAAAGTCAGCTCAAATGCTTGAAGCTTAGCTGAAATTTCTTGCCTAACAGTTTGTGTAACTTGAAAGTTGCGGTTTTACAGGTGGGAGGGGTTGTTAATGCAAGTAATAGGCTTCACGCAGAGTTTGGGTAATATTTGTGTCACCATAGGATAATAGTCTCCTGTGGGCTAAGCACTGTAGGGTAATGTGCCACTACATGGTAAAATCCCTTCGATAGAACAGAAGTGGTATTAAATGCACTAGCTAAGCCTTACTTCTGTGTTAACAGTTCTTCTGACTTCTCTTTCTGAGGCCTGAAAATAAGTCCTCATAGGGAAGGGGTTTGATCAGAGAGAGAAATACATAGAGTTTGTGTTTTGTCATAGCTAATATTGTGACTTTTATAATTACTACACTAACATAAAAAGTTACAAGATCTTAGAATGTAAATGTTTAATACAAGGATGAGAAGATGCTGTCTTTTGAAACTACGTATTTTCACTTTTAAAAGGGAACACGTCTTGCAAGGGAAAAAATTCTGTGTAGTGATCTCTGAATCTGTAACATGGATGTTTCTGCAGATTATACATATGGTTCCAGTGGCAGGGGGAATAAAAGTTTACAAACAAACAAGTGAACAAAACCTTGACTCGCAAAACAGTCCCTTTAATAAGACAGTCTTCTTGTACAGATTGTTGCTATCTTAAAAGCTTGTGCTTGACTGACGTGTTGGAATTCATTTGTCTAGAAATGAACTTTTATTACAGGAGTCACGAAAAAAAACCCAGATGCCTTAAACCAACAATGAGTTCTGGGACAAAAGTGGTTAAACATGAATTCTTACAAGTGAAACTAATCTTGATGAAATTTCTAGTTGCCTTTTTAGAAATTTTTGTGAGTTTTAAAGAATGACTTAATATGCTTAGCAGAAATTTGCAATCAATCTTTTCTTGCCACTGAATAAACAGATTCCACACGCATAGTAATTTGCATATCCACACTAAAAATGTAATTCATTATTTTTAAGTCCATTTTGTAATAACTATTTCAGGATTAATGTTACTAACTATTTTTAGCTCTTTCAAATGTAACCTTAGATAATCCTACCTAAAAAGGTACAAAGCTACCAGGTCTGTTCTGGAATAAGAAAGGGAGGTGCCTTTCCTGAGGTCAGCAGGTAAGTCAGTGTAAGAGCCAGAACTGGAAATAAGAAATCTTGAGAAAAAAATTTCTTCTACTGCATTTCAAGCTTACAGCCTCAAGCAAATAGTGCGTTTAATAAGACAGATTTTCACATTTTGCTAGGTATGAAAACAGCACGGATATGAACAGGAATTGACAGTATAGTCTACATGCAGATTATCACTAAATCTGGTAAAGATTTAAATTAGGTTTAATCAAAATAGCATCCATAGCATATTTCACATGGAGCTGCGAACACTGTCATCGATTACAGGGAGGAAGCCTCTTCAAACTCAGTGTGACCCTGTCCATTTTAACTGCTGCTCGGCATCTGCCTCTGAACTGGCTTTCACTTCACTGGGCTTTTCGGGGCTTCTCATAAACAAACCACTGGCTTCACCCTCCTGGTTTTGCTGTTCCACGCTATTCTTGCGTAACATTTTCTCCCTTTCATCTTGGATCACTATCACATTAAATGCCAAAAAATACAGTGTATAGGATTGATATGTTTTGTCCTTTGAGGTTCACCCATGTAATAATATTAGTCAGTTTAGCTTTTACAGTCTGCAATGTATCACTTCTTTAATGTAGATGCAGTAACATTTCCACGAATACAGTTAGTTAAGTGGTTATGACAGATCTTTGCGCTTTGCAAAATTTTCTAGTAAAATGTTTTGGATTGTAGCTGATCCAGGGATGGGTATCCTGACTTTACCATACTTGGCAAAATGGAGAAATACAAATCATATCTTTTCCTTTTTTTTTCAGGCGATGGGTAAGGCTCCTGTTTGGACGTGAATTCCCACTTCAGGACCTTCTGGTTGTCTGGGATGCTCTATTTGCTGACAGTATCACCCTGAATTTAGTTGACTACATTTTTGTAGCCATGTTGTTATATATTAGAGATGCCTGTAAGTATCAATTATCCTACACTCTTTTAAAAAGAATGCAAACCTATTTTTCCAAAGAAAAAAAGGACTTAAGAAATGCTAAATTTCATTGTGAATTTTTTAACATACTGAAAATCCTTCCAAATGCTAGGAGAAGAGCCATTTATTATCAGACACGGTCTGGTGTATTTATGAAACAAATTGTATCTTGGAGTTAAATGCAGGTTTGTTTTCTGAGTAGTTCTCTGGTTTTATATAGAGTTGTGGATTTTATGTGCAGTAAGTGATACAGGTATGTATAGAGCTCCACCTTCTGACCAAGCTGATGAATTGAGTAAAGCCTCTCTGAGACTGGAAATACTTTTATGCTGTTCTGCTGTGAGAAATGTGAAAATGCACAAGGCAATGACTCATAATTTTCGAAGATATATCTTGAAAGAAATGTAAATGCAGAGATGAGTAACAATTACAAAATATGTTTATTCTGTGCAAGAGTGGCATCTTTAAAAAATGATCATTTAATTTTATTTTATTTTAGCATGCCTGAAATATGTGCAAAGGTGAATTCTTATGGGTTAGTGATGACTAATAAATACATTAAGTTGGGGCAAACAAGAAATAACAAATATGTTGTTAGCTTATATAATTGTGAATGGGAAGAGGAAGATATGTAATGATTGAGGCATTTATGTCTGTCCCATCATATTTTGAAAAAATTCTGTATACAATTTTGCTGCAAGAAAGTATGCGTCTTGCAGCAAGATTTATGTCTGTCATTAAATATATGAATTCCATAGCATGCTGTTCAGAGTTAATTATATACAATCTGTAAGCTTTAGGTTATAACAAGGTCGCATATTTGACACAATTTTGTATTCTCGGACACATAAGGTTTTCAGCATCTGTGGTTCCTATTTTAGGGCCCAATCTCAAAAAGATAACGTGTATGTACTTTGCACGTACTGTCGTTCCAGTGCTTGCCTTCATGTGGTTTTTTAATTACTTTTTAATAAACATGCAGCATATAGAGCTACCTTATAGTCCTCTCAAAGAAGTGGACATTTAATTCAGTTTAGAGGTTTCAAAATTAATGCTGCTGTTTCAGGATGATCTGATTCCAGGTCATTATGTTCTGCAATCTAAATCTGGCTTGTTTATGTGCAGTAAACGGAAATAATCTTAAAATTTTTGGTATAGATATATGGTGCAGATGCATGTAAAACTGTTTCTTAACATCAGTGTTTTATTTTGTGTCATCGTTTTCCTTTAAAAAAAAACGAAACTTTAGAACTGTGTTTGTAAGCACCCTCTCTCTTCTTGGGGAGGGAAGGTTGTTCTGCATTTGTTTTCTTTTGCTTTGTGGTGCTCATGTACAAGTACCAGTATGAGGTAACTAAAAACATGAGCTAAAAATGTGTTCTAGGCATCTGTATGATGCCCTCTTTTTTCTGAAATCCCCAGGCTTAGTAAACAGAGTAGTAAATAGCTTTAAAGTGGAGTACATTTGCCCAAATGAGATGCAAAGTCACCTCATCAGGACAGCTAATATTCATACATACACTGTTTCTGTAATAAGTAACTTTTTGTTCTATAGGTAGACCTAGTTAGTTACTCTAGGCATAATAAAAAGGTGAAACACAGTACCCAGTCATAAATATTGTAAACTTGAAGATATTTTCAAAGTCAAGCTCAAACGATAGTGATTTGCACAGTGATTTGATAAAAGAAAGCTTTTCTTATATGTCTGTAATAGAAGAGTTTTCCATTTTTCCTCATTTTTTTATTGCTGATATTTGAGCTTTGAATGGAGTTCAAAGTTCCGTTGTAATATTTTTACAAACATTTTCAAATAAAATAGGTTTCTAAAAGCTTCTCTTTATTTGGTGAAAGGAAATGTTAGCTCAAAACATGTGATGATGTGAATCATCTATAAATAAACAGTCTGGAAATTTTCAGTTTAAAAACTTTGAAACAATAGGAATAATAATAGAGCTCCTAAGATATTTTATTATAAAAATGTCAAATGTAAACAATGATAATAATATAGTACTGAAAGCATTTGAAAGCTTAAAAATTATGCAGATTCTTTTATGCCAAAACATTTGGGGATGAGGGAGAAGTTGCTGGTTTGGGAATTGATGGGGGGGGTTCTGTGTTTTATTTTGATGTTCTCAAAGACATGATTTTAAGAAAGTATTATTTCTGCTATATTTTTTATTTTGTTGTTATTGATTTGAAATCCTCTATTAGTCAAATGATATATTATTCAATGAGAAGGGAACGTTTAGATTATTAGGTTATTGTTTATACATTTTAGAGATTACGGACACATAATCACGTACACAGCCATTCTGTAAACTGCTCTGTTCAGTTTTACATCTGTATCTAAGCAGAGCTTTATCTGTGGCGTGATAATCCTCACAAGCCAAGTGTAGGGTTGTTTACCAAAGTATCTGTGAGTTTTAATAAATTAATTTTTTTTGTTTCTTTGGAAAAATTCATGCAAAACAACCTTTTTTTTTAAATGTGTCAAACCAGAAGCAAGATGTATATGGATGTATACAAAGTTGTTGATGAAATCAGAATGGAGGGGAGGGTGCAGTGCAAAAATACATATATTTTATATTCTTCCCTTCCCTTCAAGAATGACAAAAATCAACAAACCTGGAAGACCTGTCTATATTTTGCTTAGTAAACTGTCATTATTGCACCAGGAGCTAATTTTGACTGATGAGTGTTAAGATAAGTATATTTTTATCATGTTCCCACTTGAGGACTAGCTATGGCCATTGTTAGAATGTATTTTTTCTTATCTAAAAGCACTCTGAATATTTTGAGCGAAATAAAGGAGCCACAACCTTTTCTTAGAGGAGCTGATGTTATTTTTGTTATAGTGCAAGATGTTCGTATTATCTATGTTTAACTTAGTTTAAGCCCTACTAAAGAGAATACAGCCATGCGTAAAGCAGCAGGGGGAAGTAGGTTAGGAAGTAGGCTTCCTGGGTTAGGAAGCCATCAGGATACAAGACTGGTGGCATCAAACATTAAACTCTTAAGAAATGACATGTCAAGGAAAATTAGGACTTTGTTGAAGACAAGTACAGTTAGTTTACATGTTTTCCACCACTATTATTGCTGCTTGCATCCAGGAATGTTTATTGGACCAACAGAGAAAAGTCAGTCTCATCTAAAGCAGAAGGGAGAAAGCAATTTGATGTTCCTCTGCGCACTGCATAACAAATATTAATCAAAAGGCAGTAAGATTGTTTTCTCTATGTAGAGGAGTTTCTCTACTCCTTTCCCTAGAAATACCAATAGCATTCTTTGGAGAAGTGAGAACTTGTTGTTCACAACAGAAGTTGGATCCCGATGTGACTCTTGCCAAGCCAATTAGTGAAGGAAAAGCACCGGTACAGAAGCACCAAGCTTATTACAAGGCAGCTGGCCACAGTGTAGGATATTTCACCATTGAACTTCAGCACCATCCAGCTACTGCTGAGACTGGATAAATTTGTATTGCAGAGAATCTCCTTCCAGAAACTTTATCCTACAGTTGATTCTTAGAAATCCTTTTAACTCCGACATGCATATTCAGAGAAGGGGTGTTTGTTTTGCTTTACTGCTATTTTCTCTATCATTTTTAAGAAAACTGCCACTCTGTTGGATAGTATTATGCATTTTGTCCTGAAGAGACAAGAATCGTAGAATGGTTTGCATTGGAAGGGACCGTCAAGGATCATCTAGTTCAATCCCCTGCCATGGGCAGGGACACCTTCCACTAGATCATGTGGCTCGAACCCCCATCCTTCAACACTTCCAGGCATGGAGCATCCACAATTCTGGGCAACCTGTTCCAGTGCTTCACCACTCTCTTCCTAAAAAATTGCTTCCTTATGTCTGAGCTAAATCTACCCTCTTTCAGTTTATAGCCATTACCCCTTGCCCTATCACTACCTGCCCTTGTAAAAAGTCCCTCTCCAGCTTTCTTGTAGGCTCCTTTTAGGTACTGGAAGGCTGCTATAAGGTCTCCCCAGAGCCTTCTCTTCTCCAGGCTGAACAACCCCAACTGTCTCAGCCTGTCTTCATAGAGGAGGTGTCCCAGCCCTCTGATCATCTTCACGGCCCTCCTCTGGACCCACTCCAACAGGTCAATGTCCTTCTTATGTTGGGGGCCCCAGAGCTGGACACAGTACTCCAGGTGGGGTCTCACCAGAGTGGAGAAGAGGGGGAGAATCCCCTCCCTCGACCTGCTGGCCACGCTGCTTTTGATGCAGCCCAGGATACAGTTGGCTTTCTGGGCTGCGAGCGCACATTGCCGGCTCATGGGCAGCATACAGATCACTCTGAAACAAAAGGGTACCAAGAGGTGTTTCAGCAAAGTAATCCTTCTAACCCAAGGTTCCTCAGCAAATAGAGCACTGGCAACAGTGTTCTCTTCTGTAAAGATTTCTACATGGAAAGGGGACAGCTGAATATGTGGGGAAAACCCTAAAGATAAAATAAATATAAAAGTTAGCAGGCCTTCCTCATTTAAGTGTTGGAGTTTTTTTAACTTTCTTTGGATGGTAAGGTTTCATTTTAAAATTTAACTTTTAGGAATCAGAGGGGACACAGGTCATTTCCCAACAGTTTGATTTTTTTTTTCCATTATTCGATTGCTTCACTATTATACATATAAAAAAATTAATAATTAGAGTAAATGTGGTTGAAAACACAATTTTTTTGTCAGGGGTCAAGTCTGCACCATTAAAATAAATTAGCTTTTTTAATATTTACTTTTCTCTAGATCTGTGAGACAGCAAAGAACTCTTCCAGAAAAATAAAGAAAGGATAATTTTAATCCATTTTACATTACTGAATAGAACACATTCTGATATGTTCAAACAAGAAATGCATTGGTCTTACTGCCTATCATTTATAAAAGTATTTAGAATTTACTATCAATTTTCAGTATTTTTATTTGCTTTGGTAAAAAGGCATCATGATCATAACTGCAGAACAGTATCTTAAATTTGATTTACGTATGAGAGTTTGATTGGGTATGTACTATGTGGTGCTCATATTATATTCCTCTGAAAGAACTCTGACGGAGACCATTGTATTGTGTTCATTATGCCAGCTTTGTGACTTCAAGAAGAAAAAACAGGTACCTGAATATGAACAAGAAAAACAAAGGGTAGGAAAAAGAACAGGCAGAACAGATAAAGAATGAGTAGGATAAGTGAGTGCTTTACAAATGAAAGCAGATGTATGAAATTACAAGCTGTCGGATCAGCAACGGAAATGAAGATGATAAAGTGGTTCCCTACACAGATTATAATTATTCATTTTGCCCAGTCCTGCATCTTTTCCCCATAATCCTCTTGTTAAGGGAGGAAAGGTGCAGGAGGATATGAGGCTTATTCACATGAAAGAAAAAAAATAAAACATTTAAATCTTTCTATCCACAAAACAGTCCTTTATTTTGCATTTTATTCATTCAAAATAATTTTGTATTTGCAATGATCCTTTCTGGTGTAGAGGCCTGATTAATTAAAAGTATTTGTTACTACAGCTGAAGTTCTCAGAATAGTAAAGTTTGTTAAAAAATTATTTACAATTACTATTGTTGGAGGCTGTCTTTATGTTGCAGAGTATAAGCATCGTTAACAGGCATTGCTTTGACAGCTGTGGCAGATGGATTGCCTGGATTTAGATGGTGCAAAAGAAATGAAGTAGTTTACATAGACCTGCCTGAAAAGATGTCTTTAATAATTGCACTCATAATTAGATTGATTTGGGGAAAAAAAAAACCAAAACCAACCAGAATACGATAACGACAAGCAAAGAACCATAGAGTATACTTACATAGAGATAAAATCAGGCATAATTATAACAAAATTATAAACTTAGCAAGGCATGCTGAAAATTTCCTGAATAAGTAAAAAATCCTAATAAAGTTAATGGTATATTATATTTTTAAGTGTTTATGAGATTAAAATCTAGCCTTTTCCCTTTTTCCTGAACATTTCATGAATAGTTTCTGATTTACGAGAAAAAAAGGAGTTGTTGACATCATTTTACGTATGTGTATATATATGTGTGTGGGCATGTGTATGTATATGTACATAAGAACAACATAAAAGATACTTCAGCAAAGAATTGTCAGAGTGGGGGAAAGTTATCATAAAAGCAGGACCGAAGGTAAAATTTATCTCACAAATTATCATACTTAAATTTAGGTGTCTGCAGATGAGTGTCTGAAAAGTCAGTGTCCATTTCAGAGTATAGGACTAGTTCTTCAAGCTCCACTGACTATTGCCCTGACCACCACTGACTCAGGCAGGCTTTAGGTGCACAGCTACAGAGATCTAAATTTAGGCATCTAAATCTGGAGCTAACGTAAATGTCTATGACATAAAGTAAGTAGTAGGTTTAGCATTGTCCTTAATGATACTGGACCAAGCATAGTCATGAAGCTTGATTATGCAGTATCTTCTTTTACTCTGAGCACTGCTTGAGTTCTAAGAGACTTAAGGTGGGAAAAGACAGCTGAATCTGAACTGTGATGAATCTACTGGAAAAGGTGCTGGTTTGGAATACCAAAATAAGATAGTAATATTTCACTTTTTTTTTTTTCTTTTTTTTTTTTTTTTCCATTTTCATTGTAGTGATTTCAAGTAATTACCAGACCTGTTTGGGACTTCTGATGCATTATCCACCTATTGGAGATGTTCACTCCCTTATCCTAAGAGCACTTTTTCTCCGAGATCCAAAGGTGAGATGCTGGCTTTGTAAATACAGGGAATAAATCTCTCTAATAAAATGTTCTAAATACTGTGAAGTTAATAACAACCTACATTTGGGGGACTAAACTGTACTTTCAAGTTTCTTCTTACCTGACAAAAATGCTGAAGTAAAGAGTTGGTAACCAAGAGTAGAAACAAGTTTCTTTAATCTTCAAAGTATGCTATCCTACTATTTTGCTTAAGTTATCCAGGAGCTGTGGTAACTGCAGATGTTTATGCTGTTTAGAATGCCTTTGCTTGGTATTCTGCACAGACATCTTTCATAATAAAGTATACTTTTGAGGGAAACAGTATATTTTATATAATAACCTAGTAAGCTGTATAGAAATTGTCATGCGATTTCATCTCTAAGACCTTTTTCATGGGATTTCTGCAGATTAATCACTATTAATCCTTAAAGCACTACCCCGCCCAATGTATAATAGTTATGTGATGGTTTTCAATTAAAAACAAGAGTCTGCTGTTACAGCCTGAAAACATTCACATGAATAAAATGTACAAATTCATAAATTTAATGTTACATATTGCTAGCATACAGTTTCGAATATACTCATCTATACTAAAAAAAAGCAAACCTCTTGCTGTTTTAGAATGGCATGTGTATATGTGTGGATATAATATACAGCAGATATCCACAGGATAGTGGATAAAGTGTTTGAGATGAAGCTGTACACAGTAATCTTTGCAGTATTCAGATCTTTGGCAGATAGCAGAATTTGTGCTGCTGGTTTTGAACTGTCTTTGTGCATGTCCCATTAGTAGGCTGCCAGTGTAAAGTCTGATTTCCCTCATTTCTTGATGCATGTCACCTTTGAAAGTGAAAAATTCATCACTTCTGCACTTTGACTGCCTTCTGCAAAATTTCATTCAGTACCAATGTTTACACTTTTATGGATTAAGAAAAAAATTGTCTCTTTGTTTCTATATCAGTTTTTTGCAGAAATCTGCATTCTTACAGCTGCTTTCTTCATTCCTCTCAGGCACAAAGATTTCTTTCATGACGAGAGTAAAGTATATTGTCTTTTCAGTGTGTAAGAAAGTTTGTAATGTTAGATCTCAGGAATCTTTCTAAAGATTTTGGCAGCAGTGTGTGAAATCAGACTGCCCAGCATTTATTTATGTACTTTTTTAGCAAAAAAAGATAGAAGTATTTTTTTAGAGGGAAGATACAGAGGGAGGAAAATTGTGCTAAGATATCAAACTAAATCCAATATGTAATCTGTCATTTCTTGAAGGTATATGTTAAAAGACAGAATAATTACTAATTATTCCACTGTCCTCCAAAGCATCCTAGGCTGTATACAAGATATCCTACTAGGCGAAGGGGGCAAAAATAAACTACCAATTTCCCATGTAAGAAGCTTGATCACTATTGTGCTCCTTATGCCCTTGTCTCCAACAGAATGAAGTTGTCAGGCTCATAGGCCTCAGTGCCCCATTAATAAACATTCTCAGGTGTGCCTTGAACACCTTTCAGAAAAACACTGGATGTAGTTCCTACTGTGTCTTTCAGGTAGTTCTCCCTTCAGTCAGGTGGATAAGTCCCTAAAGCTCTTTCATGCAAAGACTGCTAGTTGTCTTGTCAATTTAAATATGATTAATTACAATTGTTCCTCATCTCTGAGCTGTACTTATCTACTTGGGAAATACTCTGAAGGTGAGGAAGCTAGGATTTCCAGAGATAGAAGAGCCTTAAGGGACTTCCAGCCACCTCTTGTTTCACATTGGAACTTTGACTGAGAATGCATACACACATCTGGACTTCTTACAGTAAGGAAGTTAAACTGTTCTAAAGGATCACTCTAAAAGAAAAAAATAGCTCCTAGTATGAGAAGGAAATGTATTTTCAGTGCTATGACTTGAGTACCTGTTTCTTATCTTTCCCTAGGTATGATTTTATGTTTCACTTTTGTGTCTTTAAGCATGTATTGGTTCAATCCAATGTATTTCTGAAATGGAAGTCTTGTTATTCTATAAGACCTACACATAAAAATTTTTCAAGTCTTTCAAAATTTTTCATTGCACAGAAGGAAAAGGAAGACTCCAAGACATCATGGGTGCTGTAGGAGTCTAAAGTCAGTACACAGATTATATACCAATATAAGTGGGAAAATTATGATACCTTTTTTTTTTGCTATCTGCATAAAGATAATTCAGTTTGCTGTTATTCCTTGAGCAGATAAAAGAAGATTGGAAGAAAAGACAAGGCGATTTTAGTCAGTAGTGTAACTTGTTAAGTGATGATTAGCAAATTCAGTGCTTAATGATTTTTCTTCCTCCTTTGATGTTTTCCTGTGCATTTCTCCATCACCAGCTTCTGGTTTCTAATGGAAAATTACATTTGGTTCAATGCATTTTAGATCTCCTGAGCCAGGGCTGAGTTGTTCCGTGTGGCATTTCTTCCAACATTTCACTTGGGTTTTAATATGTGAAGTCAGGAAACTCTTCTGTGGGAGGCTGTTGCATGGTCCAGTGGCTTATTTCATTATTTGTTGAACATAGCAAGAATGTTTAGTGTTGTTCTAGATATCAGAGAGAGGCTTGATCTCTGCCTCTTGGAGCTTTAAATCTCAGGTGGACAAGAAATGCAGTTTAGAAGTCATGGACAGGGACAAACAGGAATCTGCCTCTTGCAGGTTTGTTAATATAGATTGTCTTCGGGATTATTTTTGCAGCTAAGTAAATGCCAAATAATCTCACTGAAGGGAAGTTGTGGGGTATTTGGACTAAGAAAGGTTGATCGTATCTACATAGATCTGAAAGGTTCTTAAGGAACAATCCTGTCATAAATGGTGAAGTAGTTAAGATGGACCCAATACGGCCTTTCCATTCATAACTTCTGATTCTGGATATAATCTGGGTTTGCATGTCTGATAACTTCCATTATTTCTTCTGTTTACTTGGTCTGACATGACAGATATCTCCTCCCTACTTATTTGTCTTGTAGACTATCAGGAGAGATAAACTTTGGCTTGATGAACCTGTTGCATTTTGTTTGCTTCTTTTCACTGCAGTCGTCACCAGGAGAGCAACCTCAATGTCAAAAGAAAGCTATACTTAAAAGATGGGTGGCATTTTTTCTTACAGATGGACAAGTAGAATTTCCTGACCTTTTGTGGAATCGAACCCTAGCAGAAGCCTTAGCATTGTCCAGTAATAACAATAATATGAAAGATTATTAGTGCTCACCATTAATCTAATGCATGCAGGAGCTCTCCTTTTCACTTCATGAACCATGGTTGGCAGTAGGAATGAGAGGACATTTTAGATACCACATCCCTGATATATTCCAGTGCCATAGAAGAGAAATACACATCTCTGTAATAGCTGAAAACAAGTTAATGCACCTGTCTCTGAAGGGGGGGGGCCTGAGACATACTAATTTTACAGGCATGAGTATGGATCAATGCAGAATAATTGAATTTCAGCCTTTTCTGCATTTGGCTAGCTCCAGTTCTTCGGAAAATGTAGAATGAAGAGCTCAAATCAGTGTTGTTGTCTTTGCATAGGGTGATAAAGTTAACCTGCTTAGCAGAGTATTTGTTTCACATTTCTAATCTTTGAACAGATAATTACCTCAATTATTTATATGAAAGTAACTTCTATGTACTTAAAGTCCTTCTGAATATAAAAGTAGAGCTTCTTATGGAAGAATGGGCTATTAAAAGTATGTATATGTGAAATGAGAAAATAAGGGAAGGTTTTTTAGTGTATATCCAAAAGCATTTACTGAAGGTGTGTCTCTGTGTATTTAATATCCCACGAGTGGCCAATTTGCTTCATTTTTTTCCTTATCAAAACCATCGAGCACTGTTAATTTTCAAAGCAAAGGCTGCGAAATTAAGAAGTAGAGATATGGAGATAGGGCAGTGGAAAAATATAAAGTGATTAAAAAACATAGTTCCAACTAGAGTTGTTCAAATAAAAAAAATTAAAAAACCCAATTAGAAACAAAAGTCATAGAAAATGTGAACATATTGTGTTCCTTAAATAACCAGATGTTCTTTCCTTCCTGAAGGCAGCCAGGGCTAGGAATAAAAGGTTTAAAACTATTGTTTTAAGTTAACTGTGAATTTTGCAAATCTGTTTTCACCCTTTAGCAAATAAAATTCTAATACAGCAACATAAGCAAAGTAATTTTCATCTTTGGGTGTTCTTATTTGTATGTTGTTCTGTGTTGAAGTGTTAACCTTATCACAATGACTTATTAGAAAACTAAAGCACTACATAGAATATTACAGTTTTACATTGCATACTAAGAACCTGACAACCATCCTTTGTCTGAAAGCTTACTGTATTTATTCCTAATATTTTTGTAAAATAAGTTTGCTTTCGATATTTTAACGTGGTGAGTTACCCTATGTGTTGAGCAAGCTAGTTAGGAGTTTAATTCAGTGGAGACACCTTTTATCATAAGCCATCGATTCAAAAAGAGAAAAAAGAAAGTGGTTGTGCTTGGTCGATGGGGATTCATTTGTTAGTTATGCTAATAATATTCTAGTTACTGCTGCTGATATTTTCCAACATTGTATTTTAAGCTATTTGCTGACATTGAAAGTGCCCATATAATATTAAAATCTAACTAAATCCACAATGAAGCATACATGACATTTCAAAGAATTCGTATTAGTTTGTCATGCCTGAAATTACAGGTACTGCTAGAAAACTTAAGCAATAATATATGGTCATGATCACTCATATAACGATTAGTCAGAGAAATCTGCATTCCAGCTTTTTCACAATCTGAGCAATAAGTGACAAGGGGAAAACACATTACTGAAATTTTGAACCGAACTCTTTGTACATTTATTTTCAGCTGAATTTTCTTCTTAAGTAGCTGCCACCATCTCAGAGTTTTCTCCAAGCTAGTTTCATGTGCCTGAAAGGCTGTTGAGTTTCACTTTCTTCTTCTTCAGATAAATTCTTTTCTATACACTCATTAACTGAGGTGCCGCTGCAGAGCTGCAACTGTCCTTTGAAAGCTGCCAGTATGTCAGTATTGTTTGTTTTGCTGTTTGTGGCAGGAGAAAAGCAGGTTTGGGGTTGTTTTGTTTGTTTGTTAGCATTGTGTGTGCAATCTGGCATTAATTACCTGTCTTTAATGACCAGATTGCAGCCAATCAGAAGTTGGGATCTGGCAGTGTTTGGGCATTAACAACTCATTAATTTGTACCTACACACAGAGGTACTGCTGGGGTGTGGAGTCCATTTTGTTAGAGGGATACCAACAAGGGGGAGGGGGGCTCTTAACAAACGTTTGCTTTTTGCTTTTTTCTTTTTTTTTTTCTGATCACGAAGAGTGTGACTGATATTTCGGGAGCTTCGCAGTAATACATTAGGGTGTTTGGGTGCGTGAAAACTAAGTATCAGGAAGCTGGGATAATGGATATCCCAATGCCGTGTGAGCTGGCAGTACAAGTAAGGTTACCTACGCTTTAAAGGAGAGTTGCCTTGACAGGGGATATGACTGATAAAGGAAACAAGGTTTTTCCAGAAAAGCTAAGTACCTGTCTCTTCTGGGAGGAAAGGAATTAGGAGAAACAAGAAATAAATGCATGTATTTCAGTGATTCACAGAGAACTTCTATTTGCCTTAATTTCTGAAAGATTAAGATCTTGGACGCTTACAAGACTGCTGGTTTTATAACCACATTCAATTCCTTGTAGTGAACCCGAACATTTTGATGGCCTAACTTCCCCATTTGCCAATACAGTAAGGTTAGATGTAATCTAAACACATCACTTTGAGTAAATCAATGGTTTTTCTGTAACTGCATGCTAAGCTATTTAATGTGGTGCTATACAACTAAGAATTGCATATATTTTACATGTTAAAGCCCTATTAACTTGTTCTTTATGTTCATGTTCTTAAAACGAGAAACTTTTTCTTTGCAAGGAGATAGGCCATGCTTTGTTTTAAGAATTATTGTTTTAAATATTCAGTTATTGTGTTTCATTAATAGAATAAGGTATGACAGGCAGCTATGAGTTTAATGATAAATTACTTGGAATAGCCATGTTGCCATAGTACCACATAAAAATAGTAAGTGTACCATGAATTAAAAATCCTCTTCAGTTTTGTACATTTGTTTCAAAACCTTCCTTCCCAGTGCACCTGTGCATTTTAAAATATAAAAAGGCTGTGTGGTCAATAGTCATAGTACAATAACTTTCTCGTCTCTCTCAAAGTTCATTGCAATCTCCCCTGATACGTTAACCCTTTAATCAACCCACTATAAAATAGTCATCTTCTTCTCTACGTCACAAGTAATATTTTCAGGAAAAAATCTTGGAAAGTGGTTAATTAGTCATCTAGTCAAGACTTTTCGAATGAGTAATCTTTCAAAGTCCTTCCCATTCCTCAGTATCGTATGTAACACAGTAGTCATCACTCGAAGGAGCGAGCTGATCTCTTAGATTGCCAACCACGATGCAGTTCCCAGTATTGCTCTGTGTTGTATGCACAGGCCAGTTATTTGGTTAAGAACCTACAAGTATGGTATCAATGCAAGTTAAGCAGCCATTCCATTTAAATGAATAGGAAAACGGTGGGAAATAATACAGAATAAAGCCAAGCTTCCTGAACAGTGACATCTCTCATAGTGAAGACAAAGCTGTGCCGCCGGTAAGACGGTGCAGAAACAAAGGACTTGTCCCATTTCTGTGTAGGGCCGAGCGAGATGGCACTGCAGTCTGCTCCTGGCAGTGAAAGCAGAGCCCAGCAAGGAGGGCAAGTTGGCTTCGTTGTTCTCGTTGCCGGTCTTGTGTGACCCAGCAGGAGAGCGGCTGGCCTTGAGGGCAGCGAGGGGTTGGTGGCATGGCTGATGATTTCTGAGCAGGTGGAGATGTGCAGAGTCTTTCAGAGGAGATGGCTAAAGGCGAGTTAGGAACCATTGTTTACACTTTCGACTGATATTAAAACGAGTATGTAATAGTGTTGTATAGAACAGCAAGTAACGCACATTATTCAGTAAATAGTCAAGGCAACTACTTGCTGATCACTCAACTGGACTAAGAATTGCAAACAAGAAAAAAAAATTGCATTTTTGATTCTTGTCTGCCGATTTCATAATTATGCCTTTTATTGAGGTGTCTTCCCTTTTAATCGGAAAGTGAAGGCATGAGATGCAGCAACATCGAGTTCAGGCCAGAGGGGCACTCAGGGAAAATTTAGAAATAGGGAAGGAATTATTCTCCAGTGCTGATCAGCGCTCCTGATAATACTCACTGGGAATTCATAAGCTCTGTCATGTTAAGGGCAAGTACTGTAGACAGGCAGGATGGAAGAGAAAGTTATTGTTGGAAGCCAAAACTTTAAACTGTGCTTTCTCTTTGAGCAAGTTGATATCCTTAGTAGCAAAGTAAAACCAATTCTGATTGTACTTGATGCTAAAGCAAGAAGCTGAAGCACTTCAAGGTCTTAATTACTTTAGCTACCACTAAAACTTACTGCTTGTAAATTTCTTGGGGCTGTTTCTTTCAAATGATTGGTTTACTTCTGTTTAAAAAGTCAGCTAAAGCTACTGACCCTCTCCTAAAGAGTAATGATGTTATTTATAAAATTACACTAATAAAATGTATTTAACAGTGTTAGAGTGAGGTGATTATGGTTCTTCTTGTGTGCAACCTGACAGTTCAATTAATCACTTCTCGTTTGCAAGGTAGTTTATCAAAAGGAAGCACTTAAAACACTTAAAGCACTTTGATTCTACCTAATCAAAAGTTCTCCATATCATAATTTATTTATTTGAGTAGAATTTGCAAAACACAAACTGTGAGTTATATAAAAATAGATTCATAACTTTTCAATAATGTATGAAAGATTAGCTACTGAATCATATCCAATCTATTATCATGGAATTTAAGTTCAGTCTTTTCTGATATAAATGTAGATATACTGATGGTGTATTGACATATTTTATAGTAAATATTAATGTATTAATTGTTGTGTACAGGGAATGCTTCTCTGAAAGAGCAATATACTTTCAAGATAGAAGTTGGAATGGTACATTTTATCCTTTGCTGTGACTTTTTAAGGAAAATTAGGTTTGGAGATGTGATGTCTTTCTCCTTTGTCTTTTTACGGAGCAGTAGTGATCAAAATGGCTCTGCAGTATCCTCATTACTGGAATCCCAAAATGAAAGGAATTGCCTGTCCCACAGCACCAGGACCTTAGCTTCTGTCTGCATTTTAGAGGAAAAGACTTGGACGTCATACTCCTTTTGCTGTGGTGTGTGCATGGGCCTCTTTGAAAGAGCCTTTTTCACTCCCGTAGGGACCTTTTTCAAGTGTTTTACATGGAACATTACACATGGAACATAAATTAACCTGTTTCTTTTCCACGTAGCAGAAATAACCAAATAGCACCTTAAAATGGTCTTGTTTTTCCCTGATAGGTGAGATTTGTGTATAGGCATGTATCTGGAGGACACATAATGCTATAAGTGTGGTTATAAGGGTTTTATCAGTATAAGCTTCGGATAACTGCATTAGTCACAAAGCCATCAGTTATGCAGGTTGTCCAAAACGAGTGCCAATAAAACCATAATGTGGTAGCTTTTCTGTACATAAAGATGTCATATTTTAAATCTCATAATTTGGAGCATTCCAGGGTGTAAAGCGAGGCTTGCTGTGTGTTCCCTTCAAAAGCCTGGATCTTTCCTCCGCAATGTTGTAAAACTCCTGTTCCTAACCGTGCGGGGCTGCAAGATGCCAGAGCATAAATCTGTCACAGGGTAGGGCTGAACACTGTGAGATTTATACCTCACTATTTAGTTAATTTACTTCTTAAAACCAAGAGTTCAGCTGAAAAATAGGCAACTAAATTAAGAGGCAGATTTAAAAGGTACTTGAGCAATTCTGTTGATGTAAGATGAGGATTTTACGCAGGTTATGAACTTGAACGTTGTCAGGTCACAGTC
Source organism: Haliaeetus albicilla (assembly GCF_947461875.1). Classification (NCBI taxonomy): domain Eukaryota; kingdom Metazoa; phylum Chordata; class Aves; order Accipitriformes; family Accipitridae; genus Haliaeetus; species Haliaeetus albicilla. Next base: position 40,909,978 of record NC_091484.1, read on the forward strand.
TTTTTGTTTGGAATATCAATAAAAGCTGATTTGGTAGGATTTGATCTACCTGTTAAAATGCAATACGCTGTAAAACTATAAATGGGAAAAAAAAAAGGCTTTTCAATCAGTTAGGACAAGAAGCCAAAATATACAACTAGAAATTTCTTTCAGTCAAGTCACTGAAGCATTTTTAAAATCTCACTTGTCATTTTTTTTTCAGTTCTTCATCTCTTGTCATAGAATGCCCATGTGAAAGAAAGCATGTGTGTATGAAGTTAAAAACAGACCATAACGCACGGTATTTAAAATACCTTCCTGGTATCTGAAATTTCTAGTTGCCAGGGGAATGGAGGGGTGTCACGTAACAAAACTGGAAATAATTTATTTCAGCTTGATCAGAGTTCAGGGGTTTCTTCCTGCTTTGACCCAATTAACTGAATTTTCTTTCCTTTTCAGTTCTTTCTCGGAATTTTTGTTGTTTTGGAAAAGAAATTAAAAAAAGAGCACTCCCCAGTTTTCTTTAGAAATTATGAAATATGATAATTCTTTATGATGTTATTGGATTGTAAATAACGAGTTCTGTGATTGAGACCCACAGCATCTTTCTGACAACTGTAAACAAGAAGCATTATTCCCAGTTTGAGGGTTATGGTGTTCATTTGCCAATGTCAGTATTAGTGCATGGATCTCCTGACTCCTGTGATTAAAGGAAGTTCTTTATTAGTTCTGTGCAGGGTACTCCTCATGTTGTGCTACTTTCATACATAGGGTTATGTTACCATACCAAAACTATGTTTTGGATAATGTTTTGCTATTGGCCTTGAACCACTTTAAAATTGGCAATAGAATGAATCATAGAATCATAGACTGGGTTGGAAGGCACCTTAAAGATCATCTACTTCGAATCCCCCCCTGCCATGGGCAGGGACACCTTCCACTAGCCCAGGTTGCTCAAAGCCCCATCCAACCTGGCCTTGAACACTTCCAGGGATGGGGCAGCCACAACCTCTCTGGGCAACCTGTTCCAGTGCCTCACCACCCTCACGGTGAAGAACTTCTTCCTTACATCTAATCTAAATCTACCCTCTTTCAGTTTAAAGCCATTACCCCTTGCCCTATCACTACCTGCCCTTGTAAAAAGTCCCTCTCCAGCTTTCTTGTAGGCTTCTTTTAGGTACTGGAAGGCTGCTATAAGGTCTCCCCAGAGCCTTCTCTTCTCCAGGCTGAACAACCCCAACTCTCTCAGCCTGTCTTCATAGGGGAGGCATTCCATCCCTCTGATCATCTTCATGGCCCTCCTCTGGACTCGCTTCATCAGGTCCATGTGCGTTGTGTGCTGGGGGCCCCAGAGCTGGACGCAGTACTCCAGGTGGGGTCTCACCAGAGTGGAGTAGAGGGGGAGAATCACCTCCCTTGACCTGCTGGTTATGATAGCACATAATGTCCTCTAATGTCTCACTAGGTTTTTTTTTCTTTTTAGTAAGTATTTAGCTCAGTGCTTTGTAGGTGGATGGAATACCTTTTGTGCTCCAGCAGGTTGCTTGTTCTGCAGAAAGTGTAACTAGGGAGGAGGAAAATTAGGAGGTGAAAGGAAAGTTTTGTTTGGGGAATGGCATTTTCTTTGGGTGCTCTTGAGTTTGGGGTGGGTTGGTTGTTCAGTATACAAAGTATTGTGGTATGTTTATGTAATGTTAAGCCATTGCTTATACTGTATAACTCTAGTCATGAAGTGGAGACAGCTGCTTGGATACCTGACAAAAGAATAAAAAGAGGAAAGGTGAAATTCTCTGTGCAGCTAGGCTATTAGGTAAACATTAATATGGACTTCATATTAATTATTAGCGCCTAATAGAAAAACTGCTGCTGAACTGAATAAACCGTATTCCTTATCCACATCTCAGCTGCTGTATTTCAGCTCTGTTCCCAGCCCAACTTCTTGCCATGTTTGTATTATCTTTATTGAAGAAAGAAGCATAGGTGATCTAGAAGGAAAAGGTAAACCTTTGCTGACCTCCCAGTCATTACTAAGTACAGGGCCATATGCTCCAACTTTCATTAGAAACAAACGAAAGGAATAAAAATAGCATTTTAATACAAAAGTGTTTTAGGCTGTACAAGAATTATGAAAAAATCCAATATTGCCTTGACAGCTAAAGAACGGAAAAAGGAGCAAACTGGGTCCTTAGAAATATTTAAATAAAAAGAACAACACTGCATCATTATCTTTCTCTTTTTATGTATATGTTTAGTTCATTCTGTTCTTTGGTTTAGGCTTAAAATATTATTAGTTTAGAAAAAAAGATATATGTTTGGCAGCACTTATTTAATATATTAAAAAAAACTAGTTTAAAAAAATCCCGTTTGGTACTAGTGAGATGATTATTTTGGTGAGCCTATTGCAGCGTGTATGTATAATTCACTGCTGCTGTTTTGTTTGTTTTTTTCTCTGTTGCATTTAGGTTATCTAGTTTCAGATATAGTCTATTAAGTGGAGTATTTTTCAGTAGCTGAGGTTTTCCCACCTGTCTACCCAAAAACACCTGCAACATATGTTTGTGTAACCCTGCAATGCTTTGTGGTTTGGGCCTTGAGAAATTCCCCCAGAGCTTTTTGCTTATAAACAGCTGAGCAATTCATTTCTCTAATGACGAGTGCTTTTCCCTTGGCATTGAGGCAATAGCATGTTCACTAAAATAAGTCTCATTTTTCATCAGACATATTGAAAATCTTTTTTCATTGTTGTCTCTTACTCGAACCTTCAGATTTTGCTCAACATTGTGTTTGATTTTTTTTTTCCTGTTCATAATGCTAAAGAGGAAGGAAAGGAAATACCTCGACAAAGAAGAAAAAAGAGTGTTGTAGAGATTCCTCCGCTTGCACCTGCATGTAAACTTTCACAAACGTTGTGTATTCAGATGGTGAAACATTACATTGCAGCAGTAACCTGTTTTTTCTGGTATGTTGTAGAACAGTCTGCCTGTGACTTCTGTCACACACAAGCGTGCTTTGCTATATCACGTCTACTCCGTGGGTAATGTGACGTGATATGTCTCTGGAGGCCAGCGAGGAAAAGGGTTATACTAGGGGCTTTGAGCATATGGAGCACGATCCTTAGCTGGTGGGAATTGCTTTTCGGCGGTTTATGGAAGTTTAGGGAATCTCTGCTGCGTTCGGTGTGATTCTGACCATGGCCTCAGCCCCCCGCCTAGAAGAGCAGGCACGGGGTATAACTTAGCTCAGCCCCACGTCCCTGGGGGAGAATCAAGCCAAACAGAAAGTCCCCAAGAACCTCCCAAAAGCCACGGGAATTGGAGTGAGTCAGTCTGGCGGTGGCTGGGAACAGAAGCAGCAGTACAAGGGTTAGGACTTCAGCAAGCAAATGCTGGGGGGAGGGGGGGGGGGGGGGGGCATGATTTAGGCAAGGAAGGGCTCAGAGGCAGGAGTACCTCGGAGATACCTGAACTATTTCAAGGCATCTCTTCCCTTTGGGCTGTGGCTAATACGTTTTGAAGAGACAAAGTCCAAAATCACATCAATTTCTGTGTGTGCTCCTATATCTGAATTCCATACATTGTCCTTTTAAAAGTATAAATTGGGCATTTTCTACCACTTGAAACTAAGCTCACTGTAGCTAGAATAAAGATTAGAAGAATCATAAAACCAGCAGACTGTTCCCACAAAATGGGTGTGGGGAAGTGGGATTTCTGGTATTGGCACAGGCAGCTTTTCTCTCCGATTTCTGCACTCTCTTTCCTTAGAAAGGGAAAAACATAAATGTGTTCATCTGTATAATGCCCTTACACAGTTTCTTAGGGAGATTCAACAAACTTCTAATTTGAAGGGTTGATTTCACTGTCATTTTGACATTATCCTTTTAAGAAAAAAGATTTTAACTGAGGTACTAGTCAAAATACATAAATTGAAAAAGAAAAGGAAAAACTTTACTTGTGTAAATAAGTAAAAATACAGATAGGATCATTCTAAATTGCACTGTATAGGAAAAAAATGTGGTTACTGCAAATATTTTAAACAACAGCACTATGTTTTGCTGTAAATAAATTTGTTTAGCCTTCAGTCCTAATACATGGAATACAATATAGGGGACAGCTCAAATTGGATGCTTAGAGAGGGGAATTATTTTAAAATTCATACGGAAGAGATATTGTAATTGTGTAGCTTTTCTTTTCTACTTCTTATATTTAACTTACTGAAATTAAAAGAGTATAAAATTCAAAGGACAATCACAGTGACATAAAGATCATGATTTTCATAAAACCGTATTTTTTGCTGTCTGAATTTCAGTTTTCAGAAGTATTTAAAATTTCTGTGGTGATACTTCACAGATACTTGTCTGCTAACATATATGTCAGGTTGGGTTTTTTTTAAATAATGAAATTTTCCAAAAGGATATCTCTGTAGTGTTACAAAATGAGTTGCAGCAGTAACCCTTGGTATTTACTGTCTTGCATTTCTAATGTTTTTTCAACAGCATTTTTTCTGAGGGCTTTTTCTTCACAGCATGCAATAGTACTTTAAACTGCTTCTTCCTTTGATACCTTTAAACCTCATAGGAATTTAAATAGGCCCCTGTGAAAGTAATGCTTGAGCCTCATTCATATGTTCTTAGATCATTATTCCTATTAATGGCTTTAAGTGCTTAGATAGTAGATCAGCCTTTCGTGTCTGGAATTGCTTGTCATTTCTGCATAAATATGTTTCAAGATACTGTTCCACATGATCTTTTCCTCTTTTTTTTTTTTTTATTCAGAAGCAATGTGTTTTTTTTTTTTTTAATTTATTGGGCGGTAGAAAAGAAATTTCAATGTTTGCTAAGTTTAAATAGGTACTGAGTTATTGCAAACAAATTGCAAAACTGGCTAGCATCTGGTAACATGAATTTTTCAAAGGGCTGCCTTATGACTTAGAAGTGCCCATTACTTTAGCCATCGCTTACTCTTCCACCTTGTTGAAATGGTCATCAAGACATGTAAAGAAAAATGTTATTTAATTCATGGGAGAAAAGTTACACTGTTTGATTACTCGCCTAGGAGTCGCAGAACCATCAGTTATCCTCATCACGTCAGTTTGGATTTGATTATCATAGAAATGCATTGAATTACCAAACTAGAGCAATAGTAACTAAAGCTGATTCATTGTTATTGCTGTCAGTTGATGAGGATTGACTTACAAGCCATATGAATGGGTAGAGTTATGCAAATATTGTTCTTATAACAGGAGAAGGAAAACATAGAGCGGCCATTACAATGTGGGTGGTAGGATAGATGAGGATTTTTTTAATGCTTGTCTAATAGCTTTTAGTTGTTTCATTTTTTAATGAACATTACAAACAGGATGTATTTTAAAAATGTTTAATCTGTTTCCAGAGAAAGAAAATGAGGCATTTCATACAAGATTAAGTCTGACTGCAGGAGGTGATCTGGAAATTCCTAGCCTTAAATTTGACCCCAGAAATCATCGTGGCCTTTGATATCTACCACCTCTTTAAATCTTCTTCTCTCCTTTTGTGCACATGCAATATTTTGGTCTTTAAAACGCAACTCCTATGTCCTCCTCCAAAAATAAGATTTCCAAGGAAGCAGGGTTATCTGCAGTTATGTGGAAAATGAGAGGATACGGCTATGGGTACTCCAGTCTATAATGAAATCTGGAGGGAAAAAATACAACATGTGAAACAACTGAAGACTGATTCCATCAAAAATGTAATGTACTCTCACCTGTGAACGATTATTTCGGAAAGGTCATTGAGTAGTTCATTAAAACTGTATTTACTACTAGCAGGACTTAAGAAGGCAGATCAGAATATAAGGCAACAGCTTATGAATGAATAAACCTTTAAAGCAAATAATATTTAGAAAGTACTTAGGTCTGGTCTATGCAATACATCTGATCATTATGCAGAAATTTACCATTTTGTTTTCTCTTATACTAGAAATGAATTACTTTAAGCCATTTTTCTCTTGTAATTTTTATATATATTAAAAGGGCCTCTCTGTACCTCTCTGTTATTTTGGTTTCATCTGTATGCAAATTTTTTTACTTAAAAGCATTTACTTCGCTCCCCCCCAAATAATGCATTCATTTGGTGGATTAAGTCCAGAAAGGATCATTTCAGAACTACTGAAGGCAGCGTGCTTCAGTAAAATAGTTTCATTGTGGCAGAGGTGGAGACTAACAAGTGGCTTGTGGTTTCAGTATTAATGATATAAATTTTATTATAGGAGATCAGTTCTTTATTCGTGGATTCTGAGTTGGGTGAAATTTGGTGAGAAAAAAGGCTCCGCCTGCCATCTAGTGGCACTGTGCGGGTTGTCCCCCTAAATCTAATTCTGGGCTTAACCGAGGCGCTGCTAGTGATGCATTCAGTTCAAAATGTTAGCTGTAGTTTCTCCTTACTATTACCGTTTTCTTTAAAAACATATCACTTAAGCTTGGAGGTGGTAAAATTCTATACCTGAACTCAAGGAAGAAATCAGATCGGTCCAGGCATTACTGATTTAATTAGAAATGTTACCGCTACAGCCAACAGCCACATCGCTGTGTGGAAAAACACTGATTTCTGTGAGCATGGAGTGGACTTACCGGTAACACTCAGTATTAAGTATTTTAAGAATACACTTATGTAACTGGCATTACTGCCTTGAGAAACCGAGATCCTGGGAAAAGAAATGATTCTTTAAATTTCTAATCTTCATTAATGAGCATACCTCTGGTCTTTGCTTTAAATCTCTCAGAAAATTCCAGTGAGGTATTCTTTTTAAATCTTCTTTTTTTTTTTTTTTTTAGAGAAATCCAAGACCAGTGACTCATCAATTCCAACAAAATTTAGATTATTACAAAGCTCGTGGAGCAGACTTGATGAACAAAACCCGGTAAGCTATTTCTGAATATGTGTTCACTGAACTAAGAACATACATAAAAAAAAATGTTTCAGAAGTCACTTTTATCCCAAACAGGAGTTACATAAGCAGTATTAGAAGCACATGTGTTTACTTCATGACATTTATTTTGAATCTTCACCTTGCCTATTATTACATGAAAAATGAAAGTTTTCCAGATAGCATTGCAGTCAGCTCGCTGGCATTTTCTTAAGGCTAAGGACGTTCATATGCAATGACGTGTATACTAAAAGCAGGGCGTAAAACGTTGCCAATGCGCGGTCTGTAGCTGAACCACTTCCAATAATGCATCTAATCGCAGTCTGGAGTATCCACGTACCAGAAGCTGTGCAAGTTAAATGGAATTAACGTCAATCCAATTTGAAGTAATTTTTACTAAACTTTTTTGCAGCATTCCTCCCTTGTTTTAAAAATGGTTTGTATCAATACTGCTTAAATTCTTTGTCAAGGCCATTTCATCTAGAGGTCACAAGTGCAGAGGTGCCCGTGCCCCGACTGGGTGGCCACAACGTGGGTGCCGATTGCTGGTGGGTAGTGGCTGCTGGTGGCTGAAGGGCAAGCCAGCGCAAGACACCAAGCTTGCTTCAATTTATGCTCTCACAGGGAGTTTCTTGGATTGCACGTGGCCCCAGCCGTATACTGTGCTTGCTGATTCATAGGAACTTGCCAGCTTTTAAAGCTTTGCACCTCTGTCAAATTCTGTTTAAATCAGTTACATTAAAATCTAGCTACAATTAAAATGGAGTGGATTAAAAAGCTCTTAAAAATGGAGAAAGGAGCAGAAATCAAAGCTGAGTAGAGTGACTGCAAAAGCATCTTTTTTTATTTTTTTTTAACCAGGCTTTAAAGTTGGGGAAGGCTGTCAAAAATTACTGCATTCTATTGCATTTTCTTAATGTTTTTACTTATTTATTCTTTTAAAAAATGGTTTCAAGAGTTGCCTAAACTTGAAAAATAAGTTATTTGAAAATTCCAAAAGAAACATTTCAAGGATTTTGAAAAAATAAATAAATCATAAAGCCCAGACAAGAATGACACCTGTTGGAAACCTAAATTCTAAGGAAACAAATGTCCATTAAATCTGTGTAGGAAGGTAAGTTCATTGCACACATATATACAGGATACACACTAAAGGAGAGGAGAAATTGTTCAGAATAGTTCAGATAGAGGAATAACTGGGATAAATTTATCTCAACACAGTGACATTTAGAGTAGGTCAGATGTGGTAAATCTGTTTTAAGATTGGACTAAAGAGAGAACTGGAAGATATAACATTAGGAAATGTTTCTGCAGTGAGCAAAGAGATGGATTAGATCAGCTACCAGGTCTTTTTCATCTTTAATTCCACAGGCTCAATGATATATTTAAAATATCTTGGCAAATCTCTAATATATATTGCTTACTTTATCACATATAAAACTTTTTAATCCCTCATATTCATATATTTGTCTCTCATCTCTCATAATGGCTACTTACTGAAGAGAGAAATCCCTTTGAATAAGGCTTGCTTAAAACAAAACATTTTTATCTTAGCAGAAAACTGCAGAGATTGAATCATCTTCTACTGCTAGTTTAAAAATATACCATTCTCAGTCAAGGTCAATGATGCTTATTGTGATGAAAGAAAATTGTTTGCTTCATAGATGGAATTCACATCTCTTTGGTACTCATATTTTTAAACTGGTGCCTTACTTTTAAATGCATCTGCTGATAACTACAATATAATCAATCAGCATTTTTCTTGTAATTGTTGTGCATGTCTGCTACATTTAGATGGCTAAAATGTAGACATTGATCCATGTTTAATGCCTGAAATCATCCTTTGTATTAATTTATCAGACATGTAAATGGTAAGATGTAGATACATTGTTCTTATTTTCCAGAAGCTCAGCTCAGTTTTAATGTACCTCCTCCAGAGATCTAGCACCTCGCTATTGTTCATTTTCTGAAGCTGTGATTCAGAGAAATTGCACGATAAATTTTACCTCAAAATACTTTCACTGAGACCACCTCTTGACAAGAAACTTAGATAGCATCATTATTTATTTTTCATGATTGTGTATGTGTTCTGAGCTGATGATTAGCAGTGTCAGTTCATAGCAGAGCCAAATCACACATAGATATTAAGAGCTACGATAACTATCCTTTCTAGTTCTCAAATAATTATAAAACATTATGGCATGTTATTGTTGAAAGCATTTTTTAAAATCATGTTTCAAACATAACAGCTCAGAGGAGATTTTTGTTTTTTATTGTTCCTGTAAAGTGAAGTTTCTCAAAAAGTCTCTTTCCAACCATCTGAAAAATGCAAATAAACCAACTTCTCCTGGTTTTTATTTATGTCAAAGCAGCAAATTAAACAGTGTAGAAAGAAAACTGATACTTAGTATTAAGCAAAATATAGCTGAAAAAAAGAAACAAGAAAGAAACAAGAAAGAAACAAGAAAGAAACAAGAAAGAAACAAGCTGATGGACACAAATACACAAGCATCTGTATCGGCTTTGTCTCCTGCATCTGTGGACCATCATGATTCCAATGATGCAGTTAGCTCAAAGCATCCAGTGGCTTTGTTGCTCGGGTAGCCTGTCAGAGAAAAAGATTTACTTCCAGTAAATATCACTTTTTGTGCAAAGTCAAAGGGGGTTTTTTGCTGATTGTCAAGACTCTAGACCTAGAGACAACACAAACCTCAGGCTCAATATGCAAGCCATTATCTTCTTTCTAAGGTGATGTTTCAGGTGAGTGAGTGATATATATACCACCCCAATCTTGGTGACTAGTTTCAGTAGACTGAGGGAAAAAAATTTGCCAAATATACTAAGGTTTGGATTCTGAATCTCAACCAAGTTATTACCGGTATGACCCCCAAAATCAGTGATGTAATTAGATTCATTGCAAACTGTTGATAACTGTTTGATACCTGCTAAGCCAGCACTTGGCATGTCTTCTTCCGCCTTCAAAGCTACAATCTTCGTTGTCTTTCTAGAATGCAGAAGACATTAAACAAAGGGCCCTGTGCTGACTCTTCTGATGCCACATATATGTAATGGAATAGAAAAAATTCCTTTTTTTTCCTTAAGTGTCTCTGCAATACCTCGGGGAACTGATTAATAACCAAATCTGCTAGGCAGTAGCAGAGTAAAATTTAATAGTAATAAACATTTTACCACGTCCTCTTCTTTAAAATCATTGGGACCTATTCAGTTTGCTTCTGAAACCATTTGGGACGCCTGCAAGAGTGTTTTACAGTTCTGAAGATGCTCTCTTTGTAGTGACTTTGTCGGTCATTCTCAGGTGGTTACAGAAAGACTTTTTGTAATATTGGCAGCAATCAATAAAATGGGGAGACACAGAACCATCCTGTAATTGTTATTCAGCAATCATTCCTTTCCAGCTTCCATAAATTGGGAAGCAGCACTTTGTCCCAGCCTCTGTGCTGCGGTTCCTCAAAAAAAATGCTACGTGCTGTCTTTCTTCATCACCAGTATGTGGCAGAAGGGCCCCTTACAGCTTGGGGCTGTATCTCATGAGTGTGCGGGCTCACACACTTTCTTCTGCTGTCTCTCATTTTAACCGTATCTATTCTGAGTCTGAACTGTCAGCTGTTGTTATTTTCTGAATATCTTCTATATGTGTGCGCGCGCGTATATTATGTATTCTAAAAAAAACATGTCTCGAGACAAATAGGGAAATTATATGAAAAACAAAATCAAAATTACTTTTCCAGGTGCTTGCGCATTTTACAAGTCACCCATATTAATTCATTTGTAGTTTATTTTTAGTTAAAATTCCCCAAAACATTGCAAAACTATTTTTTCCCCAAGTACAATGACTGTATTGTTTTTAATTACATGTATTTCTTCAAATTTTTTAAAGACAGCTATTTGTATCACTGAACTACAGATCAGCAAAATAAAACCTCAGGAGTAGAAAGCTCTCTGTGATTGTGATATATTTCTGTGAAGGGTATTTCAAGCATTAATTATATAAAACAGGAAAATATTGCATGAACAAATAGGAACAGCTTTGCTGCTCCCTGGGTTATGTGAACACTTCTACTGGGAATTAGAAGCTTCTTTGCCTCTTTATTTTAGACAGATTAAATGGTTCAACAATTTCCTCATTCTTAATGTTGCATATAACTGAAGTGAATTAAATAGCCACTGTAGTTAAAAATAAAAAGTAACAATGATAAGGATCATGATCCAGTATATGTGTTACATCCTGAAACCATTCTTCTGCCAAAATCATTTTAGAAATCAGGATTCCTGTTAAAAAGTGCTTGGCTTGAAATGGCTGGGCTAGGCAGAAGGTGAATTAAGAGCAAGAGACATATAGCTCTGCCAACCTAAAAATACAGTCTAGCGTTAGTTTTGCTTGTTGAAAGAAATGTTTGGGTTTGAGTTATTTTAAACATTTAAGAGAATTTAATCTAACAGAAGTAAATATTAAATCAGTCTTTGAATAGGAAGTGCAAAAAGTCAGTTTTATAAAGCTTTCAATGCCTTAGAGCCTAGATTGCTTTTTGTCACTCTTTGGTTTTTTCATTTAAAAAGGCAAATTAAGAAAATTTGTGCAAACTTGCTTTGTTTGGGGTCAGTCTGCATTTTTCAGGAAGAAAGGGCCAAAACAATTTGTCCACTACCAGTTGGGAAGAATCCGCACCACACACAGTCCCTGTGGTTCCTGTGTGTATTCCAGTGCGACTGTAGTAAAACACCTTCTTTGTAATGTTCAAGTCTCGGATTTTCTTCCCCCTTTTTTGAAGAACAATGCATGCATTGCTGTACCTGTCCAAACCACTGGCAAGGACGTGATGATTTCTCCTCTTTTTTCAGCGCCAGTGCTAAGGCTGCCCCACTGAACATTAACAAAGTCTCCAACAGCTTACTGAATTTTGGCCGAAAGCTCATTGCTCCGGCTATGGCTTCAGGCGGGGCTGTGGGTGCTCCTGCCGGCGGGAGCAGCTTTCCTCCCCCTGCAATGCCCATCAGAAGCACAGTGGAAGCCCCCCAGCACCACCAGCAGCACCACCACCAGCACCACCACCAGCACCACCAGGCACAGCAGCAGAGGATGATGAAGTCCGAAAGCATGCCAGTTCAGCTGGGCAAAGGTAAAGGTGAAACGTGTGGCAGCGCCGCGACAGAGGGGAGCTTCGATGTGTGTCTGAGGAAAGTCCTTTTATTGATTTTATATTGATGGGAACATATTTGGAGGAAACAGAAAAAAACCCAAAATTTTGTTAAGCGGGACATCTATGCTAAGTACAACAGCCCATTTGCAAGGTAATACAGAATTAGATGTTATCTCAAGAATGTACAAATACTATAGGAAGTTTTGAACCTTTAAAAAAATATTAACCAGAAATTATGTCAGACATACGAACAAACTACACTGTTACCATAAACATTAGCCAATTAATTTTTCAGTCTTTTAAATGCAACATATTTTTAACTGTAAGACTAATGTCATATAGGGTTTTTCAGGTTATTGGCACAAATCCCATGCATAAGAATATTAGCTAAATATGAGTGAAGGAAGTTAGATCAATTACAGAGTAATTCTTAATAAAGAAAATCTTGTTCCCTTCAGAATGGGTGGAGCTTATTTGAGAAGCTATTTGAACAATAACAGGTATTTGCCTTTTAATGATTTGTGATGGCCCTCTGCACTTTCTCTGTTTAGTAAATACTGCTTCTTTTTCTTGAGCCTTTTTTTTATATTTCTTGAGGACGGTTTATTCGAACAACAAAGTCACAAGCTCAGCTTTGGTGGTTGTTTCCTGTACTCTGCCACGCTCAAGGTGTGTTACTGCTTTTCATCTTCAGACAATTATGTTCTTTGCAAGGCGTATCTAGAGTGACATGGTATCTGCTGCTTCTAGCAACTCATCCTAAGTAATGGTTACAAGTTTGAGGGCTGGTGCTCATTGCCCTGAACCATTACGTAGGATTGCATCGTATTTTTCACCAGATTTGAAAGTGTAAGAGAAGGGAAATAACACTTTGTAGCTGAAGTTGGTGTTCTTTCTTTTCCTGTAGCACCCATATGGTCCAAAGTTAGTCCTTTCATGATGCCTCGCATCCCCAGCAGACACTGAGGGAGCAGAATTGAAAAGTACAACCATTTTCTTGAAGCAGAGAGATACAGGCACTTCTGTAAGGGCCACTGCAGCTGATTGGCAAAATCCAGATATACAGCTTCCCTCAGAATCATAGAATAACCTTAGAAATTGCTCCAGCAAGGGTTTTACAGTGCAAATGTCAAACTGAAACGCAGTGAATCCTTGATGCAAACAATAGAAGTAAAATCAGGCATGGAACAAAATTATTTCCACAATTCTGGAGAGGATTTTTTGTTTGCTTTTTTAAAAAAGTTTTCCATAGTTCCCATAATCGCATTATTCTTTTTTTACCTTTTGGGTTGAAAAGTGGTCCTTGGGTGGTTATTTTCTTTCCCTGCTTAATATAAAAAAAGTGTACAATTTGAAGCAACTTCTGTAGGTGGAATCAATTGTAGCTTAATCTTGATGTAGCTGGTCAAGAACGACCCTGTTTACACTTGTATGTGCCAGCTAATATGTTGCATCATCCAGAAATGCACCTGACACTTTCCATACAATAATCCGGATAAAAAATTGTAGTTGTGTGTGGTCAGTGTCACGTACAAGCTGTGCACGTATTTCTGTATCAACAGAAGTATGGAGATTTGGTAAAGTTATCAAGAAATTGTGCAAATTTATGATGTAGGCCACAAAGCATTTTCATGGTAAGAGGAAATAAAACATACTGCAACGCTTCAGTACCTGCAGCTTCCTCTCACCCTATTCTGTCTATCCATATTTGGTACCACACTTGCAGAAGTAATTTAAAGGCAACAAAATGTAAATATACATTTTTTAATCAGTTGAGATGACAGTGAGTTTCGGTTTACGTATTAGTTCCATGCTGGTTGTTCCAGGCCTGTACAGTTATCAGTACAGTATATTGCCTGTAGTTGGATAGAAATTTTAAATGACAGCAGCTAACTACATTTTCAGGTGCCATAATTTATATTTTTAAAGAGAAACCCAAAATGGCAAAGGAAATATAAAGCCTCTTAGAGGCTGCCCAGTGAATTCCCTCCGAAGTAAGTTTAAATATAGGAATAGCTTAGTAAAAAAAAAAAAAAAAATCCCTATTTGCAATGACACTGTGGCAGAGACAGGCTAAAAAGACCCTTTGGGAGCATGATGCAGATACCTTTGTAAGCAACTCAGCACCATCTCCATCACCTCTTAAAAGTGAGAATAAGTCTTTTCAGTTCTGTGCTGAAGGACAGCATCACCACCGCAAGAAAGTGCTGTACAGCATCTTCAGTGAATGAGGGCACTCCCCACAGCTCTCAGAAGTTGCAGGTACTTCTATCCCAGGCTTTAAGCTTTAGGATTTAGAATATAGCCATGACCTGAGAAGCTCTGATCCCCCTTCTGTTTGTGCTGAACTTTTTATATGCCTTTTTACCTTCTGCACTGGCTTTTTTCAAACTCTGGATTCTGCCCTAGCTTTTGAGTATCTAAAAGCTATTTGGCAGGGTTTGTAACTAGAAGGCTCCCAAGTTACTGACTAGCTGTCACTAATTGTCTTACATTCCTGTTCTTCACTGTGTTTTCAGCTCTCCTCAGCCTCCTGGAGCTCGGTTATTTAGCTGAGGTAGGCAGAGGCACAGATTTAGGAATTAAATAGATAGATATTTGCACTTAAAATTGATCTAACACTCATGGATGCTCAGTTGAACGGTATAACAGCCCAAAGTGCTGTAAATCTGACAGGCATCAAGTCATAAAAGAAGTCATCTATTTTTCTCATATTGTATTAGTCCTTTCATATTTTGAATGCTCAGGTAGCGCTGATAAATTAATATGTAGAGGGTTATAAGTTTGAAGAGATTAAATTAATTGCCTGATCTACTTTTTTATTAAGTGTGAAGAAGTCCTTGGTAACAAAATATCTCACAGGACTGGCAAAATAATCCTATCCCAGCTTTAACAGCTCTGTTTAGACAGTTACCACTCACGAACCAGCAGCAGTGACAGGTGTGACTCGTACTGCCACCTCCAGGGGTAGCGTGTGGTGGACTCTAGAGGAGGGATGGTTGGTTTACATAATCGATAGTAATTATTTCTCACTCCGAAGTTTTGGTCCGTGCTGAATTTCTTTAAGAAAAAAACGCATGTAATTTAGATAATGTAAACAGAAAATGAGTGGAGGAATATGAAAAAAAAACATAATTGCAAGCCTGTAATTCCAGATGAGTCTTCAACATTACAAATCACAGTTGAACAAAGTATCCAGACACCTAATTGGAAATTCAGTTCCTCCTAATATTATATTAATCCCATTCAGCCTGTCCTCAGCACAGCAGAAGATTGGGTATCATTGCTGATTACTTATGCAGGGTAGCCTGCTAATAGAAAAGGGATTAAAATATTCCCTTGATCCTACACAACGCAGGAGTTCATTGGCACAAAGGTTGAATCCAAGTCTCGAGTTCATTGGATTGTCGGTTGAGTTCGTTGTCTTGAAAGACAAAAATATTGATAATGAAAAAATACAGGAAAAAAGCAGAATTGTTGCCCTTTGTGTTCCACTGGATTCTTGAGCGTTCAGAAACTGGACACTCTTTGATTATGAAACGGCAGTGTGTTGCCAGAAAAAAAGCATTTCTCTTTCACTTCTTCCCTGATAGTGCCAGATACAGTTTTCCTTCTAGGTCCCTTCACGCTGAAACCCAAAAGGTTTTTGATTTGAATGCCACTTTATCACAAGGACAAGTTAGAGGACCAGTTTGAAGACGAAGTTCTGCCAAACCTGTGATCAGCTCTTCAAAGGGCTTCCAGACTGCTGTTTGGTTGTACGAGTTGATGCTTCTGTGGTATTTATTGTAACACGAACAGAATTTCCACAGCCACCGAATATGCCCTAAAGAAGTGATCTCCGTATTTAGAATTATTTATGAACTGTGTCTAGAAAACGAGTACGCTTTTTCAGAAGGAAAACGAAGTTGTCCTTACTGATAGCAGAACTGACTAGAAAATAAAGGAATAAACCACTGATTAACGAATGCTTTTATTTTTTTTTTCCTTTTAAAAAAACATACGTATTCTTAGGCAGTTAGGGAGTTTTACTGACGGTAAGAACGTGATGCTCCCAGACCGGCAGAAGGACACTGTCCGTGCCGAGTACCGGGCACAGCACGGGTGTGATCGCTTCAGTTTAGACGCTGGTATCGGTGGGTCTCTTCAGCCAAAACACTGCTTTCTTGCACGTCTCCGGCTGCAGCGTGTCACGCACCGGTCATCGACGCCTCCCTGCCCCTAGGCCGCTCGCTCAGGACGCCGCTCGTGTCGGAAGCAGGGTCTTCCACCTCGAAACGCCGGAGGTCGCAGCTCCCTCCCTCACCGGCCTGCGTTCCCTGGGGAAAGCCACCCGCTAACGCTGCTGTTGTTTGCTCCCCAGGCGAGGCAGGCGCCGGCGGCGAGGCAGGCGCCGGCGGCGAGGCTGGGCCGCCGGGCCCCGGGCGGCAGCGGCCCCCTGCCCCCCCAGGTACGGCTGCTGCCGAGGCCGCGGCTCCTTCTGTGCTGTGCCCCCAGCCGTCCGTCCCCTCCCCGGCTGCGCGGCCAACCCCCCGCGGGCTCCCCCCCGCACCCCTCCCTGCGCGGCGGCTCCATCCACTGCCATTGTCCGTCCACCGAGCGGCACTGTTGGGCCGGGAGAGGAGAGCGGCTTCACTCCACCTCATGGCTGGCTCCCTCCCTGACCGCGCTCCCTCCCCTCCGTCCGTGGCCCTTCCCTCGCGTTCGCTCCACGCCCGCAGCCGTCTTCGTTGAAAACGTGTATTTATTTGCCTTGCGCTTCGTAGTCCGTTCCACGCTTTGTCACGGGGGGGCGGGGGTCTCCTTTTCGTGGCGTTGCTTCCCTCCGCGGTGGTCTGGCTGAGGCCGGTGTTCTGAGCTGCCCCTCTGCCTTCGTGCGCCTGGCTAAAGAGGAGCTTACCTGCCGTGGCCTGAGACAGTAAGCGTACGGATCTGTGAGATGAAGCGGCTTGAATAAATTTCGAAGTGCTGGAAGCCTGCGTTCCTATTTCAGTGTAGGAGAGAAAGGGAGACTGAGCTATCCGAACTTCAAAAGTTCTGTAAAACTCATATCACTCTTTCTGCAAGGTTTAATGCTCTACAGCCTGGCTACGGCAAATACAGAGTAATAGATGAGCAGATCTGAATGGGTTTGAATTATATATCGTGCCTTGCTTCTGTTCTTCTTGGTATCTTTGCCCCTGCTCTCCTTGTAACTATGAAAGCTATTCTTTTCCTCTGCAGGGGCCAAACAGAATGAGCCATCAGTTTCGTGTGCCTTTGGTGCGTCTTCCTCTGATTTTTTCATATATTTTAGTAGAGACCCCCAAAGTTCGTGGTTATCTCCCCTGTAACTTAACTCAAACTTAGTGAGACCTGAAGCTTGCTTTTCTTTCACTGTAATTCTCCTCCAGTCCTCTCATCATCATCTTTTACGTTATTGTAAGTCCTTTATTACAGATCACGTTACATTTAAATTTTCCTTCTTCTTTTCAAGACACTGCAGGTCTCCGCCCTCTGCCCTGCAGCAATACCAACAGTTCGGTCCCTTTTCGCACTACCACATCTGCGTATTTTCCAGATGGTTTTGAGGCAGAGCATTTGTAAGCCTGGGGTCAGCCCCAGTATTGTTCACAACAGGCAAGTAGTGAGCCAGTTAGAAGCCAGCACATGGAGGTAACGCCGCTCCTTTTTACCTCAGAAGTGCATATATTTTTAGTGTGTGAAATTCTGTGCATCATTCCTGTGAACTATTTATGCATTTTAGCGTGCATATATATATATTTTTGAGACATCCTACGCAGTAATGTGTTCTGACTACTGCTTACATCAGGGATCCTTAGCTATTTGTTCAGTGTGCCTCATAAGCATTTATTTGATTTCTGTGCTTGGGGTTTCTTCAGCCTGTTTCCTGTAGGCTTTAGGACCTTCTGGTATACGCTTAGATGGTCAGAGATTAAATTTCTCTAATCTTCTTTTAAGGAAGCATAATGTATTCATCTGAGATTGATAGAAAGCAGAGAAAAATGAGAGTTTTGATTCAGCTGTCTTCCCAGGTTGCTGATTAAGCTGCTAAAGAAGAAGGGGATGAGTTTGGTTAGTTATAAACTGTAGTTATTGCATCACTTTATAGAGTTTGATTCTACATGGAGAGTAAGAGTTCTGTTCTTTTTTTTTTTTTTTCTTTCTTTCCTGAGGAATAATCCAAAATTAGAAACTCTCTCAAATGACCTTGTTAAGCTATTGAGTGAGGAGAACATACCACACTGCTTCTTAAGAAAGATGTAGAATCAGTAAGACACACAACAGAGAAGATACAAATGGCATTTTGTGTAATCCTCCCAAGGTCCTGAAATCTTTGCATTGGTGCCACAGGGTTATTTCCAAAGTTACGTGAGGGTTGTTAATGCCTCAGAAATCGGTGCACACATAATACATCTGAAAGACTTCAAAAGTGTCATGGTGACTTCAGTTAAATGTTCTTGCAGTACCTTCACTAAACTTCTGTGTTGGGAGAATGATAGGTGGCTTTTTTGTTACATTAGGGAAAACATGCATGATTGGTCTGACTTGTCCTTCAGCTTTCTTATTTACAGTTGTAAAAATGATGACTCCTCTGGAAATTGGAAAAGCCTATTACAATCCAAGAGCTCTGCTTTATGACTTGCAACACACTGTAATTATTCATAAATGCTATTCTTTCTGTCTTGCTTAATTCTTAATCACATCCCCAAATAATCCATGTCACAGTGCTGTTCACAGGATTGGAGTCAGAATAAAAATTTAGTGTTTCCTGATGATAATTTTCTCAGATTTGCTTATTCATGCAGAAAGATCAGGTGCATCCTAAGCTTTCTTCTTACCTGGGTATAAAACATACAGAAATAGTATTTTTATCACTTTTTTTTCACTGCATCTCTATCTTAGTTTCATTACAACTTGTATTGCTTTTACTTTTCATCTTCATTATATTTTATAGTCCATAAGAACAAAATTAGTCAAAGCTCTTGGTGTTATTTGAGCAAATTCCATTTTAGGATGGTTGCATTCTTCTGTCCACAAAATCTCAGCTGTACAGGAAGCTGTTCAGACTAAGTGGTAGGTGGTAAGTGACTAGAGGAGGGCTGGGAAGAAACAGAAAAACGCAGCTGAATGAAGTTGGTGGGAAAGAAAGAATATATAAAGGAAAAAGTTGGAATAAGGAAGTTGCAGAAGCAGAAGAGGCAAGGTGGAGGGGTCTCAAGAAGAAGAGGAGGCAGACAGAGGAAGGTCCACAGGAGTAAGAGAAGCAGGACATAAAATGTGGGAGGGTCACAGGAGAGATGAGCAAAATAAGGCAGCAGAGAATGAAGAAGAAGGTGGGAAGCAGTTTATATGCCAATTTGCTTCCAGGAAATGGTGAGAATATTAAACCCAGAACCTTTCTTGGGTTTTGTCCTTTTTGGTCTGTTTTGTCACATGTGATGTTTTATTCTATGCTAGTTCAATCTCTTTGCATTTAACAGTCTTCTAGCTAAGAGGAAATTTTAAATAGATCTGTATTTATTCCCTTAAGAAAATGTGAATTGCTGGTTTCATGTGACTGCAGCTGTGCAATATATGCTGTGTCGGTCAAACACCACAGAGAACTTGGCTCGGCCTTTGTCTCCACCTGGCAGGTGGCCAAGCACGGCACCACTGACTTCTACACCACTTCGAGGACAGTTACCGTTCTAGATCCTAAATGACTGAATTAACATATTTCTGTATGAGTAGGTTTTGCTAGTAGTTTCCTTTTGTTTAAAATATTTGATCTCAGCAGAGCTGGTCTCCTTTTTCATCTAAATCTGAATTCCTTTCTGTGTTTTCTGCAGCCTTTTCTGCCTCTATTTTCTTTCATTTCTTTGTCTTTTAGTTTTCTTTTATTTCTGTAGAAACCTGTATCATGAGGGAAGACCACAGTGCATAATGAAGGGGAGACTAACCCATTCTGGAAAATGAGTTAGTTTTGTATTTTCAGAATTCGCAGTGCATCCACAATGACAAAATGCTACATTGTAAGGTCTGTGCAATAATATGCATCATATCTGGGAGTAAAACTGGCATAGAGGGTAGGAGCAGCTCAGAGCAAAGAAGGATGAACCACTGGCATCTGTGAGGGAGGTGGTTTCGAATTCTATCACAACCTCACAAAAGAGATGAAGCTGCATCTGTGACATCTGAATGATGTAGTTTCAGAGGATCATTCTTGACACTGTAGGTGGTAACATGAAAAGCACACTGAAAACAAAAGAAAAAGGAAGAACATAAACAGACTCATCAGAATAGCCAACAAAACAAGAAAAGGGAAGAATTCCGGAGCTTTAGGTTTACATGCTGTTTTACTTTCTTTCAGAATGGAAAATTCTAGAATTGCATTGGGTCACTCTGGATTGACTTCCTCATACACATAATAGAAAGGCTTTTTAAAACTATCATCTGTCCTAATGGAACATTTTCTTAACGAAAGTTAATGAAAACTGACATACTGGTTTTTTTCTTCTGGAGCTAATTGAAATAAAATTTTAAGTTAAATACTTCAAAACACTTCGTGGGCTTCAACTGGAAGAAATGGTCCTTATCAAAGACTGCCTGACTGCATGCAGTGTCATGGTGAAATAGCCCATGCATCTACCCAGATGTCTTTGCTATGACAGTGGACAGCACTGGAGGACGACACTAGAGGACAACACTAGAGTCTTTTGAAAAGCTGCATGAAATGACAACCAGTTAACTATTGAGTAGACTTCATAGAAATGTCTGTTAGGTGTAGATGGCCTTAAAATTTGAAGCATGAGAACTTACATTCTTTCCCAAACTTAACTTACTTTTTCCTATTGTAAGTCTAGATCTTGTCATCTAGATGTTCAGTGTCCAACCCATTCTTGGAATCTGACATTCTTGTTCTTAGCTTTCTTTGCCAAGCTTTATAGTTTATTTGTTGAGAGAAAACGGATTTCCTTTGCAATGTTGACGACATCAGATATTTTTTTTTATTATGAGATGGTACTTTTGGTCATTATGCTGCACAGGGAAGAGAAGGTCCTCAGTCTGTGGGTGTAATAGGGTATATATACTGAGATGGTATTTGTGTGTGTGTGTGTATATATATATATATATTGTTTAGCATATATATATATATGGACTAGATGGTGTGTGTTTGTGTATATTTCTATATATACACTAAGATTTTGTATTTTTCTCTCGTACAAAAATTAAGTTCCACGTATGTCAGAATAGTCCTTCAATCTCACAGTGCATGCTGACACACTTCAACATTTCATTCTGTGTTGAGCTATCTGTGAATCTCAGTGAATGTCAATTAAGGCAAGGAGGTATTTACAGGGAAAAGAAACTGCCCGTTGATTAATTCTTTTGTTACTTTATACTTGCTTTACAGGCCAAAGTTCAAAAAACATCAGTTCATCTCCAAGCATAGAGAGCTTGTCTGGAGGACGTGAATTTACAGGATCTCCACCTTTGTCTGCATCAAAAAAGGATTCCTTTTTCAGTACAATCTCCCGCTCCCGTTCCCAGAGCAAAACTATGAGCAGAAAAGAATCGGTGGGTTCTTTAACTTTTTAAGTTATTTTAATGTCACACTGCATTACTTGTTAGAGGCAATCATTTCTCCCATTCATTAAGCACTTGCACTTGGAAATGTTTCCCTAAGCACGCATTAATGGCAAAAGCAGAAATAAGCTATTTCAACTGTTTCTGTTGAGTAACATCTCCATTATGGCTTCCATCCCATTATCCTACCTGAAATGAAACTGTGAAAGCACCTGTTGCCTCTGAGAAAGAGGAGGGAAGTCCTGTAAGTTCATTTGCTTTGTTAGACTGTTGGTGTAGTCCTGAAGTTAATAAACAGTTCGGTGGGAAGCATGAAAGCTCAGCAGATCCAAACATGTCCATCTGTTGTCCCTGAAATTCCTTAATACATCAGAGGTTTCCCAGTGTCTGTCGCATCTGTAGTCTGCAGTCACAGTTCTATTTCTTGCACAGCTCTGACCTTATATTTGGCCACAAGAAAGTATTATTCAAACAGATTGTTCTCATCCAAGAAAATTGCCCCTTATCGTGGGTGTGTTCCAAAGAAATTCTCATCCCATCAAAGATATCGTAGGAGCACTACTTTGATAAACCTCATTTGCCATGGAGCAGAAGCATTCTTGTTTATTTTATATACACATTTCCCATTGTCTTTCTGCTGATTAGAAACCAGATACATAGTAGATGGAAAAAGCTGTATTTTTGGTAAGGTTAAGGCACAGTGGTTTTCTCCATTCCATTTTTACAAATGTATGCTCATATAACTTCCTATTGATTATAACTTCCTACTGATTTCAATAAATAGGAATAGCAATATTTCTATATTACAGCATTTTTCAGGTGTTCAGAGCTAAATATTGTGCAGAAATTTAATCTGAATATCTCAGCATTTTTGTCTTTAAATAGCAGAATCTTTATTAATAGTCACATCATATTTTCAATTTGATATTTAAAATGTTCTAATGAAATGCACAACTTTGCGCAACTTTGTTCAGTTTTTGTTCACTGAAAGAGAGGGTTTAATTCTTGTTCCACATGCTTTAATGTTGTCTAAAGAAAAGCTGTGTTTTGTGGTTAGTCAACAAGAAGCTATAATTTTGGTTTGTGTCCATTTAAGACATATTGAATTGAATCTAAAGCTAAAATAACAACATAATATCTCTCTGCTTGTCCTCATGAGTTGAAGAAAAATAAATATACTGATATCAAACTTTTCTTTTTATGTGGTTTAACAAGATCTAAATCCAGCTTTTGTTTGCAACTTTTGTCCAGGTCAGCATTTGGGGATTTTGTGCTAGCAGAGTTTAAGAATAATTCCTCCTTAGTTCTCTAATAGAGGACATCATAGAAGAATTTGCCATTATAATATTTGTACTCAGTTAGAATCCATTAATGATTAACATGTTTTTCAGGTAAATAATTTCCCAAATTCATGATATTTTATTAATGTTTTTTCAAGGATTTTAGACAAAGAAGTATTCATTGGAACAGATCTGTAGTCCTTATAATAATTTTCAGTAGATTGGTAATCGTGATAAACTAAGCAGAGCATAAATTTTCAAAGGAATTCTTTGAACTGTGATATATAATTCATATTGGAGCATTTTATGATTAAACAGCTAGAAAAGGTTTAGGCTACTGAAATCTATTGCCTTATGTTCAGTTTTTGACTGACCTTTAATATAGGAGAAAGGAATTTGTAGCAGCTCCAAGAGGAAAGGGTTTGTTTAAATCTGTTGTCTATTGCTCAAGATGATGTTTGGGTTTTGTTTTCCTGTAAATTTCATGATACCTCCTTTTCCATGTAGAGAAGAAAACCTCAAAGAGTTCATCCTGAGGTCCCAAAATAGTAGCATCAGAGTTCTCCAGTCTTACAGTTGCTTCATTTATAGCTGTTTTCTGGAGGCAAAAGAAGGCTTGAAAACATAATGGATTCACATCTTTGTTTTATTTATAAAACTGAGCTGGTTTATGTTTTTACTCCAATAATTATACAGATTATGTTGTTAAGTATTGGGGAAATTACCTTTGCTGGAACATGGCCATGCATCAATCACTTTATAAAAAGATGGTTTTAAAATCAGTCATTCTTGGTGTAACAGATGAAAGAGAATGCATTTCCCTTTCATCCTTGTACTTCTAATTAAGGCCCTTCCCAAGCAAAGTGGGAATGGAATACATACATAAGAATATGTCCTTCAACATGGAGTTAAAAAAGTGATTTCCACAGACCAGAGGACGTTACTGTGACGTTGTCATGGGATGAACAGGAATGTCATCATCGCAGGTTGCACCTGGAGTACTGTGTCCAGTGCTGGTCTCCCCAATACAAGACAGACATGGACATACTGGAGAGACTTCAGCAAAGGGCTGCAAAGGTGATGAAGGGACTGTGGTACCTCTGCTATGAGGAAAGGCTGAGAGAGCTGGGGCTGTTCAGCCTGGAGAAGAGAAGGCTCCAGGGGATCTCATCAATGTGTATAAATGCCTGAAGGGAGGGTGCCAACAGGACAGAGAAAGGCTGTTTCCAGTGGTGCCCAGTAACAGGACCAATGGCAATGGGCAGAAACAGAAACACAGGAGGCTCTGTCTGAACACCGGGAAACATTTTTTGACTGTGAGGGTGACTGAGCACTGGCGCAGGTTGCCCGAGGAGGTGATGGAGTCTCCATCCTTGGAGATACTCAAAAGCTGTCTGGTCACAGTCCTGGGCAGCCGGCTCTAGGTGACCCTGCTTGAGGAGGGGGTTGGACCAGATGACCTTCAGAGGTTTCTTCCAACCTCAACCATTTAGGGATTCTGTGACAAGATAAACTGGAATGTGACTTGTCTAAATTCTTTTTTTCCTAAAGGTGGTCCCACAAGTTGGACTTTCTCTGGGCGAGTTGTGATCAAAATTAATACTTAACTTGATTCATTGCCTCCAGGAATAGGATGTATCCATTTCTTGTATTAAGGACTTCTTAAGGTAGCAACATTTGCGTTATATTTAGTCTTCTAGATCTTTTTTTCCCCTCAAATGCAAAGATCAATGGAATGACTTTTTTACTGCTGTTGTCAGAAACAGATGTCCCCTGTTTTATTTAGTTAAGGAAGTGAATCTACAGCCTCAGGGCTGAATGCACAATATCAGATCATGTTTTGGCAACCCATGGCAGCCTTACGGTTTTCACGTTACTATTGAGTGGCACTCAGCTGTACGTTAATGTGAGGCCCACCAAGTGTGTTTGAAAGTCTATTTTGTGCTCAGCAGTGAGATTGTTCCCTACCCCTTTATATAGTTTGCAGTTTTCTGACAGGAATAACTTAGGTTGCAGTTTCTGGAGCTGTCTTCCCATAAACAACAACAGGAACTTTTAATATATAATGCACTCCGGTGCCTGTTATCTTCTGGCTGGGTCAGTCTCACTGGAATAAAGTCCTAGAAAATTTCTCTCATAGCCTGCTTACTGCCCTCCTTTTTGGCAGTTGGGAAATTGGGTGCATTTGTGGTCCGTTTATTTCTCATTATGTTTCGTTTACATCTCCAGCAACAGTTAAGGACAGTCTACCCCTCTTTTTGGCAAATAGCAAAGCTGCTTAGACGTTGATTCTGGCAAATATGGTTGGCTGGTCTCAGTTTCTGGCAGAATATTCTGTAAATTGCTTTCAGCCATAGAGATGTGCCAGAGAGGGTACTTTTGAGTTGAACAATATAAACATTTTTAAAACTTCCATGAAAAAATACAGGAGAAAGATGGCTTTGACTAAAAAGAGGTTTGATTCGGAGAAACTGTGTATTTTAATAAGTAAATTTCTACATAAACGTTTTCAAGTTAAGAAAAATCAAATTATCCATTTGGAAAATATGTTAGTTTAAAAATTCCCAAGAAGGAAACATTTCTAAGGAAATTCTGGAGCAGTTTATTTTCTTTACTAAAATACTGTACAAACATGGTCAGTCAGAATCCCCATTTCTTAGCAAAAAAAACTGAACAAAAGTGTCATGCATCATGCTGGTTTTGATTGCACAGACTTTTTAATTAAATCAGATTTGACAACATATGCTATTGTCTCCACAAGCAGGTATAAACAACTGTTACTGTCTGTGATTTACATAGCTAATCTGACTGATTTGAAGTTAGTTATGAGTACCCCTACAGGTTAGAAAATTAATGTATGCCATTATTTTCAATTAAACAGGCATCTGCTCTACTGATTTAGAACCTGATCTTAAGGGTACAAACTTGACAGTTTTGCTCAAGTAGAAGTGGTATACAATATTCAAAGAGATAATAAAATAACTACTAGACAAACACACAAAAAAATATCATGCATGCAAAAATTCCTTTGAAGAAGAGCAAGCCTTTTATGCATGGTGCACATCTTGGAGAATTTTTTTATTCCCTTATATCTTTTCCCTGACTTATTTTTTAAATCTCTTTAAAAGGTTTTAAGCAAAATATTTGTCAGTCCATACTTACCAATGCCAAAGACTTATTTGGAAATACAAATGCTATGATGAAGTATCCTTTTTTTAGTTAAGCACCATAAAATGTGCCCAGAATAAGTAAGCGTCTGTGTACAACAGCCAACTCCTTGATCAGTGTGTTGGATTTGTTAGGCCTAAAGTTAAAGACATGATGATTGTGCTCAGTGCCATTAAGTTTAACGACCTTCAGTGCCTTAACGTTTAACTGCAGTTAATATTGGACGACACTTGTCTTCCTTATTCTGATGTGATAGGCCAATTCAGACACCTGAAAAATGCAATTTATTTAGTACTTCAGTGCTTGTCTAATTTTAGGGATAGATGAAGAGAATATTAAATCTGAGATGCTGCCAGGTCATGTGAACAGAGTTCATAGAAAAACCTCTGAGATATTTTGGAAGTGTGATTCTTCTCTCTGTTGCCTCTCTCAGGCTCCCACAACATGCTATAACTCAAATGAAAGAGCTGAATACAGTACAAGGAAAAATAAGCTGCCTTTTAGAGTTTTTTTATTAGAAATACTTGCAAGTTTCATATAATTTAGTAAAACGACAGCTGTATGCATGAGTGGCAGCTTTGAATCCTAATGCTCCTTATCTTTTTTGGAGTGATTCATTTCAGGGAAGAGAAACTGTACTGTGATAAAAACAGGAAGTTAATTGCTTAGAATAAAACATGAATAAAAACCCAAATGGCACTGCAGTGCTTTTTCTGTCATATTATGAGCAATAAACATGTATACAGAACAGATCTGTGGGGCCATTTGGAAGATTTTTAAAATGTCAGTATAAACTGTTGTCTTTCTCTGGTACAAGAGTTTCAGATACATGCAGCTAAATTACACTTGCCAGTAACTTCTGCACAGAAGCAAATTAGAATGATATCATTTGAAAGAAGGCAGTAAGAACTTCTAAAATTATTGGGCAGCCCTTTAAAATTGTCAGGGAGAATTTTAAAAATACCAAAATGATGAATGAATGAGACGACTATCAATCAGCAGTGTTTACAAAAGGATCAAAGTGACTTAGGAGCCAAGAAGTGTGATCCTTCACTCCACAGCAGTCATGTTACCAGCAGCAGGTACAGGACTTGCTTTGTGCATCCTCTTTCTATACATTAATCATGAAGTTAATGTTTCAGCATCCCAGTGGCAAAGGAAAATATATCTGAGGATCTGTGTTGGTCATTTGACCTGCCCTTTTTTCCTTTTCAGTGGAAATTTCATCCCTTCATCTTGCTCTTTTAAGATACCACAAAATTACTGTCCACTTCTGTGAAGAGCTGAGAGACCTGCACTGAACTCTCAACAAAAACATGGATGAGAACATGGATGAGAAACATCTCTCTAAATCAGGCTATTGTTTTAGTTGGGGGGGAGTGGGTTGGGGTTGAGCTGAAAAGGTTTCTGTGTTTGGAAGGTTTTTTTCCCACTGAACTAAATTGTAGGTATGTGTTTAATACCTTGACTCTTATTTTTAACTGTGTTTGGTTAAATCAAATAATTTGCTATAAAAACAACAAACTTGTACTTCTGGTCTTTTAACTATGTAGTGTAAATGTTGTATATTTACAGTCCCTTCATAATCACTATACTTAAGTTTTACCTCCTTAAACTCTGAACGATGTAAGCAGTGATTCTAAAAACACTAAATAATAAGATCTTGGTCTGGTTTGTATCCTCAATCATGTTAGGAATCATATCAAAGGTCAAATACATCCAGCCTGAACAGAGAAGGGGTTAGCAAAACTTTTTTGCAACTGATGCTTAAAGAAAATTTTACTGTGTGCATATTAAATTGCTTATTTAGGCAGCAAAATTAAGAAGCATAATTACATAAGTACATTACACCTAATCAACCATTTCAATAACATTCAACCAAACAGTTTAGTAATATAATATTGAAGTATGGAGCATGAACTTTATTCATTGCAGAATATCTATATATTAATCATGCCATATCCATATTTATATGCATTCAGGAATACTTACGACATTGTTTCAGAGAGCTCAAAAATCATGAAATTGTGGTGTTTTTTTCCCCTGCTCACATTTCTCTTGCATTTGCCACAGTGGGCTTATGCAGTATTAAAGGCCAGCAATGTGTGTTCCAGATGGGCAGAAAGCCCGTCAGATGTGATACTAAAACATAATGGAGGAAATGGGATTCTCATTCGCCTATGTGTTTATTTATAGCTATTTCCAAAATACTTACAGTCATACCATCTAAATTAATATCTCAGTGTTATTGTTTATGAAGAAATATTCCAATTTGATTAAGTCAGCAATGTCAACAGCAGCACTGAGAGAAACCTTTTATCAGCATTTCTCTTCAAAGGAATAATTTCTACTGCCCTACAGCTCTTTCTGTCCTTATCTATTCCCTTACCAAGTGAAATACTACCGATTTTCTCAGTTGTTCAGTGCCTACCCATCCACAATCAGTTTTGTGCATTCCATAGATCTTCCAGCTTTTTGTGGTTTTTGTTTTCAAAGTGTCTCTCGGCAGTCCCATAGTGCAGTGCCAGCAGGTGGACTTATGCAGGCAGCAGGTAGATGAGTCTCACACGTCTTGTGTCTGCTTGCAAAAGAGATTTCTTTCCATCCCTACTTGCTTTGTCTCTAGGCAAGAGCTTTCTCTGTTATTCATGTTTATCCTTCTCCATCTTCCTGCTAAGGAGAGATTATCTAAGCATAGAAGTGGAGTATTTTTAAGAGGAAAATACACCCAGGTTAGATGAAAACAAGTCCTGCTCTTGCTCCAGTAGCACAGTTGCTGGTTTCTAGCTCTGCAACAGTGAGGCTGGTGCACCTGGAAGCTGTTCCAGTAATAGGTTCGACAGTGGGAGCTGCTTTGGAAAATTTCCAACCCATGGTCCTTTACCGCTAACGTCTCCAGGCAAGGTGGGATGTGGCAAACTAAGCTGACTCCAACAGCATGACACTGGCAAATTGACTTTGAACTATTTAAGAAGGAAATTCAACAGCAGGACATGGTGTTTAGAAGCTGTGAGCCAGAGTTTCAGCTATTTTCAGGATTTTAATTGAAATGAAGTGGATCTGTCAGGGGGCAAGGGAGATCCTCTGAGGCTCTATCTTTCACTTTCTTCCAAGTGTCACTATATGTAAATATTTTTAGCTGTGTTTTAAGAGACAATAAATCAAATAAATAGGTAATTATACATCAACACAATGAAACAGATATTTTGCCTCAAAGTCACTATAATCTTCTTAGTAGAGATTTTAAATAAATACTGATTATAAATAATTTTTTTTTACCTTGCTGTCCTCATAAAACTAGAGGGCAGGGAAGAGGGACAGAGAGCTTTTCTAGTTTGGAAGAAGAGGACAAATAGCTGGCCATGAATTCTTGTTTCTTATATTTCAGAAAAGCTACAGATTCACAATGCATTAAAATACACATGTATATATATTTTACCCATCTTCAAATTTATGAAGAGTAAGAAGAACATAATTTTTCCTGCATTTAAAAAGTGTGGGTCTCCTTGAACAATGCTAACTCTAGAGTGTTAGAAATTTGAATGTTGGAAGAGAGAGTTCCTGAGTCATTGGCTATTCTGAATCAGAGTTGCAACCCTTTCAGTTTTGTTGCGGCTTGTTCACTGTTTCATAGGGGAAGTTAAGTACAGAAAGGCTGAAATTTTTATTTATTCATTTAATCCTTTACCAATAATCTGTTGGTTCTCTTTACATGTGCATAGCTTGGGCAAGCAATGTGCGATGCCATCCTTTTCTGTGTTGTTACTGAAAGCACACAGAGGAAGTCAGGATTGTACTAATGCCCAAAAACATGTGCCTTTGCAGGTGAATGCCTTCTAGCATTTTAATTTATTGCCAAATTTGTCTTGGTCTCATCCTAGTTGAATATTTTTATCTGTATTATAGAATTCCTTTCTTGGTTTTGATATTTGTTTTCAATCAGAGCCCTCTGAACCAAAAAATTTAATTTTTTAATTTTTTTTCCAGTGTTGGTATATAACCTGATTTAGCTTGGCTTCTAGGAGTCACAATGGATATTTTGTTGACCTTTCTTTCATCCTTCATTTTATTTTCTTATTTTTCTCAGTCTCATTCCCCCACCCCTTTCAGAGGGTTGTCACAGACATAATGTTCACTAAAGATTATGTAGTGGCAGTTCTGTTTCAGGTTTTAAAATAGGTAATTATTCTTCTGAATTTACTTATTTGAGCAGATGAGGGTGCATTGTGCCCTGAAATGTTTTAACTTTGACAGCACTGTATTTTGAACCTAAACTTCAAGGATTACTTTTTACCTAATTCATTTGTGCTTACTCTGATGTCCCCAGATGTACTCTGATATGCTTGGTGAACTTGTATCTAATCATTTCACAGCCCCTTCCACGTAGAAGAAACTTTCTCTAAACATCTGCAAAGCAAATGCCTTATGAAAACTCTCCTAAAAATTCCACCTTTCCATTGACAATGGTTTGGTTACTAACATGCTGAAGCCATGTCTATAAGACTGACTAATATAGCCATATTGTTTCCATGTCCTCCCCATATGTCTGTCTGCAGCCATCTGTTGTCTCTTGGCTTACACTGTTAAGTCCTTTAGAGAAGCCGGGTTCTTCTTTATGTTTGTACAGCACCCAGCAGAGCAAGGTCTTGGTTCTGATGAGGGCCCATGAGTGATAAAATTAAATAATAGATAAGTTAAATCAGTAAATTAATTTTTTTTTTTTTAATTCTACTGTATGTAATTCATTGCTCAGAAACAGTGGTTTCTGGTTTAAATGTCAGCATATGCTGTAGACTATTCTGTGGCTGGCATAGACCATAAAAAAATTATGGGGGTGTCAACAAACATTCAGCTGTCAGGAGTTCAAGATTAAAAGGTTAAATCTTGTATTTAATTGGTAAATTCAAAATTGAAAACTAAATACTCACAAAATGGAAACAGTAACTACTGCTTTTTACTCTGGGGAAATTTGCATAAAATTAAATGAGAAAGCAATTTATGCCATGCATCTGAACCTTGTTTGACATGTAAAATGCTACCAATATCCAAAAGGTATACTCTGTGAATATTTTATGAATAAGACTTAAGTACTGGTAAGACTCTTAGCAAGTCCCTGGCTTCAGGATTTCCTTGCATCGATCTCATTTTTCTCATTATTTTCCTCTAAATGTTTCAATACCTCATCAGAATTCTTTTCTAATTTGCCCTGCCAATTTGCCAAGAGCTCAGGGGATGTTTCCTTACTGCTCTTACTATGAATACTGAAAGAACTGAAAATGTTACCAGGCAAATTAGTATAGGAAAAGTCCAGGGACTATTAACTACAAGAAAAACCCACCTCTGGTTCAAGAAATCCCTGATCTGCAAATCTGTGTAGCTTGGGAGAGTATTCTGGGCAGTACCATTACATGTTTGTATCATGACATACCTTTTTCATTACACTTTACCCAACCCATCATTGGCCAGCATCAGACAAGACACCAGGAAGACTGGGCCGTTCCTCCCACACAGTTCTGTCACTTTTTGTGCTATGTTTTAAATTGCAGCATTATTGCTTGAGCACCTTAAATACCTTTAAATACTCTTCTCTGAAGATAGTTTCTTTTCCGCTGCATTTAACACTTGGTAGTGCTGCCGAATTAATTCATATTCAGGATTCAGCTTTAAGATGAATGGAGTTTTGCCGTTCTGAGAGTTCATGAATGAAGTGCTTGGACATATAATGTTGTAAGCCTTTGACAACAGAGTTTACTCTTCCTTGAGTTTCTACATGAGTAAAACAGACAAAAATACAATTTTTCTTTCATTTCCTGAACAGTAAAACTGAAAACTACATGGTATTATGAAAGAAAGAAAGAATGAATGAAAGAAAGAAAGAAAGAAAAAAAAAGAAAGAGAGAAAGATGTTACAGTCCTGATTTTGTGAGTTCATATTCCCTGTTTTCCATACTTCTGTGTTAAGCTACATGTCATGTATTTGGGAGAAAAATTGTTTAAACTGATAAAAACAAGGCTGAGAAAGAGTGGCTTCTTCCAAAACTATATTTCTTCAGACCTTGGCTTGTGTAGGATGCTAAATTCCAGTGCCCTTACCTATGTCCGCAAACCTTATTGCAGCTTGTAAAGCGATGAGCTGTAAAAGGATAGGATTACAATGTCAAAACTGTAAAACTTTCTGCAATCTGTTCTTGAAGGTGCTGGCCACTTTCAGTTAGTCACAGCTGGTTTTCTGAAACAGTAAAATGTGATGAAAAACGGGGTATGATAGAGGCATCGCTGATCTCATTATGAGCTCAGGAGAGAAGGAAGGATATAAAAAATTTATTTCCATAGCTGTCTTTGTAAAGGTGAGAAGATAGATGAAAGGAAAAGTAATAAAAAGAGAAGAGCGAGCTTTGGACAAATGGGGAGCACCAGAACTGTATAGACTGGGAAAAAAAAATAGCAAAGAAATGGCAAATAATTAATCATAAAGGAATTAGTTTTCATGGGAAAAGAAAAAGGGAAATGTAACAATCTAAGCAAAGTCCTGGATGTGGATAAGAAGAAAGACAAATATGAGAAACATAAATGTAAGTCAAGTTTTTTGCAGATTCAGTCTTGCCACAACAAGGAAAATAGTTGGAGATGTGTATATGGAGGCAGTCAAATAGAGTCTTGCTTTGACTGGAGACATAAATACTAGCCTGCTTTATATTGTTAGTGAAATGTAAATCAATGTGGCATCACAAATAATCCACTTTCTTTTCATTCTGTTATTCAATTCAAGATGTTACTGATTATCTTTAAGGCTCTACATCATCTGGAATGTGGAAGGTGTGGAAAAGTTTTTTGAGGACTCTGGGACTAAATTTTCAGAAAGTATTATTAAGTTGTTTTTCTGCAAGACTGCATCATTAAATTTGCACATCTTGGTCTGCCACATCTGATGCAGTGATTCCTTTGTTTGATTTGCTGCTTGATTTGTTTTTCTTCCTCATAATGCAGCTCCCAATATTAGAAAATGTTGCGCTTATATGCTTTATAGGACATGTTGTTCAGTAAGTTAACATTGATTTTTTATTTTGGTTAGTTATTTAAGTGATTGATTTTTATTTTGTGGTCAACTGGTTAACCTTTGAGAGCTGTGGCTGAATGAGTTTGAATCACTGTTCACATGTTTCTGGTACTGTGTGTGTCAGATCAGCTAAAAGGTCAGTTTCTCAAGGAAGCATAGACCATAATGTTTTTCCCTTGACTTACATTTGGCCTGTTTAAAAAAATTTTAAGTCTCTGTTCATGCATAAGAGAGATCAAATCAGCACTGCTATTTGTACACAAAATAAAAATCGTATCCAGGATACTCACTTTCTCAGCACAGTGAAACACAAAAGTTGGCACTTAGAGAAAAGCACAGTGAATACTGTCTGGACAAGAATCGAGAGCATCTGCACAATGCTGGCTATAAATCAGTTGTTGCGTCTATTACTGCTGAAGAATTTGACTTTAGAATACTGAAAAAAATTATCATTTTTTTCTGAGAGGCTTTGTGATTTTGCTGCTTACCTTCTCAAAACATAAAAACTTTCATAATTTGCAGAACAGTTTTAGAAAGATACTGTGGAAAGATTAGTCTTAGATATGTTGATTAGAAGAGACCTCTGCTCAAGGTGCTACTTGGAGCAGGACAGTCACTAATATTGGATTAAGTCAGTGACTTCAAACAGAAACTCTACCACTTCTATGAGTAACCTCGTCCAGTGCTGCACTGCTCTTCTAATGAAGAATGTTTTCCTAATGACCAATCTGAACCTCCCGAGGGGCAATTCTGGGCCGTGGTCCCTTCTATATCATCTGCCACGCCTGGGAAGAGTTTGAAGACATCTTTTTAGTTCCGTGTAGTTGCAGGCTCCCAGCAGATCCCCCTTAGGCTCCTCTTTGCCAAAATAAACAAGCCCAGCTCCCTCACCCTGTCCTCTAGACCTGTAACCATCATAGTAGCCCTGCGCTGGACCCTCTCCAGTTTCTCAACATCCTTCTTGAACTGGAGGCCCAAAACATTATTCAAGGTGAGGGCTCGCAAGCACTGAGTAGTGGGGGGCAATGACTTTCCTGGATCTGCTGACCACATTCCTCCTAGTGTAGCCCAGTGAACTGTTTACGTTATTTGTGGTAAGAGAACTTTATTAGTTTATAAACAACTCAGCAGCCACTGTAGCCTCCAGATCCTTTTCAGCAGGCCTGAAACATAGCAACTTCCTTCGCTGTCTGCACTGGTGCATTGGATGTTTTCTCCTCAGGTGCAGAATTTTGCACTTATTGAAGTTTCTGAAACAGAAACCTCAGAAAGGTTTCTTTTGCCTAGGCTTTGAGTGTTGCACGGTGTTTCTGAACTGAAGTTCTACCAATCAGCACGGCAGCCGCATCTCCTGATTTTACATCATCTGAAAATCTACTGAGTCTACATTCTGTCCCCTCATATGGGCTGTTGAAGATACTGAACAGTATCTTCAGAGCAGTCCATTGGTTACTGTGCTCATTTCCAACCAGCAACTTGACATCAAGACATTGACTCTACTCTTGGAGCTTGGGGGTCTGACCAATTTTCAGCCCACCTACAATCCTTTCCTTCAGCCCATACTTTGTCATATTATAAATGATGATGCTTTTGGAAATAAGTGTCAAAGTCTAACTAAAGTAAAAATATATTGCATTCACTCCTCTCCCTTCATCTGCGTGGCCAGTCATTTCATCATAGCAGACAACCAGATTGGTCAAGCATGCTTTGCTCTTGGTAAGTCCTTGTTGACTTTTCTCAATTATTGTCTTGTCCTTTACATGTTGGAAATTGATTCCAAGAGGACATGCTCTACAATTTTGCCAAGGACTAAGGTGAAGCCAACCATTGTATAGTTTCTTAGATCCTCCTTCTCACTTTTCTTTAATATGGTTGTAAAATTAACCTTTCTCCAGTCATCAAGGGTGTCCTGGAATAGCAGTGATTTTTCATGGATGATAGCCAGTGGTGCTGCAATCACATCGTCAGCTTTTTCAGCACCCATGGGTGTATCCCACGTGGCCCCATGTATTTGAACGCATACTGCTTCTTCAGGTATTCACCAACCTATTGCCCGCCCCCACTCTTAGCTACCCCTCTCCTTCCCAAACTGTACATGCAGAGGTCTGGGAGCAGGCTTGGCCTAAAAAGTGAAAGGCAAAAATGGTATGGAGTGCTGCAGCTTTTTCTGTATCATTGTCGTGGTTTAACCCCAGCCAGCAACTAAGCACCACGCAGCCGCTCACTCACTCCCCCCCCATCCAGTGGGATGGGGGAGAAAATCAGGAAAAGAAGTAAAACTCCTGGGTTGAGATAAGAACGGTTTAATAGAACAGAAAAGAAGAAACTAATAAAGATAACACTAATAAAATGACAACAGTAGTAATAAAAGGATTGAAATGTACAAATGATGCACAGGGCAATTGCTCACCACCTGCCGACCAACACCCAGCCAGTCCCCAAGCCGCGAATCCCTGCCCCCACTTCCCAGTTCCTAAACTAGATGGGACGTCCCATGGTATGGAATACACTGTTGGCCAGTTTGGGTCAGGTGCCCTGGCTGGGCATGAGAAGCTGAAAAATCCTTGACTATAGTCTAAACACTACTGAGCAACAACTGAAAACATCAGTGTTATCAACATTCTTCACATACTGAACTCAAAACACAGCACTGTACCAGCTACTAGGGAGACAGTTAACTCTATCCCAGCTGAAACCAGGACAATCATCTATCATTATCTTACCTCCCCTAGTAAGGAATAGACCTACATTTTCTTTGAACCTCCTTTTGCTGCTCTTGTACTTGTAAAATTCCTTCTTGTTACCCTTTAATGTCCTCCATTAATTTTAGTTCCATCTGGGTTTTGTCCTTCCTAGTTTTGTTCTTGTGCCCAAACAATGGTTGTGTGCTTGTCTTTTGTTTCCTGTCATTGTTTCTACATATCTGCTCTCCATTTCCACCATTTCCATCTTCATATGTGCTTTTCCCATTTTAGTTCATTAAGAAGCTCCTTACTCACCCAAGTGGACCTTCTGCATACCTTGTCCATATATGCTGCTTCCTCATGTGTTTTGGGTTAGGTCCCTGTTCTATGAGAAAGTCCTCCGCACTCGATGAGCAAGTCTGTTCACAAAGATGTTCTTGCCTGTCTTTGGCAGGTAGACCTATTCCCTAGGTTGTCTTTCCTCCTCAAATTGGGTGCCACAAGCAAAATAGTTGAAGCCCAGCTAGTGCCACCAAATATGTAGCCATATGTGGTCTGCGGGATACATCTGCTGCTATCCAGGCTTTTCCCTTTTGCCATAGGATTAACGAGAAACACTACCAGGATTCCTGTTCCCTTCACCCTTGCTAAGGAGCCCTACAGTCCCTTTTGAACTGAAATGGTTTCACATCACCATGTCATCGGTGTATGCATGAATAAGCAGAAAAAAAATCGGAACATTAGGTGACCCCAAGCAGTCTTTCGGCAACACCACAGATTGAGGCTCCATCCAAGCAAGAAACCTCCCTAGCTGATGAGTCTGGCTGGAAGAGAGTCACCAACCGCTCACTGTCACTCATCACTTTCTCTTGGTAGTGCTCTGATACAGCGTCCAACCTGGATTCTTCCTTTGAGGGAGCTTGTTCTTCCCCTCTGCTGCCTGGGCTGTGCACCACTGGGCAGCCCTCCTGCTGGCCAGAAGTCACAAGCTTCCAGTTTCCACCCCCTTAGGAGTGCATGTCTTCTTCCCACTGCATCTTGCCTCAGTTGTACCTTCCCCATCTGTTGCATAAGCTTTTACACCTTGAAAGATCCTGTCAGTCACCCCCGATGCAATGAAACACACTTGCCACCTCTTGCAGCTTCTCAGCTGCTGCTGCGGTGACTGCAACAGAGCAAACCTCCCTCCAGGGAGGTCACCCTCAGGGGTCCTTGTGCACAGAGGTTGCCACAGCACTGCTGGTGACGGCAGGGGCAGGGCTTATGTCTTGTAGCAAGTCATCACCGTTTGGGTGTTGTCTTCTTATGCAAACAGCACATCTGGGTGTCTCGTGTGTCAAGTGCCAAGTTAACCGTCTTGCTTATTTGCACATCCCGCTGGCAGCGTTCCTTGGTGCCCTTCCTGAGGGTGCCAGAGCAGTCAGGAACGCCAAGTGCATTCACTCAGCCTTGTGCAAGATTTCCCACTTGGCAGAAAACCTCTTGCACTGCCTGTGAGTTCCCAGCCACAGCACCCTCCTTTGTGAGTGCTGGGTATGCTGAACGTTTCTGGCCCCCATGCTGGATCCTAATGAGCTGAAAGAACGGTGTTCACTCAGCACAGGTCTCCCTTGCCAAATGGAGAGGTACTGTTGTACAGTTGAAAAGGTTAGTTTCAGAATCTGCCCAAGTGATAGAGCTGTCTAAAAGCATTTTAAAATCAACTTACTGCAGTTCTGATCTGTGAATAAGAAAAAATAGTCTTGGAAACATGGAAATACTTATTACCAGAAGTTAAATTTGCTTATTCACTTGTAGGAGATAAACTGGGTTTCAATTACTGGCTAATGACTTAAGAATTTGATTGTTATTTTATGGTAAAATACTCAAATATTGTCACCTTTCCCTATCTTACAGCTGCACTTGCAATGCACTGGGAATTTAAAATTTATGGTAGATTATCTCTTGCAATCACTAGCCGTATGCACTAGGAAAAGGTCTTCTTTAAGGGACAGTGCTTGAATAGAAATAGCAGTGCAGATGATAGACTTGTATAGGCTGTGACAGAACTGCAGACTTCGAAAGGGGTTAGTCTTTCAGCAACTATAAGTTGGCAATATAAAATCAATTCCATTGAGGCTTAAGTGGTCAAAGTATAAGGTTGAGTAAAATAAAGTAAGGGCATATTAATTTAAGGAAATAGCAAAGAAAAAATGTTTAATGTGTGTAGATTGTAAGTGTGACAAAAAAGTTATATTGGTAGATCTTGCAAGATGCTACTGTTAAATTTCTTTTTCTTGATCAATTGCTTTTGGATATATGCTATATTAGTGCAAAGTTTCCTTTGCTTGGCTCTGACTCAGTTTCTAATGGAAATTAAGATCACTTGTACCTTTAAATCATGAATGATTCATTCTCTTTGTTCTTGCTGATCAGTTTTGGATTTTATTAATTTGAAAAGTAATTCATACAGTAATGTTCAGCAATCTCCATCAAACAAGTATGATAGAACTGCAAAACTCCTAAGAAAAAGCCAGGAAGCTAAAAAGTTACTTTGCCTTTATCTGCTTGAATTAAATTGCATACTTAAACAAACAAAAAACTGCTTAATACTGTATGTGACTAAGCTTTGAAGGAATTTTTCTAAAGGAATAGTGAACTTCCACCTGCAGTATGGTCTTCGAAGTCAAGACTGGATGCATTTGTAAACTGGCAAAGAAAGGAGTCCAAAGATGAGTTCTTTGGCTGAGGTAGTTCCCATTGCTTACACAGGGCATGTGGCTAGATAATAGTGCTTCTCCCGGGCCTTAAAATCAAGAATCTTTTTTTTTAATTAATATTTTAAATTACACTTGATGCATATTTATTAAACATAACCTAATAATTTAGAGTTAGCGCTTTATAATATGTGAGTTGAAAATAGTTTTCACCTAAATCTTGTATAAGACATTGTGTGGAATTGCAGTTGGCTGTGCAGTTTTTTTATACAGATAGAGCATGATGTGTTACAGAAATGAATATGCCAAAATACATGGTAGTAATGCATCCTTGAGGTATGGTATTAGGTCTCATGAAATACATGCCTTGAAATAAAAAAAGGGAATTTTTCTGAGGTTTCAAAGGAATTGCTGTGGAAATTACTCTGCCAGAAATGAAAATTTTTCTCAATTGGTGAGTTTTTTCACCCATTGCTGTGGTACTGTGTTTGCAGAAGCAAAACCAGGTAGCTAATCTGTAAAAGAAATATGAATTGTTAACCTTTCTTGGATCAACATAGGCAGATTTTTATTAGACTTCTTACAAGGTAAACGGGTAGTGTTAATAAATGCTGAAACATTAAAACCGAACCCTTTTTCAATGAAATGACAAAAGAATTTAAAGGTCTTTTGATAAATACAGTTGGAAGGTGATTCTCTTTATTTCCAAAATTTTCTCAAGAGCAAAGGAATAGGAAAAACTAGAAGATATATAAGCATGTCAAGGGTTAGCTTACCAATTTTACTGTGCATCATAAAAAGGTGGGTTTTAATGCTAATAACCTCTTAATTGCAGGAGGAGGAATTGGAGGCCCAGATTTCATTTCTACAAGGACAACTAAATGACTTGGAAGCCATGTGCAAATATTGCGCAAAGATGATGAACACACATCTTGGTAAGTGCAGTACCCTGTATTAACCTGTAAATCTTTGCAAAGGCTTTTTTCATGTTTGTATTAGAACTAAAATAATATTTATGTAGTACAGTGCATATTATTTTATAAGCCATGAAGAAAATTGAATTGATGTACCCAGTTGTTCTATCAGATGCTGCCAAACACTGTATCTTTTTACTGTCATACTTTTAAACTTGGGAGTATGATAGCCACTGATGAAGTTAAAAAAATGTAGAGGCATTTTGGCACAGATGCCCTTTGTCTGTTCCTAAGATTTCTTGTATTGTAAGAGACATGCTGGAGCTCACAGCATGTGAGCTTACACTTTTTAAGCCCATATGCAGTTCAACAGTCCCAGAATGATACTTGATGCATGCAGTGATAGTTGCATAAAATTCATAATGCTTTCATTAAATGTAGCATCTTCACAGTCTATGCTGATCACCTTCAGTATGTAAAAATGTGTTACTATAGGCTGGCTAGTTTGTAATACTTCACTCAGACCAGGAGAAATATAGTAAGATAGAAGTCAGTACATTGGGAACAGAATCAGCAAAGACTCCAATCTAAAATTCGACTTAGATATTGCCAAGACAAATCAGAGAAAGTAAACAAAAAGCTTAAATCAATTCAGGTGTAAATATGCTTAGCTATGCTTTGATAAAAGCAGAATTTTTAAACTGTTGAACTGAACTCCAAAAGTTAGTATATTTAGTTATGTGAAAAAGCTCTGTTGTTAAAAAATCAGGGCACAACTGCATTGATTTTAAGGTTTATTTGCGGCCTGCAACATCTGAGCAAAATAAATTAAAGGTGAATATTTCAGTGGGTAGAACTAAGTATATGATACCTAAGTTTGCCAGGTCAAAAAGATCAGATGTGAAAGCTACATTATACTTGTATTTTCATTTTCTTTTATGTGAGTGTTTTAGTAGCCACTGTTATGAGCCTAGGAAAAGCTATAAATACTGTGTTATTTGAAAGTTTGGAATCACAGCCTTCAAAAGCCAAGTGTAAACCTCTAACCCCAACAGCTTTAGTCAGATATATTGTATTGCTTCTGTGAGGGCACATGAGCAATGATGACACTTGAAGCAAGCAAAAGGGATAAATTATTACTACTGAAATGATGGGCAAAAGATTACTGTGTCAAGAAGAAAAGCTGAAGTTTCTTTCCTTTAGAAAACAAGACGAGGGCTGCTTAGCCGGGGTATCAGTTCAAGTACAAGCATAAGCATTTCACCAGCTATGGCTCTGGACTAGAGACCAGAATAAGCCCAGACAAAGATACTTGAAGGAGTCTGCTTTTCAGCACTGCATCCATGAAATGAAAGCAAAAGATTTATGATAATATCCAGGTGATAAATTCTTTTCCCCAAATACATTAGAAGCGAAAACATTTAAGGCCCGTAGTCTCCCGGCAGCATTGTGGAGCAGTTTGTTACCCTCGCAGGACAGGGAAGGCCATCGCCTATACAGCTTTGGCTGCAGGGCTGCATCGGGTGCATCGTGGCACCCCTGCAGCGCTCTCAGAGCCTTCCAGCCTAGTTTCTTCTAAGTCCCACTCCCTGTACTTCTTCACAATATTCCTGAGTGTCTTGTCAACATCATGGGCTATTAACTTTGTAAATTTGGATTGCACTGATGTGTTTAAAGCCTGAGATACCACCAACCTTCACAGCTTCTGCGCTTGTAGCAAACTGATGAGGTTGGGTATCCCCAAATCAGCCAGCAGATGATCCACGGGAAGGCAGGAAAAAAACCACCAGGATTCTTGCTGGTCTGACCTGTGCAAAATCCCTTCTGACCTGAAATCTGTCTGTCACGTTCATCCTGGTGATCTGAGCAGCACACGCCATCAGGCTGTCCAAGGAAATGGATTCTCTATAACATCATGGAATACCCCCCCAGAATTTTCTCCAGTGTCCATCCACTGCTCGGGGCTGCAGGGAATGGCAGCAAAATAAAACTCAGAGCATATCTGGTCATTTCAGGGTTAAGGGAAAAGTTAGCGGGGGCTGCTACTGCACCTGGTCTGATTCTCCCCCAGGTATCTCTTAGCCATGAAAATTGCTTCAATTCAGAGACTGCAGAGCAGATGAATTATATCGCTCCTCCTGTAATCTGTCGGGACACTTAACTTAAAGGATATTACTTCTTCCTGTGAGGCTGAATTTTTCTGACTTCATCATCCAGCTTTTGGCTCTTGTAGCATTCTTGCTGGCAAGGTTGAAAATCTTCATTTAACTAACTTACCTATACACAGTGATTAAGTAATCTCCCAACACTGTCTTTGCTAGGTAGGACACTTTAAGATTCATTTTATATGGGTTGCTTTTTAGACCCGCTCATTTTTGTGGTCTTCCTTTGAATTCTTCAGGGTTTTCATACGCCTTTTGAAGTGGGTTAATCAGATCAGGATATGCTGTACCAGCACTGGGCTCAGCAAAGTGGTTACTTGGCAAAGGCAAGGTCACCTCTCTACTCTTATGTGGTATTCCTCTTTTTAAACATTTTTAATGCAGCATCACATTACTGCTCTTTCATACAGTGATAGGTTGAGGTGATAATCCATTATGACCTTTAAAATTTGGTGAATCACAGCTTTCTAAACAGAAGATTTTATCCTGTAGGTAAATTCAGGAAATGTTTATTTCTGTATGTGTTCTTTGCATTCGATTATATTAAAATTCACTTCTTGTCATTTGGCTTTTTAACTGAACAATGCAGGTAACTAACTGCAATGTACTCTGTTTTCTTCTACCACTCCAACTGCAGACTTAGCCATCATACATTTAATAGTTGTCTAAATTATTGATAAAAACATACAGATATGTAAAATTTGAGGAGCCTTCCAGAACTAATTCCCTCAAGAAAGAGTTAGACAACATTTTAAAGAATTATCAATAAGTCAGTTTTTAGTCTAAGGCCTGCCTTTTAAATTTGATAAGGTTTAAGATTCTTATTTTTAAATATGCCACATTTTTTTAGATTGACATTTTAAAGTTTTTTCAGACATTATTACTCAACCAATATTCTTTTTTCCTGTATTGACTGCGTTATATTTGCAGGTCACTTTTTAACAAAACAATATTAATTGAAGCTTATAAAAATGCATATCCAGTGACCATTCACAACAGAATTATTTAATTGGGACTATAAATCAGAATGTCAAACAATTATAGAATGTTCTTTTAGTGGTTTCCAGTCAGAATTTTTTGGCCATCTTTTCTCAGGTTCTTTCCCTTCCAAGGGGGATCCTGATGACAGTCAGGGGCAGTTACTTCATGACAGAGATGTTGTGTTGTAGCTCAGAAATGATCAAAATAACCATGAAGTCATCTATTCTGTTTTGAATCCCTAGTTATTTATAATCTATTTATATCAACTCCAGTTATACCAAGTATATTTTCATATGATGTCTTTTTAGAAAATAATTTTGTTTAATTAAAAACTTGGGCAGAATTCTTCTCTTTGCCATATAATGATATCACATTTCTTTACCATGAACATTGTATTTCTGTAAGTTTCATCAGATATCTGCTAACACTGCATTTTCTTTACATAGAGCATGAGGAAAGACCAGAGGGATAGAACAGCAGTTTTTATTTTGTTCATATATTCAAAGATGCTTTCATTAAATGTTTATCTCCTTCCGTAAATAAACCACACAGTGTACCACACAGCAACGACATAATTAACTGCTTGTAATATCAGGGGATGTTACCATGGGAATGAATGATGGTTCTAAAATATTACTACTTAGCGCTACGTGTGGAAATTAGAAATAGGTCTTTGATTATGAAACCGGAGGAAAGCCATTCTGTGATCTTTGTGTCCTTCTTAGGGCTGTGCATTAGAAAGAGCTTTAAGAACTGCTAGGGTGGAATGCCTTTTAATGCCTCCAAGGACAAACGTTGAAATTTTTATATGTAAAAGGGACAGATAGGAAGGCAGATTTTACTTCTGTTCCCACCCTTTTTCACAAGCTCATCATGGCTTTCAAAAAAAAATTTAAAAAATCCTGAGTTCAGTTTTTCCATTAATGAAATGAAGACACATCCAATCTTGTAAGCCTGTCCTGCGGCTTTGTTCACAATATAAATGCAGAATATTACTCAGCTGATAGTGAAAAAGTATAGTTGCCATAGCTATTACTGCTCCAGCATCATCAGAGATGCATTTTCTTGATGTTACTTTTTCACATACACTGGCCTTTTTCAGGAAATAATATTGTCCCTGGTGCATTCAGTAATATGGTAATGTTCTTCAGCATTTTTCTTTCTGTGAGGTACTTCTCTGTTAGTGCACATAAATACCTCAAGGCTCAATGATTCAGAAAGCCATAATATACCAGTTAAGTATTACAATATTATAACCTGTCATAATGTTATTTACTTTTTGAAGATTTTTTTATTGTTTCCTCCCTTCTTTCACTATGTGGAAATAAAAGCATCAAGCTAGCAAGTGCATTCAGAATAATGTTTTCCCTGGTAAATGTGACCTCTGTCTGATGTCTTAGAGCAGATCATGAATAATTTGTCTAAGAGGCATGCACTCAAACATCACTCAAAA
Organism: Haliaeetus albicilla; assembly: GCF_947461875.1. NCBI lineage: Eukaryota > Metazoa > Chordata > Aves > Accipitriformes > Accipitridae > Haliaeetus > Haliaeetus albicilla. Next base: position 40,953,980 of record NC_091484.1, read on the forward strand.
AGCCCCATGGTATCTGCTGGAAGGCTCCTCACTTCTCCTTCACATTTGACATGGAACTGAGTTAGAGGTATTAGTTCAACATGAAGTCAATCTGGAGGGTCTCAAAGAGCAAAGCTTCATTATGGCCCAGGCTCAGGACAGCACAGCACTGTTAAATGGCAGTTCAAGTGATACCAGTTAATGACACTGCCATCTGACACCATATGCTATTCTAGTAGCTTTAGGGTTTGGACCATGTCGGCACTGGCCCAGGATTAAGGCACAGCCTCTTAACAAAAAGTAAATGAAAACCCTGGAGAGCTATCAATCCTCCATAGGCTAGTACTAATATGAGAGATTGTGAAGGATGTTTGTAAGCTTGCCAGTTTTGTTCCAGAGAGAAGAGCGCTGAATTTTAGAATGTCATCTGTTTATAACGAAAAGGAACCAATCCATCACTGTTCTCTTAAGACAGAAGAACCTACCATTTTTTTCCAACAGAGGCATAGTTTCAGACCTCCAAGTGTGTGAAAGTTTACCAAATAATTACACATGTAGTACAGGAAGTCCTTTTCATGAGAGGCAATTTAAAGGAACATTGGTTCAGTATTAACTTGGATATGGGGATCTTTATATAGAAACTATTCTTTTTTGATGGGCAATTTATCAGCTTATGAAAGTAGAGAAACTAAGGTCATTCCACGCTTGCTTTTGCTTAAGGGCAGCACTATGTAAATGCAGAAGGTTGCTTCCTCATCTAGCTGAGATTCAGCAGCAATTTAGCTGCTTTCTCACAGCACAGAACCTCAGCTAATAAGCCCTGCGGATTCATACCAGCTCCACAAAGAGTTAGCTCACAGAGTTCAGCACAACACCCTAGAAATATGCGCAAAGGTACCCAATTACACAGAAAAAACATAAGTCTGCCTGGTTTTATTAACTTCATCTTCATACTGGTACTGCTAAACTTGAGCCAGCTGCTAGAGAGATATTCAGGTGGGTCTCAGAAATACGTTGCTCAGTATCCAGGTTTTTCAATCACTTCTTGTCTTGGAGGCAACATCACAAAAACCTCTCGGCTCTGACCTGCATCTAGTAAGTTTATGCTTAAGCATGCTGGCTCCGCTAAGCCAAAGCAAATAAATCCTTCCCTGAGCTACCCATACGGGGCTGGTTGGCTTCTCCTTATAGTGCATTTTCTAATGTGACTTCGCTATCTGTAAGATGTCCTTCACCAGTATTCTGGTACATCTCTGCCCCTCCAGTGTGGATTATGGAAGGGATGTGGAAAAGTGAAGTTTTCATCCCCCATTCTTCTAAACACCAGCAGCATTCTGCCACTAGAATTACATGTCAGCTCTTGGCTTTCATAGGTAGCCTGTAGATAACTGTACATATTTACAAAATGCCAAGAAGTTATGGCATCACAGTAACAAAAAAAAAAAAAAAAAAAGAAAGCTAGTCTTTTGAGAGTTCTTTGGATGGGATCACAGGATGTGTCCCTGCCACAGCCACTTACACTTACACTGCCTGACATCTCCCCGACAAATATTATTTGGAAGACTTATTAAACACAGTTCAAAGCCACCTTTTCACTGTGATTATTGCAAACACCATGGGCAAGGAAAGAAAAATACAAAAATAGAGGAATAAAAACTTACAGGATATAGTTGCCAGTATAATTTTAGTTATTGTGTGAAATAGCACCTTTAAAGGCTTAATTAGACTGACTTCATCCATCCCTCTTTTAACAGTCCATGCAACTGTTACAAGGATGCATTTCATTATAAGGATCATTTGCAGCGGGGCAGGGAGAGTAGAAAGTTCACTTAATTGCTTATTATTTAGGGGCTGATATATCACCCAATATAGATCTGGATGCAGTACTTGTTAAATGTGTGCAAGATAGTACTGAATTCTTGTTTTATGTATCATGTGATGAGATGAAAGGTTATGACATTTCTGTAAGGATAAAATGAAATGGAAATTATTCTGCTGCCCTGGGTTGAAATGAAACACTTTAGCATTTGTTGAGGAAGTAAGTGCATTAAATGAGTTCTCTTATGCTTGGGACATAAATAAAATAATCCATAGTCTGTAAACCCAGTGTGATTAGAAATGTTCTAAGGAGATTGCTCCTTTGGGTAGGTATAATGATGTAAAATAACCTATAAAAACAGCTTATAAATAAAGAACATTAACAAATTTACTGAAATGAATACAGGAATGGTTACTGGGAAACAAATATTTGTTGTATAGCATGACTTTCAGACTCTCACTTCTGGTCATGAGATATATATATAGATAGATAGATAGATAGATAGATATATGTAGGAAGAATAAAAGTGTAATTCTTCATGCCCCATGAATTTTAACCACCTTTTTGTCCCTTGAGCATAACTCTTAAGGTCAAAAACACACAGTTCAACTGATAGACAGCTACTTTCTTTCTACAGCTGTGCCAGTCCTGAAAGTCCAACTGTGCTAGACACCTACAGATGCTTTCATCCTGGTAGTCTGTATGAAAAGGAAAAGATTAAAATAATGAAGCTTATGCACCCCATCATCACTTAATTAACAGCTTTCCCTGAAACTTTCAGTGAATTCCTGTTACAATGTTTACTTCCACTGGCCTCTTGCTTCCTTCCATTTGTGTGGTGAACATCTCCCTGCTGCTGACAATCCACCCTTTCCTTCCCAGCATCTCTTAGGCATTGGTTTATCTTCTGATGTCAGCTTTAGAGGAATAAAACCTTGGCAGAAGCTAAATTCTGGCATGGCCGAATTGTTAATTTCCCATTATTTCCAAGAAGATCTTTGGCACTATCGTAGCTGAACCTTACCATAGTCACTGATTTGCTTATTATTATATTCCTCAAGATCCACCTTTAGTTTAAATCATTATAGCTATATTGTAACCAACCAGGTGAGCAGGAGCACGTGTGATACGTTCCTTCACTCTTCACACTTTGTTCAGCTTGTCATGGTTGCCTGTCACGTTCAGAATACATGGCAGCATTAAAGGAAGGGCACAGAGCTACGTGAATGATTCCAGACAACTGTTTTCACTGAAGAGGACTGCAGTAGGCAGAGGGACTAGGTGACATGGAAAAGTCCCCATCTTCGGAACAGAGCAGCAGCCTGACTCTAAACTGTACAGAGGTAGCAAACAGAAAATCAGTACATTTATCAAACCTGTGCAAGACATTCAGAAGTGCAGGCAACAAAATTAATGCAAACAGAGGAAAACTGCTTTTCTTTAACATGCGTTTCTGATTATTTTTATTAATGTGAATGTAACCACACTTCACAGCTTGGGTTGACTTGCTTTTCAATTATAACCCAGGCACAAATCCAGCACTACTGTCAGTAATCCACTGCTAAGGACTTCTGAATCAGTGATACAAATATGTCTCAGGGCTTGCAGTATCTCTGTTTTTTTTAAACCAGTTTAGGTCAAAGTCTCTCCTAAGAGGCAAAACAGTTTCATGTGCAACACTGGACACTACTGAATGGATGTACTGTACATTTCATTCATTTCTGACATCTGACTTCTCAGGCAATGAAATAGAAATTGCAGTTGTCTTACCCAGAACTGAAATACACTCCATGGATACTTTAAAAAGTCTGTAATAGTGTGACACTGATTTTAGGAGTACTGCCCCATGTCCTCATGGCACATTTGACCCTAGTATGTTCTTCTGTAACAAAAATGCCATAGGTTAGAAACAAAAGTTTGTAATGAACAGAGAGAATATAGTTAATACACTGAGATTTCTTCAATGAGGGAATAATCACAGGGTAATCATAAAAGTCTCAAAAAATTACCAAAAAAAAGTTATACGTGTGAGTGATTAACACAAACTAGTTTGAATGATACAGTGAGATTTATAAATCAGCCCCATTCCTTCTTCCCTGACTCCTGGAGATGGCACTTCAAATAGGTGTCTTTGCTATATCAACTTGTATCCTTAAAGAGAACTGAAAAGTCCTATAGCTGTAGTCAGGATCCATAATTTCTTTGTATACACTGCTTGAAAATTGAAAGCAGCTGTTTCAAACTGCATGTTCCTTCCTAATAAAGAATAGTCTTCGGTTTTGATGCTTTAGCTTTTCTTCCAGGTTAGCATAGCTGTGGGAAACATACTATTTACTAAGCAGCAGCCACAATAATTACATCAGTAACGTGTGTTGGATGTATATACTATCTATCTCCTGTGTCAGTATCAGTTGTCTTCATTGATGTTCAGTTCACCTCAGAAGAAACAACTATCCAAGACTTAAATTATGAGTACTCTGTAGATTTCAATCTGAAAGAAGTTGCAACATCCTTTTTTTCCTGACTGGCAGCACAATTTCACCAGCTTCATAGCACAGAAAACTGTGGATGTTTTTTAATTGAGAAATGTAAACTAACCTTTTGCATGCAATGTTTTAACCAATAATTATCCAGTGTATTGCTATTTACATAGGCAAAACTTGCACAGACTAAAATTGACATACACCCTCAATACAAGTTATTCAGTTATGGTTATTAAATATCAATTAACCAGGTAAATATTTAAACAATTTAATGCTGATGTACCTGATCCAAAATGTAGAATTTTTCTGAGGAGTTAATGTACATTCTTTGACCCTCAATCTTTCAAGAATAAAGTATGCAACAGTAGCCTTTTGTAATAAAGTCTTTACAGTGGAAAAGAGCATAAAATGCAACAAGGTATACTTCTCTTGCACATAGAAATAACCAGATGCATAATGCTTTGACATCACACGAGTTTCTCCACACAGGTCAAACACTAAAACTAACTGGAATGAAATAATTTGTATGCTTAATTGTTTCCATAATTCCTCACCGTTAAGCAATGAGGTTGACAGAGCAGTAGAAACTAATAACTGCAACAGTGTTTTTCATACAGATGAGGAAAACTCCAAACAATGATGAATTAAAGGAAAATACATGGTGATACATTCAGAAGTATTTATTAACACAGGTTGAGATAATATCATAATTCTATACTGGAGAAAATGATCTCATAGAGAACTTAAAAAACGGTTTTCAGTTTGTTGTCATTTATTCTATATATGACATACATCATAGAAAATCCCTTAAGAATGTTTTAAATGGAATTTCAGGCATTTATGGATGTTTGCTTTCAAAACTCTCAATCTATCCAGGTTTTTATGTAGCATTTACTGCAACAGTATTTGAGTAAATCATTCTGCTCATAAAATCAGAAACTGGTTTAATGAGTTCAGCCATACAACAAGTAGAAAACCTTATATTTTTGGAATCTCTACATGATCTACAATAACTGTCTTTTACACAACCATAGCAATTTTAAGGTGTAATGTCTGCAATCTGTTGCAGTATGAAGTGTTTAGATGATAAGGAAGTGAAAACATATAGTTTCCCCTTAGGAAAGGTTTCAATTTCTTATGGCTATTAAGTTTGTCACTTACACAGAACAAATTCTCATTTGCTTGTCACTTCACACCAGAGTAATTTTTCTATTTCTAGTGAATGTAAACAGCAACAGGAAGAGAACAATTCTGCAGGAGAAGAGAGAGTAAAAACCTTGCTTTGAACTTTAAGAAAAATAAGTTGCTTGGAGGTGCTCAGAGGCTGGTGGTCCTAGTAGGTGTTTGTAGTCATGGGTAAAGAGTTTTAGTGAGCAGAATGGAGATGGGGGAATATGGAGCACATGATAGCTACTACACAAGTGTCATTTGTCTTAACAATGATCAGCACTGTACATTCATGTGAGGAGTGTGGGATGGTACCATCTATCATGACCATCAGGGCCAAAATTTCTCAAAAAAAATTAGCCCTTCATAGGAAGAGCACGCTCTCCCATGGGAGGCACAGTGACTGTGCTCTTTTATATTCTCTTTGAAAGCACAGGATGCCTGGGAATACACTTTTCTCCTGGTAACATAGACATAAGGTATATGTGAAACATAGTTTTCTTATCGTTTGTAAATTAGAGTTCATAGTTAAGAGTTGATCTTGCCTTTGACCAAGGGATGGACAAAATGACTTCATGACCCTACCAACCTCATTTTCTGTACGTCTGCGATTCTGTGCATTGCTATGAGTTGATGGTTGGTGACTTTTTACCACATATTTCTCTGCCATCACAATTACCACACATTAAATATTGATAAAGTGTTGGTGCTCCACACATGGCACATGAATCAGAAGTATATACTATATAAATACATAATTTAGATTAAAATAAATGTTTTAAAGAATGCAATACTTCACAAAGAATTTAATACTTCAGATCTTTAAGATCCTTAAATTCTTTAACACTCAAATGTTGCTAAGTGATGCTTTTAATGTAATGCATAATTGTTACAATAAGAGTTGATATTCACAGTGAGATAGGTAAATGAAAGCTAGATGACTTAGTGGTGTTGCCTACATCAACACTTAGATCGCAAACTCTATTGTTTGAGAACGAAGTTTAACTCCTTTCATTTGTATTTTTAATGCCGGAAAGAAAATGCAGTATTTGGAAACATCCTAAGCTGCATTGTTAAAAAGCAACGTCACTATGTATGTCATACAGTGTAGTCTTTCTAGAAAGGCCACAAACCACTATTAAGTTCTAGATTTTCTGTCCAATTTTAAGGAGAGAGCACATTTTCCTACTCAAAGTCAGATCAAGTTCAGGTGGGAAGGAAGTATTTGTTGTGGAAAGAGAGAAAAATCTATTATCAGAGGTTAAATTCCCAGTCCATCCTTCCAGTCCTCTAATGTTGGTGAAAAGCAGTCTCACTATCGCAGGTATACTGTGCAGGAAATGTTGGAAGCATTTTCTGTAAACCCCAACTTCATAAAAACATTCATACGAAAGGACTGGAATGTGAGTCCAGAGAGTTGACTATGCCTTGACATCTATGGGAACCTTGGGATTTTTTTGCTTTCCTTTTTTTGGAAAAATAAGGAGGTAAAGTAATACACTCGGTTCTCCCCTTACGCCCCGTGGCAATGGGAGGGTACCTTTGCATTCTGAGTTTGAGCTGTCTTCTCAGTAGTGGGAAGCAAGGGTGAAAAAACATGATTCTGGCACTGTTGATTGTTCACAAGTCATTGATCAGGAACTAGTAGTAGAAAGGCAGCATTCATAATAAAGCTTGCAGCTATTTTGAGTTAGCTCCTCTCAGCAGGAGTCATCTTCCTGGAAAGGCCCCACGGAGACCAGCTTAAAATAGAAATCATTAGAAGAGAGATGCACTGCAAAAAGGCAGCAGTACAAGAGAAAACAACCTAAGAGAACAAGGGCGATAAAGTTATTCCCAGGTTCTGTTTTCTCCACCTCCATCTGATTTTGTGTCACTATAAAGTTAAGTCCGTGTTGTGCCTTCATCCTTCAGGGCTGGAGCTCTGCATATCTCCCGCTTCTCTGGTGGAAAGGAAGAGGTGCAGGTCTGTCTTCCAGATGGACAGGCATGAAGGGATGCTCAAGAAGACCTTGTCTACAACAGCCTAGTTTTCCCACTCATTTAACGCAGCTCTGGGGGGGTTTCTTGCAGAATCGGTATTGAATGCAGGCAAAATTTTCAGTGAAAGTTAGTTTACTTAATAAGCCTCTAAAATATTTAGGCCAAGCCTAACAGCTTTTCCACATTCAGAGAGGAAACTTTTGAGCAGCCTCTTTCCCTGGCTAGGGAGCTCAGCATTGACGGCACATACCATCATGCAATATGTAGCAGTTCAGTCATCAAAGAGCATAAGCCTTCTCTAATTTTCCTGCTAGGAGCTGCTGTGGATTATTTTCCTCTTTCGTCTCTGTACGGAGGATGATTGCATGTCTTCAGTTTAAATTTTAGAAATTAATTTAGGGAGAGGAAATAGAAATCTTGAAGTTTTTTAAAAATACTTCTACAGTCAGTTTGCATGTGAACTTACTTACAATTTGGGATAACTGTAAGACCAAATGAAAGATACATTTCATCTCAATTTTTAGCTGTTTCAACTGTTGCTGCCCAAATCACTACTTGATACGTTGTTTTCCTATATCTTGTAGAAAAGAAGAACAAGAATGCAATCATTTCCATGTTAATCCTCTTTAGTTATAGTTGACTTTGAAGTATATCAAGGCAGCTGATCATAGTCTCACTGAGGAAGTAGTTATTGACTTTCTGATCTAGTATCTATCAAACTTAAGTGAATCTACTCATTTGCTAGTAAGTACCCAAAATTAATTCTAATCAGTTATATTAAAGGCATCCCTGGGGTTGTGAGTCTTGTTTGAGGGCAGCAATACTAGTGGATAACATTGCTGACTTCTGAAGAGAACAACTAGTTTTACAGCTCCAGTATTTCTGAGGCTTAGCCAAGAGTAGAGTTATGGTATGACAGTCCATTTTGTGAAACTTAGAGGTTTGTTAGTACTACGTTGAACCAAATCCAGAATCATGTAATGGTTGTCTGGGATCTCCTACACCTCACAGCAGTGCTCCCACCACCAGGTGACAGGTTGCAAAATTCACCTTTTGTTTTCCTCTGGTAAGAATTTCACTGAACCAGAAATATTTTCTTTTTCTGCAGAAAGCATTTGGCATCAGCTAAATGAAATCATGATGAAAGAAAAAAAAGAAAAAAAAAAAGGTAGCCAGAAATATTTGACCTTAGTCTTAGTCTTCTAAGTACCATAGGATTTTGTTAACTTTTGAATGACAACAGCTCTCCCAATGAGATAGACATTTATAGCATAGAATCAAACTGAACTCAGTTTTGAATAATCTGGAAATCACATAATCAATTTGTTTGAATCACTGTATCAGTGTTTGTTTTACAGGTAGGAAGGTGTTTTCAGTTCCTAGTTGACATCTGCGGGTTTGGTTTTTTTAAAGATAGTTATTATTTTAGGAAAAAAAAAATTAAAGCTGTTGAGGTACTGTTATAAAGCATCAGATAAGGAAAAAAATCAATATATGTCCAATTCATTTATATACATAAAGCACTTCTCTCAAAGTACAGTAACATCTCCTATGAAGGAAGAATAATTAAATGATACATCTCAGCTTAATGTAAAAGTCCTTCAGCTGAGCAATATCATCTCAAATACACTTCCTAGCACTCTTAACAGAGCTAGTGTTTTTAAAAATACTTATGGTTACAAGGGTATCTTTTGAGATACAGAAGGGTAAAATGAAAAGCTTTTGTCTGCACTTGACAGCTTAGTTTCCCATTTCATCTCAGCAACTGACTGCCCTGTGAGGCTCCCCCAGACGTGGGAAGGGGCTTGGATGAAAGTCCTTTAGGTGAGGACTGCTGAGCCCTGGCACAGCCATCCACAGGAGTGCGGCTGCGCAGGTAGGCGCTGAGTTGCTTGCCATCCCTCCTCCTCTTCCCACTTCTGCTTCCAGTCCACATGGATTGCGAAGGGTGGTCCCAGCAGGAGGATGTGATCAAGGAGGCACTCATGCAAAATCACATTGCCTGTATCCTTCTCTCTTCTGAGGATTTTTTTGTTTTTAATTCCTCTCATTAGCCAGGGAAAAAGAATAAGCACTGATAAATTTGGGTTCCATACTTATCTGGTAGATAATAAACTTTGCATTCGAAAGGGATGAGGGTAGTAGATTAGAAGCCATGTGCAGTTCAAGGGCATATTTAAGAAGAAGGAAGATCCATTGCCAATTCCACAGGGAAACCTTCATTCTGTTTCACTGTACTAGAGAGGACATCCCGATTTATGCCCTTATGCCACAACTGTTACTTACTGGGGGGGAGAATGGCTGATTACAGTGATTTGCATCTTGGGACATTTTTCTGGGTGAAGTGGAAGCGTGCTCTTTGAGTCCAAAATTGTGTCTTAGCGCAAACTCCAAGTGGAAATTTTTCCAAAATACATTTTAGTGATTTTAACTGATTAAAAATAATAGACCCTATATATCCAGGACATAAGTCATACTGTACTTTAAAGATAACACAAATTGAAGGAAAAGTGTGAGAAATTCAACAGTTCAGTGTTCGAAAATTTTGCTGCATTTCCAACCTTTTCTCTTTTAATCTTTTTTCCTCTGAAACTAGTATTAAAATCTGGCATTAATCTTGCTAAAGTAAGTATGTGATGATACGAACATTTTTATTAATTTTTACTGCTGGCTGTCATAGTTCCATTCATAAGTTCTTAGAAATTTCTCAATGTACTGGCTCTTCAAACACAGTTACAGCTGGTTTTTGTAGCAATGATAGATTCTTTTCCATTTTTTTTAAATACTGACTTCTAAAACAACTCTAAAGAACAGAAATAATAGTAGTTATTTCCACATCATGTGGAATGCCTTTCAGCTTTTGTTCTCTCACTCTTATTTTCCTGATTTTTTTAGATTTCCCTCATTTAGTCTTCAGCAGGTTGGAGGTTTGTTTTGAATTATTTTCTTGGTCCATCCACTTAGTCAGTATGCATACCGTAGTTTTTTAATATATGGTTTTAATTTATGTGGGGATCAAACACTATAGAAATGTTTTTCTTTCTAATGCTGAGAAATGGAAAAGACAGTTGAATTCAGTGATTCTGGCTGTTATTAAGCATTGCTTTCCTGCCTGTGAAGACTTTGGACTTCTGGTGTTTCAAGTTCTGGACCTTTTAAAAGTAGTAAATCATGCATTGTTTGTTAAACAATGGAAAGCAGGGTCTAAAGTATTATTTTGTAAGTAAATGTTAATATCTTTCATTTACTGAATTGAAAGACTAGACAATTTAGAAGTAAGGTGTAAAAAAGCAAGTAAAATTGAGTTAATTATGCTTTCCCTCAATTCATAATGCCACATATTTGCAGAAAGATATAGTTTTATATTATTTCTAGCCTTCACAATGCAGTGTCTTTCTGATGTTAAATTTATACTAGACATTGTTCAATTGTACTATGTTTGACTTCATTGCTGCAGGACACTGCCACTGTAATATGGTAAATAGTAAGTGCTAAATAATGTTAACATGGCTCACCTTGTTCAGATAGGCTGCTTACGCAAAGCTGAGTTATCCTACCTCCACTGTTGCTCTTGACCTTGATCACACCACCTTTCATGGACTCTTGTCATCTATTGCCTTTCATGGCTCTAGCCTCTTCTATTCCTTCTACTTTTCAGAATGCTTCTTTATAGCAGTTCATTTAGTGCTTAGGCTTGGATCCTCTCTCCTCTTTGCCCTTTCCATTCTTCATTTATACCCATTACTGATTTCTGGTCCCCACTCAATTTCAAACTTCTGTGTTTATATGTGAGTTTTGATCTACCTCTCTGCTTTTAATCTTTCTTCTTGTCCAGTCTCCCACCCCTCATTCTTTTGCTATTTATTCTGTAAACACAAAACTCATGCCAAATTGCTTAATGCTTTTACTTGAAACTTCATGTTGTGTCAGAGTTGGCAGTATCATCATATTCATCTGTGTCAGCATAATCTGTGACAACAGTTTTGGTTTCTCAGTGGTTCAGGCCCTGAACATGTAGGATGTTTTTAAAAACAAACAAATGCAATGCAGGTGTGGATTAATGGTACAAACCTCTAATTGTGAAGCACCTGGGATACAGATATTCAAGAGCAGCAAAGTGTTGTGCCCAAATGAGTGTCACTGAGGAATCTGAGCTCAGCTCTGTCTATGTTGGACAGGAGTGGCACAAAAGAATATCCTGCCATATTCAGTTGACAGATACCATCTCATTCTGTAAATCTGTTGCTAAGAATCTTTGCTGTTTTCTTAAAGAGGAGGAAGGTAGGAGCTAGGAGGCCAGAGAAGGACCTGACATAGTTTAAAAGAGTCTGCAGAGCTATTGGAGCTATAGTTTCTCTGGACTGGTTTGGACTGCAGCATTGCCTAGGATTTCCCTGACACAGGGAAGACCACCACAGCTCCAGCTCTGGTGTGTTAGCCAGCCTCCGGACTTGACTCCTGCAAACACCATATACCAGAGTATTGAAATGCATCCTTGGAGGACAGCACTATAGGTATAGAAGGCAGGAATCTTCTGAAGTGACACTACTGCACTGCTCTTCCTGTCAGATAAGTTTTGCTCAGCCCTGGGTCTTTTAACTAAAAGAAGGGATTGGAAAGGGAATGAAACTTTCAGTCTTTTTCTAAAGAAGAAGAGTGTTGTTCTAGCATCTGCAGTGGCCATGGGATCAAGACAAAGATTGCTGCACTCCTACCCCAACCCTTTCTGTGAGCTGCAGCAGATTCCCATAAATGTTCTTGAGTGCTTTCCAAAGCATTTGCAGGTTCAAAGACGTATGTAACTCCGTTAGCCACAGAGGCCAATGTTTTCTTCTGGGGGCCAGTAATAGCCTGAGTCCACTGGTACACGGGGGCAGTGGAAGTCCCACGACAGCAGAGCGTTGCTGGGGCCCTCCTGGCAGCAGTGCCAGGCTTGGGCTGGCCTCATGTCCACAGCTAAAGAGGTCGTCAGCCTCTAGGTCTGGGTGTGAAATTGCCTTTGCAGGTCACGGGGTTTTGTTTTGAGCGCGTCAGTCAGAGGTAAGTTGGCAGCGTGGTAGAGGTTAATTAGGGAATTTTCTCTCTTTACCTTTTTTTTCTATTGATGTTGCAGGAAATATTCAGGAAGTCATATTACAAGAACACTTGGAAAAAGAGGATGAAATTCTGGTTTCCTTGGCTGGTTTGAAGCAGGTATAACTATTGCTTAGCTCAACCTTCTTGTACCCTTCAGTGCTATTAAACCTTTCTTTTTTTTCTCCTTTTTGCTGTTTTGTCTTGTTGTAGCTGTTTTTCTAATACTAATGCATCAAGCATTGTGGTGTACTTTTATTTAAAAAGGTAAAGCCCAGCTATAAAGAGTTCAAATGACTTGCATGGTATTTGCTCCCTGAAGAGTTCTGGAGGCCTTGAACCAGAACGGAGGCAGTGCGACACCGAGTTCTGGACTTAAGCCACACCGTCGTTTTTCGTAATGCAAAATGTACATGCTAGGCAATAATCATGCCTATGGCCCCATTATTTCAATGCGACGACACTTGAATGTCATTGAATTAAAAGAAAAAATACTGCGTACATAAAATGAGAATGCTGCTGAGCATCTGTAGCTCTGATTATACTGCCCTCTGCTCCTTCAAAATACATTTTATGAGGAACAATGTGACATATGTTAAACCTGTAATGAGGTAGGGAATAATCTTAACAGTTTCATTTGCTTCAGATTTCTTGGCTAGTTGTTCTCCAGACTCTGATACAACCACATTCCACTGATATTTATTTATTTAAGCAATATAGATAGGAATATTGATCTGCTTCCTAACTCTTCAAAGCAAATATTTTGGGGAAATGGTGTATGAAAGCATGCCACACAGAGCTTTAGAAAACTTAGAATTCCTCCAAATTTCTAACTTACATCCTTTCCTCTCCTATTCAACAACAGATCAAGGATATCCTGAAAGGTTCATTGCGTTTCAACCAGAGCCAGCTGGAAGCTGAAGAAAATGAGCAAATCACTATAGCCGATGATCATTACTGTTCCAACAGTCAGAACAAGGGGACAGGTGATGTCCTAAAAGGACCTGTTATGACAAAGCAACAGTTCGTCTCAGGACGACAGGTAAGATAAAAACATCCCAAACAGAACATTGATGGAATTAGCCTTATATTTTTTTAAGACTTCCTTTAGCATGTTCAGACACAACATGGGAACACAGCAGCATCCCCGGTATTTACAGAGCCATGGTTAAAAGTGTCTCTCTAGCTATTGTCCTACTCCCATCAAATATTTTTATTGTAGCCTTATGCTCCACACACAGATATTTAAGTCTAAGTGTTATGCAGTGTTTGGGGGGGGGGGGGTGTCTTCTTTCAGATTCACAGATTAATTTCCTACAAAAAGATGTAAAAACTGGAGGTAAATGTTCCCATATCCAGTGTTTCCATACGATTATTCTCATTGCCCTTGTCCTCCAGAATCCCATTATGTAAGAGCTTATTATCTGCATTGCAGTGTATTCATGGCCAGTGCCAAAAAGGAAATAGCGAGGTGGTTGCTTTTACCTTCTACTCCATCGTATTGAGTTTCTCCTTGAATCAGTAAACAATGTTTTCACATACAAGGCATACAGTCACAGGACAAGTTCATACACAGAAAGAGGTATTTTCCTTTCATGTTAAAAGGTCCCTCTGTCTGAGACTCAGTCTGACTCAAATGTGATCTTAGAAACAATTACTTTTGTACATGTACATTTCTATATTGGAGTTCTTTTAAGTCTGCCACCCCACTACTGATACTCACACTTGTAAATCAGTGGCAGCACTATCACCTCACAGTAGTAACTGAGTCCTCCATCAGTTTACTTTTGACAAGTTTACTTAGGAACTACAGGAAATATTTATTCATTTTCAAATAATGACACAGGGTCGTTTTGATTTATTAAACACAATCCCCCTGAGTCAGAACACTCTATGTTAAAAATCATATTTTAATTTTATTTCAGTATTAGAAGCAATACCGAGATTTTTTTTTTTCTTACTTAGTAATGGCAGGTTCAAAGAGCAAAGCTTTGCTAGATAGTTTCCATTGCTTGTTTAGCTGTTGTCATTACAATCACTACTTTCTGCCATAATAAAGCCATAGGTTAAACTGATATAGCATATTGGAGTGTTCATATAATGACCTCCTAGTTTTGCCCTTTATCTCCTAGTGTTTTATACAAAGTACCTTCTGCTTTCTTGCCAAAATGGCAAATAGTAGTTTTTTGATGATTTTTACTTGGATTTATTCTAGAAACTGAAGGTAGAATGCCATATAAAATGACGACATGCTGTATGAGTGTGTGCAGACCCTACTTGTGCTGGAGAAGCCCTTACTCAGATGCTGGTCTGAACCACCAGTGTGTCACTGAGCGGAGGTGCTGGGCTTTGCACTTTGAGCGTTGAGTGGAGCAGGTGAAGCCTGGTCTGTGCAGGTTTCTTTCCAGTGGAAACTTTTGGGGCAATGTGTAATGAGGTCTGGTATTACCCCAGTGTGTAGTCAGGGTATATACATCCAGCCACAGGAACAGAGAGGGGTCGGTGGGTCCCACAATTTCAGAGGCTGCTAGTAAGCGAACGATGAGCAATGTGAGTAGAGGTTGTACAAGCTGAGCTCCTGCAGAGTATTAATGAGGCTTCAGCACTGCATGGTTTACGTTTGGAGGTACAGTATATTCATACAGATTAGCCTTCTCTCCTCTTATCTTCTGGAAGTTCCAATTACAGCAATGAGCAACAGCCCCTTTGACAGAAAGAAAGAGAAAAGATTAGGGTTAGAAACGGCAATCCAGGAGGACTGTTAGTATCCCAGTGGGCTGTGCTCTTTCCGAGCCCATCGCCTTTAACCGCTGTGTCTAAAATCAAACAAAAATAGGAGAGCTTTGGAACCCTTTTAATAAAAACATGGGAAAATAAAACTGCTGAGTTTAGTGGGCTATGACATTCAACTGTTAATTGATGCGGTCAATTGTTGGCCCAAACCGGGCCACGGCCCAGGCTTTTAGCTCTGCTGAAGAAAATGGGCTGCACTGATGCCCTGGGTCAAGCCTGGAGTATTTAATGAGAGCTGCAGAGGGATTAAAAATGTCAACCACTTCTAGACCATTTAATACATTTCTTGCTAAATAAATTTTACTGTATTTACATTTTCTGTAACTTTGGTAATATGTGTAATTCTGTTTGATGTGACATACTGTTGAGATTTTTCTCCAGTGGAATTATAGTGATATTTTCTAGGACAGCTGGAAAAGTTACAGGTGTAGCTATTGTGTAATTGAGATTAAAATCTGGTCTTTTGTCCTTGGTTGTTATGTAAGTATAAATTATTTATCATCTTTACTTTTTTAAAAAGTGCTCTTCCTCTTTTTTGCCTCAAAATCCCTTTCTTGAAAGTGATGATAAGGATACAGCCCTTCTTTGGAAAGGAAAGCTGCAAAATTAAAATGCAAAAAAATTAAGATAAAGGCTGAAAGAAATGGAGCATTTTTTTGAATGTTTGGCTTTGGTAGCAGCATGCAGTTGACAAACAGAAGGCTTCTGTTGCTAAATAATGAATGATAATTAACACATTATCTTGCCTTTATGTCTGTTCAAAGAAGGAGGCAAAATGAGCTGCTTTTCTTCTAAGCTTTCTTGAATCATATCCTTACAGTTAGTTTTAACTCATTCACAGTATGAAGGCAATTGAAATAAGCCTGGTCCTAGTAGCTGATATTCATCAGGAAAAAATGTTTGGAGAAGCCATATGGCAACGGGCGTAAGGTTGTTAACTTTCAAAGCTACTGGAAGTATAATTCTGTCATTTTTCATTTATTCAGTAGTGGCAGCAGATGGGAGAAAACATGGTTCACGTCAGCATGAGTTTCCTGAAACAGAAACAGGGAGAAGAAGATTGGAGGAGGTATTTTACCTCTGGAAATATCAGTACCAAAATACCAATGTATGCCAGGGATAGGCAAACATTTACAGGAGGCCCTTTTTTAGCATTTTGGAGTCAATATCTGTGCTTTGCTGCTTCTCTGATACTTAAGTGAGCTATAGGTCTCTTTAACTGAACCAAAAAGTGTGGGTAGACCAAAGTAGTGTTGCAAAGCACAACACTAACGACAAGAAATTGGGATGAGTAGTTTTCTTTCCTTTCTCTTTATTAAAGGGCAGGGTGCTTTTTTAACTGCACAAGAGCACATTTTTGGAAGCAGAATTTAGGAAATTGCAACACCAGTGCAAAGTGTTTATGACGGAGGGCCCTTGCTGGGGCTCACTGCCAAAAGGAAGACACCCCGTTAGCATCCTTGAGGGTGCCAGTGAGGAAAATACTGATCTTGCCGGGCAAGTGTGTCACTAGGCAACATCTGTGTCACCCTACGCAAGGTGGAGCCATCTCAGATGTGAGGGCTGCAAGGACTGAAATAGCATGGTCTTGATAGCTTGGAATAATAAAGTGTATAATTTTGCAAAATGAGACTGTACTGTGTTCCCTGAGAGCTTTTAAATAGAAGTGTGGAAAGAAGCCAGGTGAATTATGCAGCAGTGGTTGTTTAAAGGAATGTATATTTCTGTTGTACAGGGCGGGGGGTGGGGCAAAGTGCTGAAATTTTGAAGGTGGCATTTAGAGCTCTCAAAAAAGCTTCACCCGGCCCTGTCTTGTGGCTGCACTGGGTGCCTACAAAATCAGGCAACTACTAACGTGAACCTCATGAGGTTCAGCAAGGCCAAGTGAGAGGTCCTGCACCTGGGTCGGGGCAACCCCCAGTATCAATACAGGCTGGGGGATGAAGGGATTGAGAGCAGCCCTGCTGAGAAGGACTTGGGGGTACTGGTGGATGAAAAGCTGGACATGAGCCGGCAATGTTCACTCACGAGCCCAGAAGGCCAACCATATCCTGGGCTGCATCAAAAGCAGCGTGGCCAGCAGGTCGAGGGAGGTGGTCCTGCCCCTCTACTCCGCTCTGGTGAGACCCCACCTGCAGTACTGCGTCCGGCTCTGGAGCCCTCAGCACAGGAAAGACATGGACCTGTTGGAGCGGGTCCAGAGGAGGGTCACAAAAGTGATCAGAGGGATAGAACACCTCTCCTACGAGGAAAGGCTGAGAGAGTTGGCGTTGTTCAGCCTGGAGAAGAGAAGGCTCCAGGGAGAGCTTATTGGCGCTTTTCAGCACTTAAAGGGGGCTTATAAGAAAGATGGGGACAAACTTTTTAGCAGGGCCTGTTGCAATAGGACAAGGGGTAATGGTTTTAAACTAAAAGAGGGTAGATTTAGACTAGATGTAAGGAAGAAATTTTTTGCAATGAGGGTAGTGAAACAGTGGAACACGTTGCCTGGAGAGGTGGTGGATGCCCCATCCCTAGAAATGTTCAAGGTCAGGTTGGACGGGGGCTCTGAGCGACCTGATTTAGTTGAAGATGTCCTTGCTTACTGCTGGGGGGTTGGACTAGATGACCTTTAAAGGTCCCTTCCAACCCAAACTATTCTACGATTCGGTGTTGGTGGAGCAGAGACACGGTTGTGTGCTGCCTGGGTCTTCAGCCCCCTGGAGATGGCAGCTGATTGACTGACAGCTCATTAATTCAGCATTTCAAACAGACCACATGAAAGCAAAAGTCTAATTAATAACAAATGATGTCTCAGCTCAGAAGTCCTTAAATAGTGAAGTATCTTTCCTTGTAGGATAGATCTGTTTGTTTTTAACTTCATGGAAACTGCCTGAAGTTGTTGACAATTTGAACTACCCTGGTTCTGCACAGATCAGGAAGTTTGAGAACAATTTTGATAGGACTCAGCACAGGATAGTGATTGATATTTCTAAAAGCAATCTGCTCGGTTTGTTATGAATTTTACGAAGTCATCTGAGGAAAATGAATTAGTATCAAAAAATAATAGATGTAAAGTTCTATCAGTTTGACAACTGTCTTACATTGGGAATTTGTAACCTTTAAAATTGTAACCAATACTCTGGACTTAAGATATTTCCATTTGAAAAAGTATTAAAATGGGTTAATTACAAAACAGAATACTACATATTATTCTACCTAGATAATAATATAACATTATTGTACCTAGATACTATGTAGATAACACACAAAAAATTAAAAATTATAGAAACAGGATGTTTTAAAAATTTACTGCACAGGCAGTTATTTGAATCCTTGTTCATACAAATTTTGGAAGGGAACAGGTCTCAATTCTGTATTTGAAGATATTTTCACATTCAGCTGATATTTATCTTGTTTGTGACTGTTAACAACTTGTTAACGGCTGTGTAAATAACAACCAAAGACTTCCAGCTCCCTCATTTCATATTACAGTCATTCGTAATCACTGGTGGGTTTTGCTCCCTGAGCTACTCTACAGTTCCCCTTCAAGAACGTTCTGATCTATAATCAGTAACCAGCACAATGGGAAATTGTTTTCAGCTGTAATAATAAATGTGGCAAAGTAAGTTTTGCTGGAGGCCATGGATTCCGTAACCCCAAGTTGTGGCTTGCTGATACTTGTGATGACCTCCATACTCCAATTTTATATACTGTGCTGAGGGTCTAACTTTATCTCATTCAGATTATTCCTGTTGTTCTTTTTTGTAACTGCTGTCTTTTTTTCTCTAATACCTACATACTAGTACCTAATCCTCTTTTACTCCAAAATGAATTTACATTTTTTTGTTTGGTGAAAGGATCACAGCTGAAGGGCTTGTAGTCGACACACATGTTGACATACACATTTCTCCTGCTGCCCCTCTACTTCTCCTTTTTCTCAGTCTCGCATTAGTGTAGTCAAATATATTGGTTTCAATATCGCACCACCTCAGGATGCTTGTTCCCACAGGCTGCTTGGCAGGTTGTGTTATTACTCTGAAAAAATTTGTGAGAGAGCGGCTAAGAAACCAGTCCTATTCTTGTTATAGGAACATAGCGCTAGATACAAGTTGAATGCATCTCTTGCAGGAGAAAACAAAGTGTTGTCTATTTGGGTTGCAGCCAAGCTAATAGGCTGCCATTTGTCAACAAGTGAGAAATTGCACTGGGTTTCTCCTGGATATGGCTATTTGGAATATAAGATTGTGAGTTCATAGAGAGTTTTCTGGTACACTGACGTGTAGTCTTGATCCACTACCTGAGTGCTCAGGGACACACATTTCCCAAGGTCTAACCAGACAGAAGAGGGATTCCCAGACCCTCATTTTTTGGTAGAGTTAGGAAATCCTCAATGGCACTAAGCCTAGAAGCCCTGGGAGCCCAGATCTGTCAAACCCAAACTGGTGCATGCTAAACCAGGTCTATATATGGCTCAGATTCCACAGGTCAGGGTTTTACTAGAAAATTTTGTATCAAACCATTCTCCTGACAAGCTCCAAAATGCCATTGTACATGCAAACCAGCAAAAAATTCCTCTGTACTTCATTAATTACTGTGGAAAACTAACAGCAGTGAGAATATAATTACTGAAAATGTTCATGACTGTAATGTATGTGTTAGATGCCTAGCTGTTGTGATCGCTACATGGATGCACTATGATGATGAAAAATGTAAGACTGCTATACCAAATAATGTATTTTTAGGGTGTTAGGTTTTATGCTTTTGTAAATAACAAATAAATTATTTCATCCAAAGTTAATACCCACTTTATTTTTTACTTCTTGATTTGGGCATTGCTACTTTTGGATGATTATTCCTTTATCCCATTCCTATATCACTGACATGCATCATAAACCTCGTTAAGTGGTAAAAGTAGTACTATAAGTCCTTTCTGTGCTGTTGTCTCACAGACTACGACTGACTCGAGCACCAGTGAGAACAAGAGTGCTGATGACTATATTATGGTTTCCAAAGAAGAGGAAGGAAGTAGAAGTGCTGTCCCGGAGCCAGTGCAGTCCCTTCAGGCACACAAGGAGGCACCAGCGAAGCCAGAAGCTCCGTCTCGTTCAGCTTTGATATTCTCTGACCCACTGATGGGCTCCATTTCACCCTCCTCCAGCAACCTGAGCTCCAGCCCTGACGACGACAGTAGTAATAACAGCAAAGATTCAGACTTTGCTATTGTCAGCCCACTGGACATCTAAAGAAACAGCTTGGGAGAGTTTGGGAGGTCGATCATTACAACTCAGCTCAAATTCCTATGATTCACGGGCTGGATAGTTCTTTGGATTAGAAGGACAGAAAACAGATAAAGGTAACCCATTTCTGCTGCAAAAAGCCTAAATTAAAAAAAATTAAAATAAAAAAAAGCCAAAACCCACAAATTTGCAACTTCTCAAAAAGAATAGTCACCTTTTAATAACTGCCTTAAATAAAGACCCAGTAAAACCCAGTTCTAATATACAGTTACTCTTAATTATATGCTTATCTTAGGAGCTTTGTTACTATAGAACAGTTGCTTTCCCAAAACATAGAATAGTATGTGCTAGGTACCATAATGGGTTAGGAAATGTGTAGATACTTGGCATCAGACCTGAAGCAGCAAAGACAAGCTAGATTTAATATTGTCCTTTTACAAAACATGCTCGACTGGGTTTTCTGAGTAGGAAAGGGTACTGTTTCTTCAGAGACTGTGATTAGAGAAGTAGAGAATGTATATCAGAAAGATTAAAAGCATCATCCTGGCAGTAAGCTTGTTCTCAGTTGAGGAATCCTAGTTTCTTCATTTTCATCCAGCAGTAGCCTGAGGTGTGTTCAAGGCAGAGGTTTGTGTAGTTGTTCCTCAGCGCTGTCTTACAGGAGAATGTCTGACAAATTCCTTGAGAACGGGGACCTATATAACAAAGCCTTATTTCCCTTTGCCTACTTTTTTTCCCCTTGAGAGTTTCCAGTTCACCTCTTTCCCTCTCTATATCTGTCTACTTTTACTCCTTCTGGCATGAATTATTTTTTATTTTACTGAGACTACCATGGTTAAAACAGTAGGTGCAAGGGAAATTACAGTATTTCATAGTGTAGACCTGAGCCAGCTGAACTAAAACTAGCTTGAGATAACTTACCAGGGAAGGGTGCAAAGTGAAATGAAATGTCCATAATTAAAAGCACTTTATGTCTCATTACTATTATCTTCTATAGACTCTGTTTACATATATTCCTATGCGATTTCCAGATTTCTAGTCAAGAAAAACATAATGGTGCAGCAGCGTTAACCAACAGAAAGTTTCTAATTAACTCTAGAACTCGTTATTCTATGGAAAAGTGTCTTTCTTTCCCATCAAGTACATAGTACATCTAATAACAGTTTTTTCAAGTAGATAAGGGGGGAGTGGTTTGTACTCTCTGATCCCTTTAAACTCTGTTGGAATTCACAAAAGGAGACTGGTGGTGAGCGGACACCTCCTCTTGCAGGACCTACACAGAGCTAGCTTGAGGAAGGAATGCTAGAAAGTCACTCCATAACAGCAGCAAAAAAAAATTGCATTATTTACTTTCTAGACACATATACATTATACTATGCCACCACTTCATAATTGCATGGCAAAGCTTGTGTTTGTATGGAGTTAAGAAATGGTAGTTATTTGCTGCTTAGTCTGTAATTGTAAATGGAGTTAAGTACCATATTCCAAAGATGAGGAGACATGTAGTTTGTTGGTCTTAGATTTTACAAGGTCTGTGTCAGTTGCTGAACTGAAGAGATAATTGTCATGTAATTACATGGTAGCTGCCATATCCTTATATGTTCAAAAGCCGCCAAGTAGTTCTTCTGAGATTATTTGTGCCTTGTAAAATGATAAAATACTAGAATGTTATGAGCAGGCATAGCATCATACTTCTCTGCGACAGAGTGATACTAAGAGTCAGATGACTGTTTAGATGAAAGATCTTAAATGCATAACATTTCAGAGAGATGTTTATTTTGGTTTAATTTTAAGCTTCATAGAAAATCACTTTGGAATTCAGCATGCATGTCTGTCTTCAGGTTTATTTTATTTCCCCGACTTTGCATGATTGCCAGGGGATTAGGTGGCTGTTGATTTATTTAGGTCTTTCAAGCTTTTTTAGCCTTAACTCATTCAGCAAGGCTTGTGCCACACCACCCACAAAGGGGAATCTGTTCAAGAAGTACTTATGGAAAGAGGAAAGAAATATTCTGGGGACAGAGAGAAAAGTTTTATATTCTGTGATACATAAACCTTCAAAGATTCCAGTACTTTGGCAGGGGAAAATATTTTTACTTCTTTTTTATTTTTTTTAAGCATCAGTCTTTTGATTTCTGTTCTGATTGTTTATTTCAGGGATCACATTACTATTTTCTTGAACAGTCTCGTTGCCAATGGGAAAGTGTGATTTGTACAGTTCTTTTATTTTTGTAAGATAGTTGTATCTCTAATATTGCATATTTTAAAACAGCACTAAAAGTATATAAAGATTTGGGGAGTTTCTAACAAGTTTTCACTAATCAGTGAATACCGATGAGCTGAATGCCTATCATGCCATGGGATATGATAAAAGTCTTCAGAAGCAAAGAGATGATTATACAAATAAGATCAGAGTGAATTCCAGTAAATTAATCTACTTTGATTATACCATTTCCTTCCACATCTCAAATATGTTGTCTCTGATACTTGATCATAGTGCGGAGATAGTTAGAATTTTGTATATTCATTAAGTTAGAAACTTGTAAGTTAGACAAAATGTCAAATCATCACCCTGTCTTGCATTATGTTAAGTATATACAGAGAAAGAAATTGTCATTTAAAATACAGATTATTCTTTTTCTCTGAAGATGACCTGCTCATAATGTTCATGGATAACAGTAATCAGATAGAAAAATTACATGCATTGCAAATTACTGATGAAACCTAATATGGGATTAAGATATGTATCTGAGACTGTTGTACTGTATCTCACAACTGTAATTTATGACTGTTTAAAGACTTTTGCATGTCATGTCAGTTGTATGTACTGCAGAAAGGCAGTATCATATTTTGACTGGGTATTCATTTAGTCGTGGAACTTTGTATCTTTACTCTGGAAGAACACCTAGCCCACTTTATTAAAGAGAGAATTAACAAATTTTCTGGGCTGTGCTTGTGCTGTTTTCTCAAAAAAGGGAAAACTTTTTGACTAGAATACTGGAAGTATGATTTCTGAGAACTTATTAAAAATTTTAAAACTATCTCATTAACTATATAAGCACAAAGATTATTAATATTTTAATCAGATTTTATATATATGATCTAGGGAATAAAACTGCTTGTCATTTCTCTCACCCAAACAACACAGAACATTTCCTATTTTACCATATTTATTCTATCTGAAAATGACAAACCAGAATTTAACGTGGTATAACTTTTCTGCAATTTCATGAAACTTGGTATAGTTACATCATCATGTCTCAGTCACAGTGCCAGTATCTGTACAGTACTTTTCTGAAACTCAGTATATTATTTCACATTCTCCAGTATGTTCTCCTCATTAGATGGCACTGAGGCAGCTATTTAAAAGATTAAATTTCAGATTTAAGGTGTACTTGTGCCTGGCAGTTACAGTGTCACCTGTTCAAATACGGACAGCAATCCTAACATGAACAGATTTCTGAGTTCTGGGTGTCAGCCCTTAAGTAATACTTTTGATTTTGTGCTGCATGTGTTGGTCTTGAGTGAATGTCTGTAATGGTTTATTAGACTTGAAAAGGTGCGATTTCATAAAATAAACTTCATTTGGCTATGGAATAGTAATTACACTGTCTCATAATCTGTGCTGTTCTTTTAAGAGTGATTATATACAGTCTCTGCATTAGTGTTTCCTGTGTCACTGAATCTGCTAGACTCCCACTTTAGTAGCTAGCTAAATTTAGAGATGAAAGAGCATGAAAGAAGGTCATGAGAGAAACAGCAACTTGAAATGTGCACACAGGCAACTTGTTTGCCTGCTGCTCGCAATATATTTAACCGCTAAAATGGTGAGGGAGGTTTTAGTTATGTGGGAGGATCCTGCAAGAGGCAAAGTGTATAACCCTAGGAACAGACGATGAGCCGGAAGGGATGCAGTGTGAGACTCTCTTAAACTACAGATTCTTTACAGCAGGAATCATCTTTTTCTCTGAGCTTCTAGCATAGTTTGCCATGATCACAAAAGCTGTCAAAATTAGGATAATAATAATAATAATAATAATATACTCATTATTTCACCAGGTTTTGCTCTTTCGGTGAGCTAGATGTAATCCAATAATAATAGCTCAGCTGATAGCAGTAGTATTGTATCAGAGAAATTTGGTCCCGGACTGCTGAAATAAGTAAGTGTGACTGAAGAGCAGTAGCTTAAATAAATAAATTAATACCAAAAAACCCCCACACCAGAAACAGGACAACAATGTTGCCAAATGCAAAAAGCTATATTTGTCTCCACACATATATGAAGTATAAGAAGTATTTTCTAAAAATGTGCTTCAGGTAGCACTTGTGTACCTTGTTTGACTATGCCAGGTAGGTTCGTGCAACCCTATCTTTGTCTTTAACTTGCAAAAGCCTAGCTGATGCTGAGATGCAGGAAGCATTAAAATATATCAGCTGCAAAGGGAAAACACTGTGGTTCCATTTCTATGAATGGTAAGAATTTGATCCTTCAAATCCCACTGATTTTACACTTTCACTGTCTTCCATGGTGACAACATGAAACACCCTGTAAGCATTTCCAGAGACCTGATGGGAACTCTGCTGCTTAAGTCATCATATGCAGTCGCAGAGCTCTGAGCTGAGAAAGTTTTCACAGCTTTGCCTTTCACTGTGAGCTTAAGGGACTGTGGCAAGGTTAGGTTTGTCTGAATTTTTAACTAGTACAAAGAAGCATTCAAAGATGCTATAAATTATCATGTCAGTATTTGAGACCTTTTGGAATATAAATTGCTACATAGTTTTGAGATGGAAGAATAGTTGTCACAATATCTTGATTTCCCACCTGCTGTGTTAATTGAATCCACGGGATGGGGAATGTAGTAGCAATTTCAAATCAGCATTAAATTCCCCTTTAAAATATGAGAAAATATCAAGCAAACATATTAAAAAGCAGATTGTCAGAGGTGTCATATAGCTTGCAGGATAAGATATACCTCTGTGCAATACTTGGGAACATGCATCATTTTTATCCATAAATAGGGAGACTTGCAACAGCCTGGAACATGTGGCAGAAAATGTATATGAATGTGAGGCTATTTTTAAAGCTACAAGGGTTAAAATACATCAAAATGTTAAAAAAAAAGTTTAAATACACACAAAGCTTATTTAGGCTTGCAAAGATTATCAGGTCTCACAAAAGTTTCACCTAGTTTAGGCAAGTTAAATTTTCTTACTAAAATCTGATTACTTTATTGCTTTTTCCACCATGCAGATTTCCGTTTATCACTGACACTGCTGTCTGGATTGCTGCGGTATTCGCACCCATAGTCAATGTAATACCCTCTCCAGCAGCAGCCTGGGGGTTGAACAGTATTAGGCTAGGTTTTGGTGTGAGCACACTGAACGTTACTTTCTCCAGTTACTGCCTTCCTTACTTATTACTGCCTTGCAGTCCCTACCTGTGCTTTATCCACATGTGTTTTCTTATTGATCTTTGATTATAAGGCCTGCAAGTCTTTTGGCATGACACATGCATTGCACGTGCAGTGATGAAACTCCAGCCTCCAGGTGATACTTCAGTGTGGCTTGTAAAGGCACCTGAAGGTAGGCGTTTGGGACCACAATGAACTTCTTGTATTTCAGAATTGTGCTTCAGACAATAACTTTCAAAATCTGGAGAAAATTAATTCCAGTATATGAGCAATGAATTGCACATGTTTACTAAGTTGTGAAGAAGTTGTGATGGGGGAACTCCCCAGCAGACCCTCTTTCCAAACTCCTTTTGTACTCATTTCCCACAGTCAAGCCCATCTGGCAGTTTTGTGATACCGGACATAACCCATAAAAACTTCAGCTGTTTAATCTTCTTGAATGAATGAATTCTCAGTCACTGTGATCAAAGTTAGCTGTTCATCATCTGAGGACTCCAATACCCTATGCCTGCAGCCTGGCCACCAGCCCAACCAGTGTGCTCCTTGTTCTCGTGTAAAATCTGAAATCTTAGGAAAATCTCACACTATTTTTACAGCAGGTGGTATCCATATTCAGTCCTCACAATTTCCCTGTGGTAAGCTTTATTGTAAGTTTTATTGCCTAATATTTTCTCTCTCCACACTTTCTTTGTAATTCTTACAACCAGGGAAAAAAATAGAAGAAAAATATTGGCTTGGCTCAAAAATGCTTTTCTTTTTCTTTCCTCCCTCCTCTTTCTCCTGGTAAAGTATCTTTGCTGAGGATTTTTGGTTCTTTTACTTGTAAAACAGCCTATGTGTATTTAAACTGGTTATAAGGTAGAGTTCTGATATCTTTTGTCTTAAAAGTGCTGAAACAAAACATTGATTTCTCCAAAACTTTTCCCATACTGAGAAAGTGGATCTTCAGTTAAACATCAACTTTACAAAACTATAAACGGGAATAGTGTATATTTTCAATTTCTAAAAAACAGCACATTTTGGTGAACACACTGGACCACAATTGGGCAAATAAGACACTTAGCAAGCTATGCCATTTTCTTTAAAAAAAAAAAAAAAAAATTAAATTCCCCCTGGTGAGACCACAGAGAGGGAGAACAGCCTCAGGCCCAGGACAGCGATGTAGCATGGTACCAGAACTTGTCCCCTGTTCCTCAGGAGGGGCCATGGCTGTATTCAGGGCCGGGTGCTCCTGGGCACAGGGGAAGGTGGCCCATGGCCACACGTGGAGGAAACACGGGACACCCGAGGCCACGCCACACCAGTGTGTCCCCCCGTTGTGCACGGCACAGGAGGGCTCATCCTTGTGCAAGGGCAACAGGCTGCAGTGTTGCTAGGAAGGTGGAGGACCAAAAGACGAAAATTAGTGTTTGCTGCCTTCCATGGATCTTTAAGCTTCAGCGTAAATAAAAATGGGAAAGCAATTGCCAAGCATCATTAACCGTGCTGGCATTGCAGTCGCTGCAATGTGCTTTCCTCAGTGTTTTCCTTCTGTGGGATGCAAATTTTACATTGTAGACTGGCTTATGAAGAAGAAAGAAAAATCTCCTTTTTTCATATTTTGGCATTTTTGCTGTATGTGAATTTTTTTTTTTTTTTAAGACATGTTTTTATTGGTGTAAGTCCACAGAGAGACTGCAACAACTTCTCTCCTCCTCTGCCCCCATGTATCAGGGATTTTGAAGTAAACAACAGAGAGAGAGAAATAGCAACTTCAAAATTCTTGTAATCTAACTGTTGGGTTTTTTACATGATGGGATTAGTATGTTTGGTAGCTTGCAGCAAGTAGAAAACCAATGTCTATTAAGACATGCTAGCGAGGCAAAATGTCTACAATTCTTCAACTACGTGAGCACAGGACTGTGTGTTTTGCCAGTGCTTATTAAGGTACATCTGGCCTTACTGGAGCAAGTTATATGATGAATATGGCTTCTGCAGAATATTTTTAAAGAAAGAAAATCAGTACATGCTTTTGCTTAAAAAAATCCCTATTGTTTTCGAAACTTTTTGGTTCTCTGTAAATACCTTTTTGTGGTGCTTCTCTAAGGTATGGCAAGAGTGTATTTTCCCTCCTCATCATCCTCTGTCTTCCTGTCTGCACCCTGGCATGTGCAACACCTGCAGAACCTTCTCATCCCCCCACCGCCACCTTCCCCAGGTCGGGATTTATGAGAGGTCCAGTTGCATATCATTTTGGGAAAACCGCAACAAAGGATGTAAGGGTATGACACAAATCACAGCCTGACCCAAATTAGCAAGTCACACCTTGCCAGAAAACATTAATTGATTCTCTGACCTTGCAAAGCCACAAGCATACCAAGAGTCATGGGCTGTTGAGGAGTCTGGCTTTTTGTGAAGGGTAAGCATTCGTAGGAAGCAATCTGCATGATAGAGCTATGTACCATTATTTGAGAATAACTGTATCCTTTGCCATCAAAATCAGAAAACATGAGTCTAACTTCCAACAAGTTTGTAAAATGAACAGCAAAGATCTCGTAAGCACAGAGACGCATCCCCAAATCCTGTCATTTCATAAGCCTTTGTCATCAATGCACACTGTGGATGCTGAAATGATCAAGATAAATACAGGTGTTGGGGACTGGTGATAAAAATACAAACTCCAATTTCTACTGCAAAATGCTGATGAGACCAAATAGAAACATCAGGTGGGCAAAAGGTGAATTCAACAAATTGTGAAATACCACCCCCTTCCTTCAGAAAGAAGCTTTAAAAGTTTCAAATATACTGTTTTGATATTCTTTAAGAGAAAGTCACCTTCTGGTTCAAAATTATTTCATTTGGAAATTTTAAGTAATCCTTTATGGACAGTAAAAAAGTGAGATATATACAAAACAATTCAAATCCATCAATATATTTGAATTCATGACATTTTAAAATTCCTTTATCAAATCACTGATTTTGGGATGAGGGGAGCTTATCTTTAGTAAGAAATAAAATCTACACCAGGAGGGTGGGCCTGTGCTGTGGAATGCTCCTTGGGAACAGAGCCGGGCAAGTTTAAAATTGAGAGGTACTTAAAATTGAGAGTGGGGCTTTGCAGCTTACATGCTCACAGCCAAGACTGGCATTTTATGGTGCTGGCTGGTGGATGCAGAAGGTTCCTGGCCTGAAAACCTCACTCCTCTAGGAGAGCCGGTGAGCAGCACGGCCAGGGACAGTTCATACACTGAGGTCTGTCTGTTGGTTGTCCTTTGTACATGCTCGGCCATCTGGCAAAGGATGCTGCACTAGTATCAAAACCATTAGCTGTGTGATTGGCATTCGCCATATTTTGGATGAAAGAACATTAGTTTAACCCAAGGTTTTTAGCAGTGCGCTGGGCACACTTCTCTCTAACCTTATCACACATGCGGAGCCACCGTGGGGAGAGGGAAATCCCCATCTTCAGAGCCTGCAGCGCAGACCTGTCTGTTCAACACAGACCCAGCCCACTTGGATCAGATTTGTCCTGGGTGCAAATCAGCACACTTCTACTGACCCCCGCGGGCACAGAGGCTTATCCAGATCAAGGTATGTTTCTTTTGCATCCAACTTCTGCTGGCCTAGATAACCATGTGCATCAATCGTTCATTGCTGAGCTTGGGGTGGCAGTGCAAGCCAGCAAGTCAAGGTAATGCAAATGCTCTCCAGAAACAATTCCGCACAACAGCCACGGTGGGGAATTTGTTTATTTTTGATAACAGGATCTGTTAAAATTTGAGACTTTTAGAAAGATTGACTGAGGATTAAGTTTATTAAGAGCGTTTTGCATATCAGCTACATTGCTGCACCGGTGGCTTAGGTAACCTGGGTACTGGGGAGAGCCTTCTCTTCCCTCCTGCTTGATCAAAATAGCTCTGTGCTAGCACCTGTTCATCTCTGCTGATGGCAAGTGTGTCCTTCTGATGTAGGACACTGTACTGGGTTTGTGTGGCAAGGTTTTGGTAGTGGGGGGGGTTACAGGGATGGCTTCTGTACAAAGCTGCTGGAAGCTTCCAATACCAGCCGGCTCCAAGACCGACCCGCTGCCGGCCAAGGCCGAGCCCATCAGCAATAACAGTAGTGCCTCTGTGATAATGTATTTAAGCAGGGAAAAAAAAGCTGCATCAGGCACAGAAACTGCAGGCAGAGAGAGAGAAGTGAGAACGTGTAAGAGAAACAACCCTGCAGACACCAAGGTCAGTGAAGAAGGAGGGGGAGGAGCTGCTCCAGGCGCCAGAGCAGAGATTCCCCTGCAGCCCGTGGGGAAGACCACGCTGAGGCAGGCTGTCCCCTGCAGCCCATGGAGGTCCACGGTGGAGCAGATATCCACCTGCAGCCCGTGGAGGACCCCACGCCAGAGCAGGTGGGTGCCCGAAGGAGGTTGTGACCCTGTGGGAAGCCCGTGCTGGAGCAGGCTCCTGGCAGGACCTGCAGATCTGTGGAGAGAGGAGCCCACACCGAAGCAGGTTTTCTGGCAGGACTTGTGACCCCACAGGGAACCCACACTGGAGCAGTCTGTTCCTGAAGGACTGCACCCCGTGGAAGGGACCCACACTGGAGCAGTTCGTGAAGAACTGCAGCCTGTGGGAAGGACCCACGTTGGAGAAGTTCGTGGAGGACTGTCTCCCATGGGAGGGACCCCACGCTGGAGCAGGGGAAGAGTGAGGAGTCCTGCCCCTGAAGGATGAAGCGGCAGAGACAAGGTGTGATGAACTGACCCCAACCCTCATCCCCTGTCCCCCTGCTCCACTGGGGGGGTAGGTAGAGGATCTGGGAGTGAAGTTGTGCCCGGGAAGAAGGGAGGGGTGGAGGGAAGGTGTTTTGAGATTTGGTTTATTTCTCATTACCCTACTCTGGTTGAATGACAATAAACTAAGTTAATTTTCCCCAAGTTGAGTCTGTTTTGCCTGTGACGGTAATTGGTGAGTGATCTCTCCTGTCCTTATCTCGACCCATGAACCCTTTGTTATATTTTCTCTCCCCTGTGCAGCTGAGGAGGAGGAGTGATAGAGCGGCTTTGGTGGGCACCTGGTGTTCAGCCAGGGTCAACCCACCACAGACACCCATAAGAAAAGATGGGTCCTTCTCCAGTCCAGGGTCACTGGAAATGCTCCCTGCAGACACAGCCCCTAAGCAACCCTTGGTCTTCAAAGATACCAGGCACTGGCTGCACTTTCGACTTGTGGGTCCGGACAGTTGTGTGTAAAACATATCTGTTAGAAGTGTTTTTACACCTCTGCTGTGAGTAGCTTACCACAGATCCTCCCCGTCAGCTCCCACCACAGCTGCTAACGGTGCTAAATCATGTAGCAAAACCCAGTAAGGGCGGTAGTGGCAGCAGCAGCAGCAACCTCTTCTTGGAAGTCATCACCTCAGTTCAGGGCAAGTCTAGAAGAAGAACCACAAGCCACCAGTTGCCCCGTGCCAGGGTGGGCACGGGACACTTGCCAGCAATCCAGTACTGTGACAGCAGTGTATGGACAGCACGCATCCAGCCCTTGCCTGCTTTGCAGCCACTGCATTGATTTTGGGAGTTCCCACCCCGCAGCACGCTCCCTACCAGGCCTCCTCCCCATACCCTGCTCCCCAGCCTCTCAGCATTACCGATCACTATTTCAGGGCTGCTGTGGCAGCGGTGGCAAGTTTGCAAAGGCTTTTGGTGTGAACGGGCACTGAGCCGCACACAGGCTGATGTATTTTAATTTTCATGCATCCATGTGTCCTCCAGTTAGGCTACATCCAGGGAGAAAAGTTTCTGTTTCGGTTGTAATCGGCATCTTGCTGAAAATCTTCACAGAGTTGTTCTTGGGACTTGAACTTAGCGAGACCTTTGCACCTTTTGGGGAGTTTTTCAGTGTTCTTCGCTCTTTCAAAGCCAAGAAAGTGTTGGCGTTTGGGTTTTTTTCTCTTTTAAATGTGCAGAGACCCACCTCCTGGTGATGGGCACACTGCCTCTCAGGTGCTGCTCTGTGCCATGGGTGGTGGTCGCAGGTCAGCAACACGCCCCTGAGCCGTGCTCCGGTGGGGACGAGCAGTACCACCAGTGATGCTAAGAGAGGTCTGCACCTGAGCAGGCAGAGCAGCGGCCCTCGCCCGTCCCGTGCACACCCTGAAACCCAGCCTTTGCCACAGGCTGTGTCGGCAGTGAGCTGGGCAGCACAGCCTCCAAATTCCTCCTTGAACCAGGCTCTTCAATAAGCAGAGCGTGAAGAACCTTATTATCAAAGGTCCTCTGCAGAGCGATGCGCGGGCCAGGCGCTGCCCCGCAGCCTGCAAATGCCCAACAGCAGAATGAATCTGCGCTGACCTGAATCAGCATTAAAAATAGATCTCGAGATACAAGACTGGGGAGAGGGGAAAGGCTAAGCATAATCTCATAGCTACTGCTGACTTTTGCATTTGAATAGATTTTTTTTTTTTAAACAGTAAATGAGAAGCTCTCATCTGATTAGACTGTTGTTATGGAGTCCAGGTTTTAGCACCATAATTACTGTTGCATTCAAAGTTTTCCTGAATTTCCTTATTTTACATTTCATATCACTTAATGAAATGGCTAAGAGATTTTGCTGAAAATGATTGTGCAGTATTGATTAGA
The DNA here is from genome assembly GCF_947461875.1 of Haliaeetus albicilla. Taxonomy (NCBI): domain Eukaryota; kingdom Metazoa; phylum Chordata; class Aves; order Accipitriformes; family Accipitridae; genus Haliaeetus; species Haliaeetus albicilla. Next base: position 40,986,523 of record NC_091484.1, read on the forward strand.
AGCATAATTTTAGGAATGTTTGGCAACTAGAATGTGTTTTCTGTTTCATAAAAAATACTTTTTTAAAAAAATATTATATAGTCTCTTGTGATTTTGTGGCCTGCCTACTCAGCTAAAGATTGAAGATGAGTTTTTCAAAGTAAAGGTGTGAGAGGGAAAAGAAACTATCTGTACCATGATAATGAGCGGAGAGTGTAAGAGCAGTGTGAAAACTGTTGGCTCCAGTTGCCTCAAAACAGATTTACAAACAGGCCAAAGAATAATTTAAATACACACGAATAACAAATGCATTAGTCACATCAGAGTTTAATGAAGTGTTTATGAAATAGCAGCTTTGTAGCACTGGCCCTTCAGAAGTAATTCACTAAGATGGATCTGATTGATAGCACATTCTGGTTTTAATTTGTCCAGTGTATAGGCTGCTTAAGAAGGTAGACAAGGATAGAATACCCATCATTGCTTTAGGATTAACAATCAATTGGAGAAAGAACGTTAGAAATTCTCCTGAAGTATCTGTGCTTTGCCAGATGCTACTTTACCTGCAGTAAATTCATAGAAGCCATTAAAATCAGGAGTAGAGCCTACACCGTGCTCAGACTTTCACACAGCTCTTGGCAGGGACAGTGCGAGAAACAGGGGCTGAAAGAGGGATTCAGGACATAATGAACAGAGACTGCCAAGCGCTTACCATTTAATTGCCTCAATGCAAGGCAACACACTGCCTTTTCTGCCCCACTTGGATACTTGCCCACACTGCTTGTCTTCCTTAGAAGACCTGTGACTAGGGAGTCTGAGATTCTCCAAGAACAAATACTGCAAATACTCTGCTATAGTCTCTATGGTCATTATGGAAACAGGGAACATACTGTGCTCCCATCCCAGCTGCATCAAGATCTACCAGCTACCCAAGTGTCGTACAGAGAGTCAAGGAGTCAAATACTTCTGCTTTGCTGTAGGAGAAGACCAATGTGACAACTCATCAGCAGGCTAGAAGTCTTGATGCACAGCCAGTGAGCAGAGCTGCACCAAGCAAGAGCAGGAGCTGGTTGCTCTTTGGTTTGGTCATTACCCCATGTAATATGCAGGGGTAGCATGGGCTAGTGGGTGGGATGCTGGCATGGGACCAGACGGAGTTGACATCTGAATGGGTTAGGTGCCTAAATACCACTGAATTGGATATTTGGATTTAATAGCTGAAGTGCTTTGCTGCTTCTAAAAATACTGCCAGCAGCTTTGAAAGTCTTGTCTTATTCTGTATGCCATTTTCCAGGCTCTGGAGAGTATAATTATAGCTCTTCCCTAGTACTGCGTAATGAATGCATGAAAAATGGTATCCTCTGCTGCTGAGGTAATGGGGAGACCCTACTTTACTTCAGGTTGATAGTTGGAGCAGGTTTTTTGATTATGGCATTTCTGAGGACTATAAACTTAGAAATGAAAGAAAATGAGTTGGCTGCAGAGGTAAGTTTAAAGGTACTGTAGATATATGATTAGTGTTACATACTTGTTTGTATAAATTCTGCAAAAAAAAAAAAACTGCAATGGCTTGGATGCTGAGAGCATACCTGCTACTCTCTGCTTTGATTTTTTACAGAATTCAAGATTAAGTCCATGTTTGAAGAATAGCCTGGGTAAAACAGGTCCATGCAACAAAAGTAATCACATGAGACTGTGTTTGCCCCATCTAAATAAAGTCGCTGTCCTGCCAAATCATTCTGTGACTGCAATAATTCTCTGGGCATTGAAATATTGACTGATAGATGCAGGACTTCATCTGAATTACCACTTGCCTACGTGTACTAATGCAGAGAATATAGACTATGTATATTCTTTGCCAATGACTGGAAAAGTAATTCATGCTCTAGGTTACCTTTGTGGTTTTTAACAATAAAGGCTGGACTAGCTTTATGCTTTCATTAAGGAATAAATCCAGCACAGACAAAAAAGGGTGTTGGATACGTCAGCCTCTGCACTGTTACGTGCCAATTTAGCCAATATCATGTAGTGCAATATCTCTGCAGCATGAAAGAATGAAGGAATTTAGAGCAGGTTCTTTTCCTCAGAGTCTTTCACAAAGTACCACTACAGATCTTTGCAATTCAATTTAATCTGCAAGAAGGAAGAAGTAATTCTGTGTGTATGTGTGGTTTGTTATTTTGGTGTGTTTATTATTTTTACATTAAAGTGCTGAACTTTACTTGAATTCATTAGTTCATTTACTTTGCGGGAGAGGAAGTTTCCTGCAGAAAAAAACCTGTGTTGTAGAAGTCTGTGCAGAACAAAAATGGTATGCTTTGGTGTTCGAATCTGGAAACCAAGATTTCTCCTTTTAGAAAGTCTGAGAAAGAATACCAATAAACTCTTACTTATGGGATGACTTTAAATAATCCTCCTTAGGCTGAAAAGCTCTAACATTAACAGAGAACCTAGTATCTTTGGGGACCATAAGCAAGCCTTTATGCAAGGATGAAGGGGTTTTGGACAAGGATGACCTGTCCAAGATCAAAAACCAACATACTCCCAATTGGTTTGAAACATTTTGGCAGTTGCTGTATTTTAACTTGTTCCCTTTGTATGTAATGAAAACCTCCACTGAAACAACAAATAACCAGCTTGCAATGTTTATCTGGCCTTAAATGAGATACTAGCATCATGGTATTTGATAGTCATCATAATCACAGAGAAGACTGTTCCTTCGGTTATTAACTACCTTTAAAAAGCAAATCCCTCAGTGTGCCTTTGATACAGTAAGTTTTTAGGATGCAAAGAACTTACTGCCAAATAGTTGACATTGCCAAACCGGTCTTTTACAATGATCTTCACTTGCCACTTGCTGTGTTAAAAACAGCTGCCCATTCCTCCGTATCTGAGCATCTTAGGTAGCGACATCCCTAATGGACCTCCCAATCTCCATCTTAACTGTCTTCTTACGGTAAAACAAAGAATTCAGCACAGGGCACAGATATTACTCTGTCGGGACTGATTTTCACTTCTTTTGGGGCGGGGGAGAAATGGGAGGACCCCCTTTGTGATGGAGAAGGACCAACATCGCCAACATTGCCAGAGTTGTTCTTAGAGAAGAGAGCTGTGTCCAAGAGCAGCACTGGAAAGCATTCCCTAAAGATCAGAGCTGGAGTTTACCTCACCCCTGGAAATCTGTTTTGAAGCTACACACTATAAAAATGGAATGACAGTTAACATGCTGTTTTCCCCAATTATTTTATTCTGCTTGTTCATTGTTGTTGTTGTTATTGTGTTTATTACAAAATACCCAATTTCATTACCAAGGGTATGAAGGCCTTGCCCTTCAGATAGTACGATAAATAACATAGATCAGGGCACCTTTAGTGGAGAAAAAAAATCACCTGCTGATAGTGTCCTTGATGATACACTAAAAAGTATGTCCTTCAGGAAGTGGGGAGATGTCATTCTTGCATGTTATCTTTCTGTATTTCCTGTAAGACTCAGCATGTTGGTTGGAGTAAACAAGGGTACACCCAGACAGTTGCTGCAGGTTATTATCTATCTGTTGAAATAGCAGGTAGTTCATGTTATCTGTGTGCGAAGTTTCAGTTCCTTAATAGCATAACAAATCTTGAAACTAGGCTTATACACCTCTGTGATACTTGGGAACAACATGTGTTTTTCTAGGAAAGATTTCTTAGGCAAATACAGATCTTTATGCTTTGATTATAAATTCTGTACATTGAATAATTTATGTTGACTGGGATTCTCAAATAAAACCAGTGAAAATGCAAATAATGCTTGTTCCTTTTCATGAGAAAGCTTCTAAGAGCATATAAATATTTTGTTAGAAGCTCCATTTCAGCTAACAGACCTCCAGAAATTAGGGCACTGAGCTGTAAATTTCACATCCTGTTTTTTCCTTAATACCATCTGGGGAAAATAATAGAATCTGGGCTTTACTGTCTTTCCACAGATCATACACGAGATAATGGTGCAAGCTAAACGACTATCGCTTGCTTTGTTGTGTGTTGAGACTGTCGCCATTCATGCGAAGCCTAAACCTTGTATTAGTCTCTGAACTGTGCTGGCTTTATTTCCAAAGTAGCAGGCTTGATTTAAAAGTTGTATGTGACTTGAGGTTCTGGCTGCCTGAGGCTGCTGTGGTCTATGGGTCTTCTCATAGTGGCTGACTCCTCACTAAAAGATACTACACTCACTCACCGCCCCAGCAGGAGAAACATAAACAAGAAACTCTGGACTTCTTCCCAAACATTGCAGCCATATCAATACCACTGAATTTTTTTTAGATCCTTTGTTAATCTCATGTGTTATATTGACAAATAAGGATATTTCCTCTAGACTCTCCTCAAATTACTAAGGCACACAAGCCAAGGAACTGCATGTTTTGCAGCCTCTGTGATACAGTCGTTGCAGCATTGTTACAGGAAGAGGAGACCTATCGAGCCTCTTTTTGCAACAAAGGATTCAGACGTTGCACAGAGGAAACAGCAAACCCATCAGTATTGTTACCTAATTCTCCACCCTTCTGAAAAGAAAATAAACTTCTGGGTCTTTTTAAAAATGCAGCAATGGGATAGTTCACGATTTCCATCTTGGTCTGTGTTTTCAGAAGACAACTCCCAAGCGGTTACTGCTAAGGACTTGAGTTTTCTTTTTTACATTTAATGTAACAGGAATAATATTAATGGAGTTTGAGGTTTTGTTTGCTCATTAAGCAGTCAGCAGGAGCTCACTTAATGGAGCACAAACTCACAGTTATTACATTATCACTTAATTATTCAGCACTGACATCACTGCATCTTCACAGCAGGCACCCTCACAACTCGGAAAAGGGGTGCATTTCACTTCAGCTTCGTATGTCTTGATGAAAATAAGATAACAGGAGTGGCTAGAGGCACCGCTGGGGTGGATTGATCCTGCCTCCCTGCATACAGCCTTTTATGCAAACCAGGCCCTCAGTGCAGAGTGTGAGCCAGGGGAAGTTATTGTGAAATAGGGCAGCTACAGGGAAGAGTAATCAGGGGAAAGGAGCAGACAGTAAAAATGTCATATTGCTATACCACTGTACCCACCGAGGTATTTTTAGGTTGTTTAATAGATAGAGAGGAAGGGAGGAATGGGTGTTTTTGCAATGGTAAAAGAGGTGTTCCGGTAAATTTCCTGCAATCTCAGTTCTTTTGCTGAGGTAAAACACATTTGCACAGGTAAAACACGTTTAAACACCATGAAGCTGCTGTTTTTCCATTAGTTAGTTTCTAGTATAGCCTTCTATGGAGTTTGGGGGGGGTTAGCTGTTTCTGGAGTCTTTCCCCCCAAAAAATATCCTGTCAAATGACTAGGCAATACAAGCCAGATTAGCCCACCTCTCCACAAAGCAGTGGTACAGGGGGATGCCATTTCCTGACAAAATCTTTTGAGTTTTATTCTCATGATGGAGTTTTAATCACTCTTCTTTCGAACATGCCGTATAGCAAAAGCCAGCTGCCGTATCTTTGTACAACAGTTACACTGCCAAAGCCAGTCATTGTTCAGGTGGTAAAACTGTGGTCCTCATGAATTAGGGTATGAGTCAATGGTGTTCAGCTTTGCAAGGCCACACTCCAGCTCACTACAGAAAATGTGGAAGAGTGTCGTGGTTTAAGCCCAGCCAGCCACAAAGCACCACACAACCACTCACTCCTCCCCACCAGTGGGATGGGGAGGAGCAAATATAAAGAAAGGCTCGTGGGTTGAGACAAGGACAGGGAAGGATCACTCACCAGTTATGGTCACGGGCAAAAAACAGGCTCACCTTGGGGAAAAATCAGAATCAATTTAATTTGTTACCAATCAAATCAAAAGAGGATAATGAGAAGTAAACCCAAATCTTAAAACACCTTCCCCCCACCCCTCCCTTCTTCCCGGCTCAACTTCACTCCCAGTTCTCTCTACCTCCTCCCCCCAGTGGCACAGGGGGACAGGGAATGGGTGTTGGGGTCAGTTCATCACACATTGTCTCTGCCGCTTCATCCTCCTCAGGGGCAGGACTCCTCACTCTTCCCCTGCTCCACCGTGGGGTCCCTCCCATGGGAGACAGTCCTCCACGAACTTCTCCAACATGGATCCTTCCCACGGGCTGCAGTCCTTCATGAACTGACCCAGCGTGGGTCCCTTCTGTGGGCTGCAGTCCTTCAGGAACAGACTGCTCCGGCGTGGGCCTTCCCACAGAATCACGGCCATCTTGGGGGGCATCCAGCTGCTTTGGCGTGGGCTCCTCCCTGGCTGCAGGTGGGCCTCTGCTCCCCCGCTCCCCTCCACGGGCTGGGGGGGGACAGCCTGCCGTCTCACCACGGGCTGCGGGGGCATCCCCTCCTCCCCCTCCTTCCTCACTGCCCTTGCTGTCTGCACAAGGGTTTCTCTCGCATCCCACTCCCCTTTATGCTGCAGGTTCCCCTTCTTAAACCTGTTCTCCCAGAGGCGCTACCACCGTCGCTGATGGGCTCAGCCTTGGCCAGAGGTGGGTCCGACTTGGAGCCGGGGAAGCTTCCAGCAGCTTCTCACAGAAGTCGCCCCTGCAGCCCTCTCCTGCTACCACCCCACCCCACCCCCAAAGCAATAAGGAAAAGAGGCAGGAATACTCTGCTCCAGGCAGAGGAGGGGGTGTCTGGTGTGTTCTGTGCAGAGGAATATGTTCTCTTAGTGCCTTCTCATGGGAAAAGAAAAATCTCTTTGGGCAGAACTGTCTTTTATGGAAGTGGTTGGCAGATTTACTCAGCAACACATGCCTGCAGATAAGTGATTGCTTGTAATATAAGGAAACAACTTTCACACAAAGTCCTGAATGCACAGCTTTCAAGCATCTTATATTCAGGGTTAATAGAGCATGACAAAGGAATTTGTGCTGGCCATAAAGAGATGGAGACCCATGAAGTTTCTGGCGATGACTTTACAGACCATGTTTGTTGCTGTGTCACTCTTGAGTTTTAGAGATGATTTTAAAGGATGGTATGCAAAGGCAGAAATGGTTTTGTTCCATCAACGTTATCAAGATACCTACCTTTGAGTTGAGTCTATGGATCTGGGTTTGGGAACTTGCAGCCACAGAGGGATCTGCTCATCCCATTCCCTTCTTGTTTACCTTTGTGTGCATCATTTTCTTATTGCAGTTAGCAAGGCAACACAGAGGTCATTACAGTTGCTACAGTTCAAAAAACCTTGGTTTGTTTAGCAGAAATTACTCATTTTCTGTTGTCAGAAAACTGAGAACAGAAAGCTAGGAATGGGGGGGGTGGGGGGAAATACAGACAAAATTCTAGTTAACACATGAGGCTTGAGAAAATGGCTCTGATGACTTGTGGAATATTGAATATCACAGAAGAGTGATCCCATATCTGTAGATGTGGTTTGAACTTTACCTGCCTAAGATGTTACTGCCTGGTATGATTTCACTAGCTGAGGTTTTTGGATCTTTTGGGTGTTTTGAGTAGACTTTAGAAATCTTTGAAGTGTCTTATTACAGAGCAGGAACACACAGGAGGTACATCATATCTCTGATATATTACTGTACAGTCTGCATATTACTTCTATGGACTCTGTACTAAAACTCATGGACTTTTCATGAGGAAAATGTCCTCTGTATGCAATGCAGGTGAGGCAGCAGTAAGTCTAGCAGAAGCCGAGCAGCAGCAGGAGCCCTGCAGCCTGGTGCATGCAGATGGTTTCAGCTGGGATAGAGTTAACTGTCTTCCTAGTAGCTGGTACACTGCTATGTTTTGAGTTCAGTATGCGAAGAATGTTGATAACACTGATGTTTTCAGTTGTTGCTCAGTAGTGTTTAGACTAGAGTCAAGGATTTTTCAGCTTCTCATGCCCAGCCAGCAAGAAAGCTGGAGGGGCACAAGACGTTTGCACAGGACACAACCAGGACACCTGACCCAAACTGGCCAAAGGGGTATTCCATACCATGGGATGTCCCATCTAGTTTAGGAACTGGGAAGCGTGGAGGGGGGAATCGCCGCTCAGGGACTAGCGGGGTGTTGGTCGGCGGGTGGTGAGCAATTGCCCTGCCCATCATTTGTACATTCCAATCCTTTTATTACTACTGTTGTCATTTTATTAGTGTTATCATTATCATTATTAGTTTCTTCTTCTCTGTTCTATTAAACCGTTCTTATCTCAACCCACAAGTTTCACTTCTTTTTCCCGATTTTCTCCCCCCTCCCACTGGATGGGGGGGAGTGAGTGAGCGGCTGCATGGTGCTTAATTGCTGGCTGGGGTTAAACCACGACAGTTATGAACCCCACACTAGCTTTCTTTAAAGAAATGCCTTCATTGCAAGTTTAACCTAGATGATTGGCATTTGGGTGTAAACACCTGAAATAGCTAAATTCAGGTGTAAGGCACTGCACTGTAAAACTAGAGTCCACACTGGCATCATATTCAGACTTTTGGGGCTTAAGGCATTCTGCAGCCACAATATCTCCTTCTCAATATCAAATGCCTCAAAGTCATCCTATGACTTCTTTCCCCCTCTTGCAATGTTGGAGGGCTTTTGATAAAATCATCCAGCCATGTAGGAAGGCATGATCTTAATTCAATTATTTATTCAATAAACAGTTTCTGTCTATAGCTTTGTTCCAGTGGAAAAAAGCTATAAATAGCAAAGGATGGTGACGACCAGTACTAGCAGCTGGCATCAACGCAACTCTATTTTTAAGAAAAGGAGGAGGTGCCTGATAAACCCAAGACATACTTGGGCAGTCCCTCTGGCCAGCCACCCATTACCTTGAGAAGACTGAGTAGCTATATCAGTAGGTGAGCTTTGATATCTGCATACTTCTGTTCCAAAGAGGCCAGCTTTCTTGAACGGCATGTGTTACCTGTGCCACAGCAGGATGCACAGAGACAGAGGTCATGCCTGCTTGGAGGAGGATAGAAAAATGCCAATTCTGAGTTATATACCTCCCCTGGTACTAATGGTGATCAAGTCAGTTCTTTAGTGCCACTCATGGAAATTTGCCCTGCAGCTGTCCCTGTGGCTGGTCCATGCGTGGTGAGGTTGCTGAGGTCTATGTAAAGGGTTGGTAGATATTCCAGACTCGGCAGCTGACAGGGGAACCCAACCAATAGGTCTTCTGCCACTCCTCCAAGTGTACCTAATTACCCTGCAGAGACATTACTATTCACCCATCATGGCAGCCTTCACAGGAGGAGGTTTGTTACATGGAATATACTAGAATGGTGCTGAAGCATACCAGAGATGCATCATTAGGATTTTAACTTCCTTTTTTTTTTTTTTTTTTTGTGAGGCAGCTGCTGCTGTTCAGAAGTTAGTATGTGTTACCAATGGCTGGGGAAAACAACTATGTGAGGAGCACTGTTAAATAATGAAAGTGCAGGAGTGACAGCGGGAGTGGTATTATTCTTTCAAGTGTCCCACAAAGAGCAGAATCCCCCTATGTTTTATGCTTTATATTTTGTAACATCACTCTGCCTCCCACCTAAAACTGAACTTTTAATGCTCCCTTAGCTCATACTGCTCCACTGTCAGTCAGAATTGTGACTTGTGGCCCTTTAGGGCTGTGACCAGTGTTTCCTAACTGTGCATTAGCCCAAGCTAATTTATGCATTATTTGACAGCATTGAGATGAAACGATTAGCAGTAAGTTGATTGCAAAGGTAACAACTCTGCCTTGCAAGTACTCTACCTTGGGAATTCATCTGCTGCTTTGATTTGATACAGAGAAAGCCTTGTCTTCATTGCTTACACATGTGCAAAGAGATGGCTAATTGAGCTCTTGTCATCTTCGTTGCAAGTGAGACTTCTGCATTCTAGAGCTGTAGTCTCAAGAGCACTATTAATCACCTTAAAGTGTCCCTTTTACCGCAGGCCCAGAGTAATGTAGATTGATCAAGAAACTGAGTGTGTGTGTGAAAACAATCTGACAGACGTGCCTACGGTCAGTGGATAAAAGAGGAAGGAAAACTTGCTTTCTCTGGATTCATATTTAGTGCTACTAAAAGCTTAAAGAAAATTAACATAGCTACCTAAAATGCTCAAATATTAACACTTTCCCTCATATAGATGCAGTTGCCTCTAAAATACCCCAGTAAGTTGAAGCAGGGACCTCCACGAAGGTGGCCGTCCCCTCCTCTAGCCCCACTCTGATCTTCTCACAGCTCCTCTGTACTTTGTCCTTCTAATTTATTCTTGAGAGGCTCAGGCTAACAAGGGAGTGATAATTATGTGCTGACTGCCTTTATTAACCTTCAGTGACCTACTCCTGTCACTGTGCTGGCAGGAGCCCCCCTCCCCACATTGCGGGGAATGACAGAGGTGCTGCTGGTGCCCCAGTGGGTGTCTGCAGTCTCACACGTGAGTGCAGCCATCTGTGCTCCCTGTTGATCTAACAAGTGTAAGATATAAAATTAACATGATGAAGGCAGTCGGGGGCAGGCTAACGTGAAGCTGGAGACAGGCTTTTTCTTCTCCTGTTCTTTTATTCTACTGTTGTTTTACCATGATCCTTTAAAAGGTTTTTATCTGCAGCATGGTGATGGTTCTGAACAGTGCTGCTACTGTTCTTGCAGAAAACTCTGGCATACTTCTTCAGAGTATTTAATTTTGGTGCAGGAATCTTGTGTAAGGCAAGTTACAGAGCTATTACTAGCAGGAGTTAGTGCACTGTGGTTCTCCTCCTTTGCACTTCAAGAGAGTCTGGGCTGAATCCCACAGGAAATTTTGGAGCCTCTTTCCAAACAGGCACAGCTTAGAACAGAGAAGCAAGGACCTGCCAGCGCAGCTGGTACTTCACCCTCCAGCAGAGAGTGGGCAGGCAAATGTAAATGTCTTCTTTCCCCTCTCTTCACCAAAGGATGCCCTTCCCAATACACTGGCAAAGGGCTGGTACTGGTTTTTGCCCTGAGGAGGAGGAATACGGTTCAGATGACCTGCTAGGCAGAACAGGTAGCTGCTGCAGCCTGTTCCCCAGCTCTTGCCCTACCTTTGTATCATCTGTGGGGAAAGCAAGGACATTGTGTCCCTCTCTTTCATTCACTTCCAACGAATGCTGTCATCATCAGTCAGATTGCTACGTTTTTTTCTTTTGCCTTTTGTTCCCCGCACAGAAGTCTCTCCACATGAACCTGCAGGGTATTATTTGTGATTGTCGTGGTTTAACCCCAGCCAGCAACTAAGCACCACGCAGCCTCTCACTCACTCCCCCCCATCCAGTGGGAGGGGGGAGAAAATCAGGAAAAGAAGTAAAACTCCTGGGTTGAGATAAGAACGATTTAATAGAACAGAAAAGAAGAAACTAATAATGATAATGATAACACTAATAAAATGACAACAGTAGTAATAAAGGATTGGAATGTACAAATGATGCGCAGGGCAATTGCTCACCACCCGCCGACCGACACCCAGCCAGTCCCTGAGCGGCGATTCCCTGCCCCCCACTTCCCAGTTCCTAAACTAGATGGGACGTCCCATGGTATGGAATACACTGTTGGCCAGTTTGGGTCAGGTGCCCTGGCTGGGCATGAGAAGCTGAAAAATCCTTGACTCTAGTCTAAACACTACCGAGCAACAACTGAAAACATCAGTGTTATCAACATTCTTGACATACTGAACTCAAAACATAGCACTGTACCAGCTACTAGGAAGACAGTTAACTATATCCCAGCTGAAACCAGGACAGTGATACACTCCTGGTTGCTTTGGTTTTAATTTCCCTTTTGCCCTGCCTGAGTTGGTGATTGTTTATAAAAGATAGGTTTGTTTCTTTAGCTTCCACTCAAGCTGTGGGGTGCAGGTGCATATGGACAATGCAGTACCGTGCAGAGACCTCCCAGCCTTGCACCGAACAGGTGATGTCCATGGCTGGAAGCAGTGGGCTGAAGCTGACACGGTGTTGCACCAGGGCTAGCTTCATCTTTCTCATGAGAACATCCTTGAGACTGCAAGCTGAGCAAGAGCAAGTAGTCATGTTCACGCTCCTAGAGCAATGCAGATATGCAGTAACATGGGTTAATTTAAATTATGTCCCTGGCTGTGCTGTTCAGGACCCACAGTGGTACACTGTAGGTCCCGCACAGGACTGCAGTAGGCAGTGTGGCAGCTTACATTAGAGATGTCTGAGCTAGCTGGAGAGCTGCACTGGACCTGCCCTCTGGCTCTGGCAAAAGTAATCCTTGTGGTCTTTTGAAAAGGTTACACCATGCACCAATCATGTTTTTAATAAGCCATGTTTTGCTCCTCTAACAGCTAAAATTGTTAACACTAAATTATTCAGATCCCTGGATCACCCTTGTATAGCATAAATGAGTATGCAGGTTTGAAATTTAATAGACGTATGAGAATGGCTAATATTGGGTCTTCTTCAGATTGCCTCAGAATGTCCTTTGTTTCACCCTTCTATGATAGTCCTTCATCACAATCCCACATAGCCTCCAGTCCTGCTCTCCTGGACGAATCTGAATCATATCTGTGCAAAGGACTACCCTCAGTAGGAAGTTAAGACCTTACTGAACACTTTTGTGACCTGACTTTGCAAGCTGTCCTCATGCTGAATTCCTCTGGTTCATGAGACTTTGGGGTTTTAAAATTAAAATCCAGCTGGATTCACAGCTCCACCACTTGCCATAGGTGCAGATGCAAGGAGTTCATAGTGGTTTGTGTTGAGGTTTATCCAGCCTACTTGTTTGTCTGCATCTGTTTTCAGGTTTTTGTGGATTGTTTTTATTCCCAAAGTATCTTTCTAATCTTTCCAAAATGTAGTTAGTGAAGTTTAGCAAGTGTGCCTGCAACCTAAGAGAAAGCAATTTTGAAACAAGTGACAAATGCTTACCTTGCTGGCTAGGATGGCATGCGATATATGCATAATGTACTGCCTCTGTTGAACAGTATAGAAAAGTGCTTGCATTCTACTCATTAATTATCTTTGGATACATAAAACGTTTTCATTTAAGTCATCTTCTTACATGGTTGGCTGGATTAACCCTTGTCCACACCAGTACATCTTTCTTTGCTCTGAAGTAACACCTGAATAAGAGTCTGAGCAAACTCTAAGTATCACAACAAAGGATGTTAAGTTACTTTTACATATTGGCACAGAAAATAATAGTTTTGTCTTCAAGCAGGACCTCACTTCTAGGAGGGTTATTGAATGAATGCCTGATAATTCATTTTGACTCTTTGTTTCTTCCCTTCGTTCTGATATCTACATTTTTATTTTCATAAATGCAGGGATGCACATAGTCAACTTGGCTGTCTCTTCATGGAATAGACTTCTTCTGAAAAGGAAGAAAAAAGTTAGGATGCATAGAAATGCAGTTTAAAGCTGCTTTTATAACATAGCCTCTCCCACCCCACCCCAAAACCCCAAATTACTAATTTTGCTCAGCCATGAGGCACAGAAGAAATAAGAAAGATCAAGGTATTCTAGGCAGGGAACTTGAAGCAAACAGGCACTAAAAAAGGAATTAATAACTCGGTTAACTCTCATTTAAGCAACATTGGTAGAAGTCCTTTGAGTGACCTCCACAAAGCTTTGCTGAGGCATCCTTTTATACTCTTCTATAAGATCAAAGCTAACTCCCATAGCTTAAAATCTCCTCTTTCATAGATGCCATATGCTATCATTCTTGATACATATAAAAGAGAGCTGATTAGAGAGCCACCTTGAAGACATGACTTTACTGAGTCATCCAGTTTTGGAGATACATAAAATTGTTGCTGGTTTCTGGGCATTTCTCCTGAAAAGGTGAATGAACTGATTAGGCTGAAACTGTCGCTGGCTCTTTATTGCCCGCAGAACCAGCCATCGCCTCTAGTGAGAAGACAGAGAAGAAATGCTGTGGGCAGCTATTTTAACAGTACTTTACCAAAGAGATTATGGAGGATTTGTCTGGCATTGAATCACTGGCTTGTGTAAACACCAGATGTAAGTCAAATGCAGTGTCTTAACTAAAATGCTGTGTTTTGGCCAGTGAAAACAATATATTATTGAAGATAATGCTACTGTTACCTACATTTACATTATGTACCTGTAGCATCCTTCCTGTCTCCCCCAGCTGTGCCAGGGGCTGCTCTCATACCCAGATGCTACTGGTTCGGTGCCGTGAAAGGGTGCTGCTGAGGCCCCCATGCTTGCCTTCCTCATGGAGTGGGCTCAGAGGCAGTGTTTCCTGATGTCTGCAGAGATCGGGTCTTGCAGTTTGATGTCCTGAAGAAGGGCCTGGGCACCAGCAGCCTCCCTCTTCTTGCCCTAGTGCCTGCGTGTCTGCCCTTGGGGGGTGTACTGCCTCAAAGCTCCCCAGGGAGAGGCACATGTGGGGCCTTATTCTGGCCAAAGGGAAGATGTAGCCATGGCCTGCTGGGATGAGTGTGGAGGAAGAGGGGCATCCTGCAACATTTAAACTGCAGGGACACAGCCCATGGGGTCAGTGCCTGGTGTTCTGTCCTCCAGTGGCTGCCAAGAAAATTTGCAAACAGATGCAGAAAAATGGCAGAAAGCTGTTGTCACAGGTCTCTTGCCTTCCTGACCCAGTCTTCTCCCCGCCACTGCTGTCCCCAGTCTCAGGGAGGGCCACACATTGTCCAGGTGAGTGCAGGACATGGGTCCCTGCAGAACAGCTCTTCCTGCATGGCCAAAGGAGCTGGAGGTAGATGTCCCTCCTGAAGGTGTTCCTTGGGGCACCTTCCCACAGTCCTCCACAAGCATGTGTCTGATGGAGAAGCACACGTGCAGACGTAGTTGTTCAAGGTGCTGAACCCTGAATCATAGAATTATAGAATCATTTAGGTTGGAAAAGACCTTTAAGATCATGGACTCCAACCGTCAACCATGCCCACTAAACCATGTCCTGAAGTGCCTTGTCTACGTGCTTTTTGAATACCTCCAGGGTTGGTGACTCAACCACTTCACTGGGCAGTCTGTTCCAATGCCTGACAACCCTTTCAGTAAAGAAATTTTTCCTAATATCCAATCTAAACTGCCCCTGCTGCAACTTGAGGCCATTTTCTCTCGTCTTATCTCCAGCCACCTGACAGTAGTCGTTGAGAGCGATAAGGTCTCCCCTCAGCCTCCTCTTCTCCAGGCTAAATAACCCCAGTTCCTTCAGCTGCTCCTCATAAGACTTGTGCTCCAAGCCCCTCACCAGCTTTGTTGCCCTTTTCTGGACAACACTCCAGCACCTCAATGTCTTTCCTGTAGTGAGGGGCCCAAAACTAAACATGGTATTCAAGGTGCGGCCTCAGTAGTGCCGAATACAGGGGAACAACCACCTCCCTGCTCCTGCTGGCCACACTATTTCTGATGCAGGCCAGGATGCCGTTGGCCTTCTTGGCCACCTGGGCACACTGCTGGCTCATATCCAGCCAGCTGTCAACCAGCACCCCCAGGTCTTTTTCTGCCGGGCAGCTTTCCAGCCATCTTCCCCAAGCCTGTAGCACTGCATGGGGTTGTTGTGACCCAAGTGCAGGACCCGGCACTTGGCCTTATTGAACCTCATACAATTGGCCTCAGCCCATCAATCCAGATTCCTCTGTAGGCTTTCCTACCCTCGAGCAGATCAACCCTCCCTCCCAACTTGGTGTCATCCGCAAAGCATTTAGGTGCTGGGTGACAAATGTGGAGTCAACAGGGCTTTGTAGGTGGTTATGGTAAACATAGTCCTGGGGTATAAAGAGGATATAGTCTCACAGCAAGCACGTGCCTGAACCTGCACCAGGAACTGGACCTGCTCTCTCAAGACCTTACCTTGATTTTGTTCCTGGAAGGGCAACAAAACATTTGATTTCCTTCCTTCCAGCTCAGGGAAGAACTGCATTATAAAAACACTCCTTACGGGTCTGCAGAAGGGGACAGTGAAAGCCATGTGATAAAGGGCAACTGGTGACAGTAATACACTGCAGACCTGCTTTGATGTGGGGATCCAAGATTGTCAAGAAGGCTTGCTGACAAGAAGGTGTCTGCACGGGGTGGCCAACTGGCCAACAGCAGAATAAACTGTACTACAGAGTCAAAGTCTGCACTAGTAGCAATCATTTTACAAACAAACAAACAAAAATATAAATACATCAGGTTTATTCATGTATAAAGGCTGATGCTGCAAGGGTTAGGCAGTGCAGAGACTGAACTGGCAGGAAATTAGTGATACATGATAGTCTTACAGATGTAATCACACACCCAAAGTAAGAGGCTTCTGAAAATCGAGCTAGCTCTGCATTTTACGTCCTGCCTAGCCAGGGTGGAGTATCTAGTCCCCTCCAGCCCGGGTGCTTTTTCTGCTCTGCGGATATCACAGCCAGTGATGCAGTGGGGAGATGCTTGGCCTTCCCTTGCATCAGCCAAACGAGGCTCCTCATCTGGCAGGGGAGGAGGAAGAGCAGCTCTTCATGCTCAGCATGATGCCTGCTTCATCCACAAAGTGGTGCAGCAATTGAGGACAAGGTCTGAGGTTTTCCAGTGCTGTTCTGCTATGACAAAAATAATTTAATTAGCTGACCGAAAAAATGTGACTTAGAAGTACGCAGCGCTAAAATGTGTTCCTTCTCGGTTAAAGCACATAGTTATGGAAAATCATTATCCTGCTACAGAAAAGCTGTAAGTATCTTGATGCTTTATTAATCCAATGACAAAATGCAAGGTACCTGTTCAAGTTCCCAGCTCTACTTAAGCCATCTGGGATCTGCACAAGCCATCTGATAACAGGTTTGCACCACTGGTCTGTTAAATGAACTTCATTAACCTCCCACTCTGTAACAGTGAGTAGCTTTATGCAGCTTTCTCTTTCTGTCATGCAGTTCACTGAATTACCAAATATCCAAGAAAACCAGTGTTCTCCAAGGCTGGAAATGGCTGGAGAGTATAGTTTTGATCACAGTGATCTTGAGTCTGAACTCTTTAAATTAATCCCCTGTTCCTTCTGGCCTCTTAAAGAGGAGAAGGTTTGCAACTTTCTTTTTTTATTACCGTGGCACCACACAGCGAGGAATGAACTGGCTTTTCCATTACAAAGCACTTTTTCATTTCTCAGCACGCTGAAGCCTGGCACACAATGCTAACCCAAGATGCAGGAAGTTTTTTTAGCAGCTTAAAGCGAATTAAGCTTTCTTTGAGTTTTGGGAGCAAACAGGGTTGTTTGTTTCTGAGGGGAAAAACTGGGTGGTTTTAGCTGAGGCCTGGCAAAATAGTGTATGTGTAGAGCCAGGAAAGCCAGGTTGTTTTGCTGGCTCTAAATATACTCTTTCCCCTTAGTCTGACTAAGTTTTTATTTTTAAAAACAGACAAGATTCCAGCAATCGCTTAGTTCTTGCTTTGAGTAAGTTCCCTCTTTTTCTTTCATATACTGCATTTGCCTTTTTTGTTTTCCTTATTTTGCTTTGCCAGTTCAGGGCTGAATACAGTCATCCCATGTCCCAGATTATCAGCACAGGGAGGGATCGCTCCTGTTCCCCCTGCAAGCAGCCTCTTTGGGTCACCCTTAGCACAACACCTTTTGCATGATGTGATCGCAAACAACATACATCTAATCCCTGCATGATTGCAAGGGAATATAGAGAAGGCTTATACTGGTCTTGCAGTAACTTTACCAAAACGAATTCCTGTCCTGTGAAACAACATCAATGTAATAAGGATCAATGCAATTATTTCCAAGCTCACTTTCCTTCTTAGAACCCTCAGAGACGTAGCTCTCATTCCCCAAAGAGGCAGTGGACTTTTCTCTCCTCTATCGCTTCTGCTGAGAAAATGTTAATAACAACATTGGTAATATCATATGCTTTACAGTCAGTTACCTCTCTTTTATTTGTAAAGTATTCCAAGATGCCTGAGTAAGTCCAAAGTACCCTCCAGCCATAAGCCATGCTTGAGGAAAATTGATTGAGTGAACCAAAGTCATTAGAGGAAGTAAACAGTGTTAAGCAAGATACATGAATGTATAAACCTACACTGCTGCTTTGTCCATTTGAAGATCACAATGTAACAGAGATCTATGATCTCTAGTTTAATTTTGACTTAAATTGGTTGCTGACTGTGTATCAAGTGTTATTTTCTTACAAAAATTATATACACATAGAACTGGGTTTTTTAAATTAATGTACATCTAGTTCCCCTTAAATCACATAGAGGATCAACAGACACATGGGGTTTTTTCTTTTATAACACCAATACAACAGCAGAATT
The DNA here is from genome assembly GCF_947461875.1 of Haliaeetus albicilla. Lineage (NCBI taxonomy): Eukaryota > Metazoa > Chordata > Aves > Accipitriformes > Accipitridae > Haliaeetus > Haliaeetus albicilla. The sequence continues at coordinate 41,004,679 of NC_091484.1, forward strand.
TCCCAGTGTGTGCTGCCATTTATGTGCTGCCCCCTCCTAAAGGCAAAATTGACTGTGTGCCTGTGTGCTTGTATTAATTTAGATCCACCCTCAAAACCTAAACTAAGACAAAATCCAAATGGAAAATTATTAAAAATAAACGTCCCTTCACTCTAAAACCAGAACATGGAAAAAAGTCACCCTTTTGTAAGGTTAACCCTTTGTGTTTCTTGGAGCCTGTAGGCCTCAAAGCAATCTGCCAGGGGGGATTTTCATCAATACATGCTTCATCCTCATTTAACAGTGGGAGGAAGCTGATACAGCCCATCTGTTTCATTTTTGAGGTACAGAGCTTAGGAAGCTGATTTGTCACGCATAATTTTGACGTGCTGGATGACAATGTCAGGAAGAAAGCTCAGGTCTTGTGTGTGCACTACTCTGCTTTTGCTGGCTAAGATCGAAGCAGACCTTTTCCTTTGGTGCATAGACAAGTAGCTACATAAATAGCCTTGCAGCAGTGCTTGTGCTCTGATTAGCACATTATTCAGTCCCTCAAAAGAAAGTAATGCTGAGTATAGTTACAGTTATAGCTTGTGTAAATGTACCATAGGAGAAATAACGTCCCAGTGCACAACTTGCAGTCCCATTTTTCAGTCCCAAATACCTTAGGTTTCTGTCTAATTCTTTTGACTAATGATACCACATTTGCTACGTGAAGGGTCTCTGTGTCCTGTCAATAGTTCTTGTGCCACTAAACCCACATTAAACGCACAACAGCAACAGAAAAATAAGTGGGGATTTTTCCCCTAATTTTTCTGAGCAGACTTTGCTTTTGATGCAAACAGAAAGCTCTCAGTTGTGGCCATAGCATAGAAGTCGCATTGTGCAACTGCCTCTCTTGATGGCACAATCAGCTTGGCTGGGACACTTTCTCTAGGAGCGTCCTGCTGTGTGCATCTATAGGAGACCTTTGAATACTGCAAAGATGGTGGAAGTAAAGACTTGAATAAAAACTTCAAAACCCCTATAAAGCTGGTTTCTCATTTTAATAAAAACTGTAATTCTCTTCCTTCATTGCACAAAGTAACTTTCTAGCTCTAAGAGCCAAGGACAGAAACCCAATGAAGTAAAAAATTCTGTAATTGTATGATACAGGGAATGGAATATATTTAGTGTCCATAGCAGCACAAGTTCCTATTTAAGAAATTAACAAGAAACGATGGTCTGGAATTGTGGCTGTATATTACCTATTGCAGTGTTAAAGGCTGCAGCCAGAGCAAAAAAAGCCCTATCGTTTGAGTCAAGGTACCTGCTAGAAATTAGTTCAATGGACCCAGGCATGAGGATTCGAATGGAAAAAACTCTGAATTCATATTGAAAGTTCTCTAAATTAGCTTTGTCCAAATATTCCCTGCCCAATGGGATCCCTGACCACCAGTTTGGTACTGACCTGGACTCTTATTTAACCTTCCCTTATCAGTACCGGCAGCCTGTGCTTGTAGACCTTTTGTAGAGAAAGGTGCGCCACACATCATATTGCTGGAGTTTTTAATGAGTGCTGTTAAGTGGAAATAGACTAAGTGCCTCAAACAAGCTGAGGGTGATACGCAACTTCATACGAAAGCTTAAAATGCACGAAAAACAAAAGCTGCTGAGGTATTTCAGGCTTGCTTCTGGTTGAAGCCTGGGCTTTATTGTTACGTGTTAACTCATGCAAGTTTTGTTTCCCATGTGCTTCCCCAAACTGGCCAGATGCTTGTGCAACAAAGCTGGCACCCATCCACGAAGGAGAACGGGGTCTGCGGCGGACGTTGCTCCAGTGCCTGCCAGCGTGCGAATTGCTGTGGTTAAAGGATCAGAGCTGAGAAATAAAAGAAAAAAGTAGCCATCTTTGCTACAAACAAGGAGATATTTCACACAAAAGCAGGAGCTAACAAAGACGAGCTTTTTACCCACGGGGTCAGGCTGTGCGGGAAGGGATACAGAGGCATCTCTGTGGCCGCATCCTCCGGATTGCGTGAGCTGGCAGAGGGAAGGAGCTGAGCCAAGGGAAAGAGGTGAGACCCAGCCACGCTGAGCTGCCACACACCCTGTTTTCAGAGAAGGTAACAAGGCACCTGAAGCAAAACTAAGTACCGGAACATCTCCCACTGGCTGCTGCAGAAGCCTCCATTTGCAGAGCCCCCCGGAGCCATCGGGAGGACCCACAGGGGTTTGGCTGCTCCATGGGCAGAGCTGTGCCCAGGCTGCGTGCAGTCGCCACTGAGCTCGCCCTGAGCTCGCTCAGACCAGGGACATCAGTGTCTGGTCACCACCAAGGACTGAGGGGCTCCCTCCGGCAGGGACATAGGCACTCTCAGTCCTCCAAAGCCCACTGGGTATTCTGCAGGCAAAACAATGGCCTTTGGGAATGGTGTTAAAAAAGCCAAAAATATCCCTGCAGGTCCTGCTTATTAAAGCTTTAAGGCTGGCAAGAGTCATCATGATGAACTTCCCCCACCTTTTCCTCCGGTTACATTTATCTTCTTGTCAGGTCTTCTTGTATCCAAACAATAACGAATACGCCATCAGTTTAAATCTCATTTCCCCAGCCTGCCTAGGAACCATCCAATTCCTGTCATTTACCCAATACAGATACTGTATTATTTTGCCAAGGTTTCTCCAGACCCCACCTGACACCTTCAAAACCCCTACTCCTCAACGCCAGACAGTAGTTGCTATTCTCAAATGCAAGCTTGTCAAAGCTGAGCACAGCAGGTATTAATAACCAGCTGCTGCTCTTCTTCTCGAGCAAAGCAATGAGAAGCTGCTGAAGATCTGTTTACGTGATTCTTAAAAAGCAAAGTTCTTCTTTCTCTCCAGAAGCATTATTGATTTAATTGAAGAACTCCCCTGGGGGAGGGGGTTGCTTGCAGAAAGGTTACAGCCTGTTAAGAAAAAATTATCTCTATCAATTGTCAGCTCTTTAACCTAATGATGACAATCTTGAATAGTTTGCTCTACTCTGCAAAATTACATACAGCACTTAATTAGATTAATTAGCAAAATAGAGTTGTCATGAAGAGTCTGGCTCTATATTTCAGTGCCAGAAAGGAAGGTTAAAAAAATAAAAATTTTAAAAAAGTGCAAGTAAGCCTGAATGAGACCTGTCACTCATTAAGTAATAACTGCTAACTGCTGTGTTTTGCTTGTTGAAAATTGTTTTCATGTCTGTTCCAAAATCTGAAAAATGAGCTCAAAACCGGTTTAGGATTACTTGTTGCTGTCCTTCCAAAGGGGAGTGTTTCAGTACAATGAATCTATCCTTAAACTAAGTAGAGAGGTGCTGCAGAGGTGCTGCAAAGTTGCTGCCGAGTCATTGAGGTGGCTATGTTAGGTTTCTCAGCATCTTAGTACTGTGCAAGCACAAGCCTTACCAATTTCTTCAGAGCAAACCATACTTTAAAAAAAAAAGTGCATAAACTAACGGTCTTTGCCAAGCCTGAGACTTGTGAGACTCAAAGAATGATATTTTGTGGGTTTGCAGTAGACACTGAAGTGAGTCAATGTTATGTTTCGTATTTCCTGCTGGGGAGCATCAACGCTGACATGACATTAGGCAACAAAACCCAAGCCCTGGTCTGTGCTTTGTTTATTGAGCATAAACCCCTGTTTCACACAAAGATGACATCTGCTGTTCCTGTGTCTATCAGATGTTTCAGGTTGTAGAACATTACTTCAACCAAATGTTTACAGCTAAAGTAGTGGTGCCCTTAATAAAAAGGATGGATTTGGATCCCTCTTTTCATGTAGGAATATTAAAATAATGGTTCAGAAGCTTTCTGCACCTTTGACTTTGTTGCTAATTAAGCATGGTAAGCTGAGAAAGTTCCCAGGACAGAAAAGCCAGAAGACTGGTAGTATTCTACAGGAGTAAAGACAGAGACTGCATGATATGTGCAGTCCTGGAAAAGAAAACATAATACATTATTTACACTGGTCAAAACTCGAGGGGGGGTGGAGTGGGGGGAAAGGGGTCATGACTTTAAAAATGTCAATAAAAATTATTTTACTAAGCAAAATGTCAAGTAAGCCTAACTTCTTATTTGATGAGATTATAACTTGACAATTTTGTACTGATATTCCATGCTATGCCTGATATCTTCAATTTAAAATAATTAAAACTGCCTAAAATTAGTTTAATGATATTAATATGTAATTAACTTTGAATGGGAAGATACTATCCTGAAGAAGCATCTCTAGTGAAGTGCCATGTGGTGCCTGACAGTTGCTTTATACTGATCTGAAAAAAATGTAATTAAGGATACAATTTACAGAGGACACATATTACAGAAGTGTAAATAAAAGGGAGGTGAAGTCATTCGTACAGATGGATTTGCATCACTTGACTACACAACAGCATTAAACACATTTAGGAAAGAAGAAACATGTGAGAGCCCATGTGATGTATCACTAGCAGGGATCATGTCTCTGTCATTCCTGAAATGCTATATATGTTTTCATAGTGTCAACACCAGAATTTATGCTGAGATATCAAAAAGGATTAACAAGGAGGGCAAAAGAATGACCTGAGGTCTTGACAATGCACTTCAATCTGATGCATAATATAATTTATGTTTCAGCATGATTAGGCTACAAGAAAGATTTCTGATTGTAGTGGGATCTGTTATCTGGTGAATGAGTGAAAGCTCAAGGCAGACAAACTCAAACTAGAAACAAAGTGCAAGTTTTTACCATGAGAAAAATGAGCCTTTGAAAAACATAACCTACCAAAAGTGTTTAATTTTTCATTTTCATCATTTTGTAGCTCTTAGGAAGGAAGGGATGTGGATTTAAAGACCTGCTGCAGGTGAAGGATCTAGGCAGGAGACACTAGGTGAACTGGTGTTTATAACTGGTGTTAGGCAGAGTAAATTATCGGAAGTGTTTCCACCTAGATTTCTGAATACCTCTTTTTCTCATCTGTTGAAAGGGTATTTACCAGAAATTTTCAATAAAGTGGATCTGAGACCAGCTTAAGCCTGCACAGTGGCATCTCTCATGCTGAGGAGTGGGAGCTGTGATGTTTCCTTTCATTTTCTGCAGAGGTACAGAATAAACAGTGGCTGGTGGAATCATAAATTTAGCGGCATGGCAACTTTCAGGAAAGGTGGCAAGAGTGTTATAAATAGGGGCAGGCAAACCAACTGAGATAAAGTTAGAAACAACCTCAGCCTGGACCACAGACTAATATTTACACAAAATGTGTGGAGAAATTGGAATATAAATAGCTGCCAGTGACTAAAGTCAGGATGTTTTACATCAGTAAAGTACCCCAGGGAAGACATCTGATGGTTATTTGCATCATGACTGACATTTTCAAAGATGGGGTCCCAGAAGCGTAGCCCAACAAACCTTGATATTTAGTGGTGGACCTCTATTGTGAGAATTTTGGTCTACCTATAGCCATTTCTAGCAGCAGTGATGACCTCCATCTGGCCCAACTTTTGCCTCCCTGGATCTGTCAGTGAAACTGGCAGTAGTTTAGTTTTGTTGAAGTATCCTCAGAGAGAAAATCCATAGCTCAACCACAGGGTAGCCAGAAATAGATTGTGGTGTACCCCAGGTAACATGTTCCACATAAACCATACAGAGCCTTCCTGCCAGATCCCAGGACACCAGCACACCTATAACTCAGGCATAAGTCATATGTTCAGCTGGGCTCAAGAACGCAGTATGGTTTGAGGTCTACAAAAAATATTTCTCTCAAAATATTCCAGGCCAGACCAGCCACAGCTCAGTCTCCAAACACCCCTAAGATCTCATTTCTCTTCTGGATTACAGGGCACCAAACAACTCTTCCTCTACTTGCAATTTGTTTCCTCAGGGAAGCAATTTGGAGGCTGAACTTAGTCCTCCCAAAGGTGTGCACATCTTTTGACTGGCAGAAGGATAGAGATCCCCTCTGTACAAACTGGATTTGTCACCCTTAAAACTTGGCAAGACAGACTTTATGCTACTTGGAAAAAGATGAAACTGTATTTCTCAGAAGGGTCTTGGCCACTCTTTGTAAGACAAAGCCATTTGATTTCAGAGAGTTTTCCTGTCTCAGTAAAAGAACAAGCAGTAAAGCCACCTCCGGTGTGAGCGTTTGATACGGGTCTCTGGAGACAGCCGGCTCCGCAACGAGCTGACTAATATGCTGAAGCTGGGAAGAGCCCATACTGGATTTCACCTCAGAATGCCTCTGATGCACCTGATATGTGCAAGATCCATGCACAAGGTCTGCTCATACCTGGATGATGCTGTTACGTCCTTGCATAGATTTATAAATTGGAAGCTCCTTTTGTTAGGGCAGCCCTCTCTGTCTAATACTCCAGCAAACTCAGCGTCCTCTTCCTTCATCAGAGCTGTGCGTCAGCATCCCCCTTGGCAGAGCAAGCCCAAGGCAAGCACACAAGCAATAAAGACAACCATTGCTGCCGCTCTTTTAGATTTATCGTACTGTCTATTATCAGCTCCTCAGTTGCCGAGTCCTCTCTGTCTGTCTGCGTGGTCAACCTGCGGTAGAGGGTGAATGCAGTCGTGGTTGGCCACATACTTACCCGAGAGCATAAAAGGCCTGGTGGAAGACAGGCTACACGTACATGTTAGCTGCTGACAACATTAAGCCAAAAACTGTTGCGTTGGTGGGGACTGCATTCATACCTAATGTGCGGTACGCGAGAGAATAACAACTTGCAAAGCGCCTGATCCCCTTACTTCATTACCAAAAGGGAAAGACCTGACCACCCTCCTGCCCTGCTCTCCGCTTGCTCGCTCCGTGTTCGTGTCACACGTGGGGGCAGCTGCTGCGCTGGGGGTGGGCTTGGGCTGCTTGCCTGCCTGCCCACTGCTGTGACATGAGGATTTGAAGCACTGCAGGGGAAACGGTTAATGAAATAAGCACACGCCGTTTCTCAGTCATTTAAACTATTTTCACTTGTGTCAGGTTTCATTTTACAAACCCCTCATGTTGAGTCTGAAACCGGTTGGCAGTTTGAAGCTTTTGAGAACAGTTTCACAATGGATCATCCAGTATGTGGTAATATATCTTTATGGTACCAGACCAGTGTTTCGTACTTCTTCCCTTTAGATCTTCCAGCTGAATTTGAATTTAACTTTGTTTTCGGCACAAGCGTCCTTCCAACTCCAGATCGCCTCAGCATGCTACAAACCACTGGAAAAGTCTGAGCTTTCAGCTTGCGTTTGCAGTTCAGCTGGCTACAACAATTTACTTGAGAAATAGTTGGCAACCCAGCCCATTTTGTCATCTTCCCTGCTTCTTCTGCAATGTTAGAGCTCTTTCAGTCTTAGAAGAGCTGTCTGCATGAAGAGAACAAAGTCCCACTGCTGAGACATTTAAATGCCATAAAATGTCACAACATCAGATAAGCTTCAAGATCTTAAAAAAGGATTAAAAGTGCAGAGAGTTTATTGGATGCTGACATGCAGTTAATAGCACTTTTGCATGCAATGACTTCACACTGTTTCTGTGCAGTTTTAAATGTCATGTAAGTGTATAAATTCCATTCAAACATAACCTTTATTATGAGAGCATCAATAACAGAAAAATCTAATTAAAGGATAAAAGGCTTGGTGGAAACATAACCTTTTTCATATCAAATTGGTAATAAATTAATAGAATTCTGTGAAGGATATTATTTCAGAGGAGGACTGACAAGCACAGAGAAAACCCTGCCTTCCACCACACGGTTTAGTGGAAGTTCCTCCTCTCTCTTCAGCATCCACTCCTCTCCCTTTGTAATCCTGAATGAATTATTATTCCATGTGGCTGCATCAAAATACATGAAAACAGCAGCTGGACCTTTGAAAGCCCCCCATTTTGTTCAGCTCGAATCATCTACACTGGGACACTTGCCACCTTGCCACAGTCTATTACACCCAAGCCTGTGGCTGATGAATTACAGCTCTGTCAATCGTCCTGTCTAGCAAATTGCCAGCGTATGAGAAGGAACCCAATATCATTACAGAACACCATGGACAAAGTAATAGCAGGCTACGTTTCCCTCGTTCAGTGCTTACCCCAGAAAACCAGGCCATGGTGTCCTTCAAACCATAATGAGAATTACTGTTGAGAGGACTGTCAATCTACATAACAGAAGAAATGAGGCTTGACAGTTCAGAAAATTGGGGATAAGTACAGTAGCAGAACCAATTACTGCAAAAGGATTCATTTTTTTTCTCCATACTCAGTCTGAAACAACTAGAAATGACCCAGGCCAAAGCTGTTGTCTAATTTTGACAATATATGCTTATCTGTATGTAGCTGTTAATTTTGGCTGGGAAGACTTAGAATGTGATAAAAGTTCTGTTTAGGGTCTGTCTTTCCCTAAACCATAGGTCAGTCCAAGGTATGAACATCCCACATCACACGGCAGCTGGATGATCAGGATAGCTGTCATCCCTTTCTGTATCTTTTATTATATCCCTACAGAATCACTGTAAGAACATTTTTTATCTTGTTCACATTTCTAAACATCCCTTCTACGCTGATTATTCAGAAATGATTACTCTTCCTTCCAGACTAATTGAAGATATTACAAGTCATTTGATACATACTGTAGACTGAGAGTCCTCCCTGACAGTGAGAAGAAAGGCTCAGAAGGACATCCGAACGGCACCAGTTTTTCCACTGCTTTTCTCTGTGACCCTTTGCTCCCCAATACTGCAGGGTTCTCTCACTCCTGTTTCAGAAGTACTTTCGCTACCAGCCCCCGGCCCCTTTCTTTCTCAGATCTTGCAGAACAGTCCTTCCTACAGCTGATAATGCTGCAGTTGCTGGGTCCTGCAGTTCAGCAGCAGCTCATCAAAGCTGTAGGTCTTCATCGCTGCGACTCTTTCACCCCGCCTCGAAACTGCTCTGCGGGGTGGTTCGAGCCCTGCTGCAGCCCCTGCCAGGTCAGCGGCAGTCGAGGGAGGAGAGGACAGTAACCGTGATGGACGTGACAGGTTCGGAAGCTGTCAGCACTGGGAAAAAGGAGTGTGAAAAAAACATGTTTCTGGGCTCCCTGAGAAGAGACTGTCAGAGCATTGCAAGTAAAGCTATGATTGCTGCCTTTTTGGTATGCTAAGGGTAAGGACCTTTGCATTACAGGTAGCCAGTGGCAAACAGCAGAAATATCACAGGCCTAAGCAAGAAAAACGGATGCAAAGATTTTTTTTTTTTTTTTCTGAGCGTCATCATGTGAGCTGACAAATACAATCAGGACTTTGAAAGCAGGCCTGGAGGCTCCTGGCCGGGGTCTTTCATTGCTGTTGTCCTCTGCCTTTCAGACTGGCTCTCCAGCTTTATGTAGCAGCCATCAGCAGCCCTGCTAAGCTGAAGACATCTCTTGATGTCAGGTATTTCATGGATACTCTGCTATACCCCTGGGAAACTCATTCAGAGACACAACTCGGTTTCTGCATTCCAGTTTATAGTCAGGGCTTGTGGGACTCAGTGTGATCGTGTGGTTCTGAACAGGTCTGAAATCTGTGTCTAGTCCTTCATAGTGTCAGTAATGCCGGGGGGCGGGGCTTGGTTTTAACATTTTTGTGGTAGGATAACACTAATTGTTAAGTCATGTGCTCTAAACATAGAACAGAAATATTTTTAAATTTACTCAAAAACACAGGAATCATCATGAGGCTTTAAATGCATGATCTACTGCAGCAGCTAGTGTTGGCCATTGACCTGTACCAGTTGTTTCAGTAGATAGCTCCAAGTTCTCTCAATCATTATGAAATAGAGATTATTTTAGGCCCTGATGACATTTAATCACCCCTTGTTTAGTGCAACACACTGTAACGCTGGGATTCTGTTTAAATTGCAAGGTATCCTTCTTGAGCTCGCTGAGTAAGTTGGCCTCAATGAAATCCTGTGGCTGTGACTACTCGGTACTACAAAGAGGAAGCACTGGCCTTTGTGGATTTCTGTATTTTGCAGCCTTTTAGTTTATTAAAGGGTTTCACCATTTACATACCTTATCAGTATTTGAAACAGTGTAGTAGAACGTAGAAACAGTAATATTTGAGTATCAAATATAGCCATTCTTACAATGTTATAGGTACTACTACTTGCAGCGCAGATCATAATTTTAATCTGGCTCTTCTTATGAAAGCCTATGAACAGAATCTAAAGTGTGAGGGTCTGATTTTCAGAGAGATATAGCTCTTGGGGGAATTGCATAGATGTCATTTGCATGTTACATACTTAGGCAGTTTGCAAAAGCTGCAATTCCCGCGTTGCTCATTATGGTGTTAATTATTAACTGTCTTTCTAGTTTGTATCTGTACAAGAAAGCAAGTATGTGAAAAATATAGCACTGCTTGGAAACTGGACCGAGGATGTCTTTTTCTATGTGGATTATGAAAACAGTGGAGGTGATTGATTTTAGAGCATATAGTGCTCCAACCTGTTCTGTGCATCTCCATCAGTATAGGTGCATGTTATCTTTTCAGGGTCCTACTCCTAGGATCATACTACTTTTGGTAATGTGGTTATGGTAGGCAAAGCATATCACTGTAATTCTGATTAGCTTGAAACACACTGCTCCTGTCTCATCATTGTTCTTGCAGGTTTCCTCTGGGCTTTGAGCTGTGGCAGAGATTTTATGTGGGTAGAAAATGCCATTTTTCTTTTGCCAGAATTCTTTTGGGGAGATGCTGTCAGAGTGTTCCATCACATGTGATGGATCATCACTTACAGAGAATTATCTCTAATACAAAATTGAGTTTTTATCTTGAACTGTCATGTCTGAGAAGTCTCGCCTGTGACACGGGGGAGGGGAAGGAGCTGGATTTAGTAGCTGATTCCTCCTCCAGGACTGAATATATCCTATCTCTCATACCCAGTTCTGTCCTTGATCTCATAACTGCTGCTGCCTCCCCTTCCTGAGTGAACAGGTCTCCTCAGTTAATACTGTCTCCAATGCAGCCTCCCCCAGTGTTAAGCTGTGCTCACATTATAGCGACCAGACTTTCAGTCCAAAACCAGGTGTTGCCACAGTGCTGACATCACTAGTGCTCTTCATGCACTCGGGCTCTTACTATTTGTGAGCTATTAGCTGTTAAAATGTTGGGGGAGTGCTGGAAAAATACTCAGCAAATCAATACAACTCTCTCCAAGCGAATAAACTTTGAATATTAGTTGTGAATCAAGGCTCAGAAAAAAATGGAAGCATACGGTTCTGTAAAACTGTGTGCAAATAAATGTAAGCACAAAACACTGCGCCTGAGAGAAGGATGTTCAGGAAATGCTGTTTCCAGTCCTGCTTGACAACTGCTCTGTCACAGGCATGAGGCTCTCTGAAATGGAGGGACAGCCATTACTCTCCTGGGAAGCTCCCCACCCACCTCCACAATTACAGATTCCTGGTCTAAGAGGTGATCCTTATTTCTCCATCCAAATAATTCTGTCTTTTTTCAGTAATCCTGGCACAAGTAGCAGCACCAGTACAATATATAAAAAGATATTTGAAGAATTTGTTACATATTCAGACATGAGATATTTAATCATTATTCGGCTAAGGACATATCAAAATCACAGCAGGTATCATCAGTTCTGGAATTCAGGAATGAGACTGAGATCTACAGCTGAATCCTAGGGCTTATTTCTAAGATTTCTGGGAGGGGTTTTTTTGATCCATAAAATAATGTCTGAGATAAAAAGAAGGGCTCATGCTGTGAGCCACAGCTTAAAGCCCATATTATAAGAGTGTAACAAAATCTTTTTACTCTTACTAGACAGTAAAAATATTGAACTCCCCAGGACCTGGGACCCCACACAGACATGCTTAGTTTGTAATCAACTGATAGGATTTCTATTTCAAAACCCTCTTCAGCAACCAGTAGCACATTTGAGTATGTCTGCTAAGTACACGCCACTGAAAAACTGTGTAGGCATCAGTGCACTTGGTAAAAGAGTATCTAGTGAAAGCTAATGTACATGGCATTCAAACACAAAAAGCGCTGCCTTCCCATGATGTACTATTTATACGTCAGTTTATTTTGCTCCTAGCCGCCTTCTGTGGGGGTTATTTTTTTTCTGCAGTTACACTGTGTTTCTTCTGCTACTTCAAAAAGTGGTAGGTGTCATTTCCTCCAATTTATCGATGGCGGAAGCTGAGGGCCAGAGAACAAAGCCCAGGCCTGTGAGTTCCTGCGCTCTGTTTCCTGGCCCTGCCGCTTTCCTTCTCCCAGACGGTCACCAGTGCACAGGCCAACGCTGCACCCAGCCGAGAAGGCCCTCTGCTCCTCCACGTGTATCTCCATGGAAAACAGGTAACTCATAAAACATCTAAGCTCGTTCAGAAAGCTCTTCTACAGACTGCAGGTGGCTTAGCAAGGCCGGGTTGCTCTTGACAAAGCAGGAGAGGTTCACGACAGCCGAATCTCTGCTTGGTCGTGCTACTCCCACCCCAGCTCAAGCTGCCTCCTTCCACGCCGCCTCTCAAACACCCCTCTCCTGATCACGCACCACCCTCCTCCTTTCCCCTCAACTTCGGTGTGCCGAAGCGGCACCAAGTGGGAACTCCTATGAGCTGAAGTGGCACAAGTACGTATGCCGAAGCAGCGCGTGCAGCTGGGTACGGAAAGCTAAATTAAGAGTTCAGCGTTCACACCTGACCGCTTTCCCTGCAACGCTGTTCTCTTTGCCACACCAGATAATATTGTCAAGGGAAGAAACATTATGCTTTTGCCCCAAGGTACTGGTAACATTTCTAGGACCACCAGGAAGCATTAGGGATCCCACAGGATGGCGCTGGGACCATGCCACCCTGGGGTTGCTCATACTCCTGGGCTAAAATTCTTTATTTTATTTTTACATCCAATTCTGTGTACCTTCCTCCTCCTCCTCCCCACTGCTGCCTTTAAGTCCTTAACTGCCTTTCCAACGCAGCTGACTACAATGGATGCTCCCCTAAGCCTGCGAGGGCATGTTGTTGCTCTTGTAGTCAAGTCCTGGTTCTAACCTTTCTGCTGTGCTGCTTTTTGCTACCCTGTCTTTCCACAGCCACCCGGAGAACAGAGGTGATGAGTCAGAAAGGGAAGTTTAATAGTGTCCAGAAACAGAAATAACCAGAAAACCTCAAGAGTTTTACTGCCTTTTTCTTACTGAGAACAAGCAAGCTGTAATGAATAAAGAGTGTCACATGGGTTAGTTTTGAAAATTATCAAACTGACCTGTCCCACAGCTGCTTTCAAAATACTGACAGCAAAAGGAATCAGGGTGGTAAGAACTGTGATTTTTTTCCTTTACAGGAGTTCAAAAGACTGGAGGTCATTATAGGATACATGCAGATCTATTAATTTTTAAACCAAGTTGTTAAAACATTCAATTTAGAAAGCTTAATTGGTCAGAATGAGTAGGTGTGAACAGAAAAAGAAAAAATGTGGTGAAGTCCTACACCCACTACAGTCAAAAGAAGAAAGCTGGTGACTTCACCAGTTTCAGAATTTTGCTCATGGTATTAAAACCCCATGGGCTAGTCATCCTCCAGCAGCAGCACTCCAACTGTTAGCTATATGGGGATAAAATGATTTCACAGCGAAGTACATGCCATTGCAAGTGCATATTGTGCCATGAATATGGCTGTATGATCGCCCTTTTTGCAAATATTGCTCTTTATATTAATTTTGAACCTTCAGTTAACACAAGCGTAAACCTATGTAGGCTAAGGCTTAATGGAGGATTATTATACCATGCACAGAACATTCAGGGGTTTCCCTGATCTGTGCAGCAAACAATGCATGCAGCAAGAAGAAATCAGCATTACTTACAAAAGAACATTCATGCAGTAGAAAACTAGGAAATCATACAAACAGAAGGGAAGCTCAAGCACTGCAAGACTGGAGGATTGGGTCCTTTTGGATTAGTTCATTTGATTAGTAGACCAGAGTTAAAATTTTTAGTCATCTTGGAACTCACTTCCATTTTTCATGATGGCAACTGTGAATCACCCCTCTCTCTGCTGCTTCAACTTCAAAACAGGAAAAAGTGAACACAGTAACCAGCCATGGAGTCTTATAAAAATATTCCTGGGCTGTACAAAGTAGCTGAAAAAATGCTTGACTCATACAGCATCTTTCACCATGCCTGCACGGGCAAGCTTGAGAAATTGTGTGGGGCACCCATCTAAGGCTCCTTGCTGCAGCAACATAAGAACATGAAGAAAAGGTAAAGAAACAAAAGACCTGTGACAAAGGGGAAATTTTGCAACACTGCACTTAAATCCTGATCCTACTGACTTGAGTAGAAGACTACCACCGACAGCAGAAGGGCCACAACTTCACCAGTAGAGCTTGGCCCCCAGCTCTGTTTTGAAAGCTTTTGCTGTTTTGGTGGCATCAATAGTCTCAGCAGTGCCCCTCAGTAAGTGCTGCCGAGGGAATTCCTGGAGAACAGAGTTGTCTTCTGTAGTTAACTGGTGTGTTCAGAGGACGGAGGGCATGGTCTTAGGCTCTGTAATTAAATATCTAACAGCTGCTATGTACCACACCAAGCACAACCGATGAGGAGGGGAGTTTAGGCAGGAAGAACGCAGGTGGGGCTTAGAGAGATGCTCCTTTTTCAAACAGGTACTGTTCATCCTTTTTCTTGTGTTCAAAAAAAGAATTCACTGTTAGTGTCTACATGGTTAATCTGTACATGAACTTCTCCTTTCCCAATTAGTATTTTCTTTTAAATTGAGTAATATGTTGACTTAGGTCTCCATACATACCCTTACTCACTCACTGATTACTGGAGCCAAACAAAAGCAAGAAAGGCAGTCAGATAAATAGTCACTTGTGTTTTGGCTCCATTTTTCATACTTGAAAACTATGTAAACAGTTTTACTGCATTACAGCACATTTGAGAAAATAAAGGCAAAAAAAAGTGTAAAGTCAACCTGTGATTTATTTTATTTGGAATACTTCACCAGATCTTGGGTGCTTATTCTTCTATATCATCTAAAATAAACACTGTAAAAAATGGGATTAATAATAAAAGTAAATTGCATCAGGGATGCAAAGAACGTTTTAAGAAAATACAACTGAGAAAAATAGGCTAATAAATTTGGTTTTGAAATTATCATCACTGGGTTAACAATAGAGCCTGATACTTTGCTTGCAGGTGTTTATCCTGCATTCTTTTAACATGCAACATGTAAACTCCCTAAAGGATTTAGCTACACATCATCTTTCAGAGTAACTGCTTGACTGAGTTCATTTTAAGCCTTTACACTACATACACATCTGGACCGAGTATGAATAATGGACAAAAGTGACCTCCATTTTAAGCAATCAGAACTACACTAAAATTGAAACATATTTAAATGGTCACTTAGCTAATTGCATATATTTTAACTTTTTTCTTTTTTTTAAAAGCAGATACTATGTAAGGATATTACTCCAAAAAGTATCGTCTTCCTTTCTAACAAGATAGAACAGGATCAGAGCAAGTGGTTAAATATATTGTAGAGTTGAACATACAAAATCCGTCAGTCCTAGCTTATGTGATACTCATCTTTCACTTACTTTTTTTTTTTTGCCTTAAAATGAAGAAAAAAACACCAAACTGTTTAATCCTTTCAAAGTTCCCTCACTTCTTTCCAGGTTGTGATATGCTAAACAGAAATATATAAATGCTAAGAATACCAAAGCCATCAATTCTGATAACGTGGCTGGAGAGAGAGACTCTACAGAAATGCTTAGTTTGTGATATAAATTATGTCATTCTGTAAACACCATGCAAACAGTGGTGGGCCACGACTGCAAATGGACCTTTACTGGCTTTTAAGACCTCTTTGAAGTATAATGCTAACTGTACTGACATCTTCCTACAGTCTAGAACTTTCAATAAAGTTGGAACTTAAAATTCCAACAGCCTATGTTTTAGGTTTTCTGATAAAGTGAAACTGACCTTGTATATTTATGGACCAGCTGAATCTTGATGCAACACAGTTATTTTGCTGTAGATAAATCAGATTTAGATCTGATAGATTTTGCCCTGGAAGACCAATTTCATACTGGCTCAGAACATAGTTAGCAACAGGGAATTTCATGTTGCTTCCCATCAACTTCAGGTGCAATCAGAAGACTTCCAGCTGACAACGTAGAGGACTATCTAAAAAGCAACACTTGTAGGTGTTTACCACAGGTTAAATGTTTCATTTTGGAAATGTTGTTCATTTTTTTCAAACACAGAACAGAACTCGCTTGTGGCAAGACTGTAATATTGAGGCATACAATCTGTCACTAGACACTGAAAGAGCTTAGCACCTTCTAAAACTGCTCCTAACCCATGCAGTTTGACATTTAAAAGTGCAGGCTCAAGCTGCGACATTTACTATGCAAATTGTTTTCATCTTCCTCCCCCCCCTCTTTAATTTTATAATGACTAGAAAATAAATTTAAGTCCCTAATAATTCAGATTAAGTGCAAATATACCAATGCTGTTGGTCAGAGCTCCATTGACTTTTACAGGACGGTATGTATATGTAGATGTTCATTACAATTCGAATGCAGAAACAGCATCTTGAATTGGTTAAAAAAAAAAAAAAAAAAAAAATCAGTTTACAATGCATGTCTTGAAGACCTCTAATTAAAACAATGCTTTTCAACAGACATCACAATCTTCCCCTTTTTCCCCACAGTGAAAAAAACTGCATTTTGATCTCTGTAGGGTTTTGCGTGTTTTTCTTCAAATTTATTAGCTTCTGTAATTATATAGTCCATTTTATTGTTAAATCAGAAACAGTAAGAGAACACTCTAGGTTGGTATAGTCATTTTACAATGAGCATATCAGCTACAATACCTTTACCTAATGTTGTCAGAAAACAAAACAGAACCAGAACAGCAATTTTTTTTTTTTTTTTTTTTTTGACAAACCTGCTTATTGAGATACCACCTATTCTGTAAGGAAGAAAATACTTGAAAAATAAAAAAGTTAAAATTTAGTTAAAAGCTTTACTTGTCTGGGAGCAATCTCATAAAACTCTTTTTAATATGAGCACTTCACTTCACAAAAACTATTTACAACATTTTGCTTGCAGTTTGGTCACATTATCTACACACATTTGCAGAAGATCTTAGGCAAAATAGGTATGTATCTTCTTCTGACATAGGCTATCAGATTGATTGCACATTTTCCTTTTACATAATGGCTCTCCTACAGTGCACTGAAGTCAGTGATCACTGTCTAATTACATTCTCAATTTATGGCTCAACAATAAAATCAATACCACTTCAACCCCAAATATCTGAGCGGCTGAATTAAATATAGTGTGAAACATGTGGATTCTACTTTTTTGGACCTGATTTTCAAAAGAATAATTCACCTCACTAGCACAATTAACAAATTGTGCAAAGAAATAAAGGACCTGTGCATCCAATTCATTTGAAAATCAAGGCATCTTGTCACATTCTGTCAATTGATTTCCCTCTAGTTACAGCTCATTTAAAAAATGTTCCATCTCCCTATGGCACTATAATGAATTTTTCAGCACGCTATTACTGAATTACAGTATCTTTTACATATATATTATATTTTGGCCAATAATGTAATTTCCATGTTACACAATATCATTGCCTTCACAAGCAGAGTTGCTACATACATTCACAGTTTCAGTAGATTGTAATTAGCTTCTCCAGTTGTGCTTTAAAAACTCCAAATATTTTCCAACAGTAAGTGCAAAGCAAATGTCCTATGCAGCTACAATTGGTCACAGAGTTATAAACTCCATAATTATGAGAAGAGTGTTCTCTCATTCTCCATTTTCATCACCTGCTTTTTCAGGTATGACCTCCAGACTTCTACGGGGCTTTGAGATTTCTGCATTTTCAGTGCCTGGCTTATTGAGTCCACATGAAAGAGTGGCATAATGAATTTGTTTCAGATTCTCCAGTGCTTCATTTTTAGCATATTTGAGAAGATCAGCTTGTCCCTGTAAGAAAATAAATGCAGTTAGAATACACACTTGATAATAGGACTTTCTTTTTTTTTTCCTCCCTTCTGTTTGTTTCAGATTAATGGTACAGTTGCCCTGCTCAAAAAAAGCCAAAAAAACACCCAAAAGAACCCCCAAACCCAACACAAAACTCAAAATTGGATAATTTGATGTTAGTAAGAACCAAACTCTTTGCTTTCCCTGGAGCCAACCAGTTGCATAAACAAAGGGATAGGGATCATTTCTACCTAACAATTTTCAGGAAAGTAATCTGTGCTGTATTTTTAATCGATGGGGACTACAAATGTTTCTCCATAGAGAAAGTCATGAAGGCTGATTTTAATACTTCAGAGAGCCATTAAACTGTTTTGGTTTTTTGGTTCTTACAGGGTTTTTTTTCGTAGCAAAGTGATTCATTCAACAGGAGCATGGTAAAGGATCAATGCTTGTCAAGGCATGAAATATGAAAATACAGGTTGGCAAGCAACATATAAAAAGGACAGTGATGACAAAGACTTCACAGGGCTGTCTACAGTTCAGCGCTATCACTGTCCCTCTTTACTTGCACTCTTAGTCTTCATAGTAATTAAGTTTTAAGTAAAGCTGTAAGAGAAACTGTCCCAGACTGAGGTGATTTGGCTTTGTCCTGCAGTATTGGCTACTCCGTCTCTCTGTGTTGATTAAAGCCCTCTAAGAGCAACAGCTCTCATTAGCAGACTATGGACTGCCTTTCCTGCAGCCATTACCTGGCTATTCTGCCCCTGTGCAGGGAATGAGCAAGGCTGTAGCGCATGGTGAGCACACCTGCCTTACGGGTGGACAGAGAGAAGTTCACAAACACGTGCAAAGTCTGGAAGAGCCAAAGCGATTGCACTGTGCCTGCACTCCCGAAGGAGAACTGCCCCACAGCTTACAGAAAAGTAAATGACGCTTCAAAAATAGCAGATCTTAAACAGTGTCATTTCCAACTGAAAGGGAGAAAAACACACACACAAACAAACAAAAAAAACCCAGGTACTGTAGCTCCTTCAGACTGTCAGCTCCTATAAAGTCTAATAAGGTATGAACACTGACTGCACCTTTTCCTGTAATTGGGGTACACAGGTCTCTCCTGTGTTAATTCTAGCTCCTAAGAGACACTTCTCTTGAAGAGATGCTAATGTCTCTTCTAGAGACGTAACAGATATGTTGCCTCTCCTCCTCTGCCAAATAAGGTTGAAATCCAGCTTTACTTTTTGATTTAAAAAATGAAGGAGGAGAGGTAGAACAGCAGTCAGACAAAAACGTGTGCACTCACGGTGTGATACTTCAGCCTTACTCAGGACATAAATACTATCCTATGAAGTAAACAGAATTGCACATTTGAGGCACACAAATTGAAAACAGATATAGCTGTCTTCAAAGAAATCATGCCCCCTCTCCCTTTATCCAAGACTATAATAGCCAAAGTGTTTTTTTTTCTGATCACCAGACAGGAAAAAAATCTAGAAGTTCACCAATCACAGCACAAGCTTCAGTAATATTTTCTTCTGAAGAACACCAGGGCTACTTTTTTTTTAAAATCACATACTTTTTTCCAAACTGACAAACAACTAAAAGCTAATTTAAAACACTCCAGCAGACTAAATGAGTCATATCTGGAGTGCATCTGTTTCTAGCCCAAGCTCCATTTTACATGGATTAGTAGAATATAGTTCTGGAACTTTAATCAAGTTATTTATTATAGGCAGAGCTGCTAGCAACAGTCTATTAATAACGTTGCCCAAAACTTCTCATTTAAAAAAACCTGCTTTCAGTTGCTTATATGCTTGCCAAACTTTTAACTACTTAAGCTGATACCTTCTATGCAAGATTTTTGCCATTGGCAGATTTTATTATTATTACTATTTAATATTATTCTTCAACCTCATCCATATGGTTCATTCAGTTCTGAGAATAAAGACAGGAAAATGCTGTCAGGATTTCTTTAACAATCTTCCATCCTTCCCTCCCCACTCCCACTTGGGTAGAGACTTGTAATTCAAATGACTGCAGGGACCCAGAGTAGTGGATCTATGTTATGAGCTTTTAATAAACAGAAATCAGATTTTGAACGTGGTTAGTACAATCACTCAGGATTTCATTCTTGACCATTCTTCATCTCTTGACAGCTCCAGCAATGTGGTAAGACAATGCATATTCCATTCCCAGACAATAATAAATATGCATAAGAAGAAAAAGTTGGGTTTTTCTTGTATGGCTTCTCCAAGTTGTCTTACCACCAACATTTGGTTGCCAGTGCAGGCAGTCCAAAAGCCAGACTGGAGGAGGGGACAGGGACTCTGGTGAGGAGGTGGATGGAGAAAAAGAGAGGGCAAGAGCAATCTCTAGGACTGACCTGGTAAGAAGTCTAGGACTGCAGAAAGGGAAGTTGGACTGTACTATACAAAGCAGAGAGTAGATCTTACTGGAAGAGGAGATTGTGAAATAATGAAAAACTAACACAGTGTGACAACACTGAACTTGGATCAGACAGGTGAGTGGAGAAAGGGAAAGATCGAGGCAACATTTGGGACTGGAATACAGAGGGAAAACGGATTGACAAAATCCACCATTTTGAAAGAAGTCTGAAAATGATAGACAAGTAGAAGGACTAACAACTGAGAAAGAGTGAGAGAGCTTGGTAATGAGACTAAAAGCTGGTGAGAGAGAAAACCAAACAAAAATGCAGAGCAGGGAGAAGACTGCAGAATACAATGAAATTGGGAAAGGTGATGAGAAAACTAAAATTAAGACTCATCAGGAAGGATCTCTAGAGGAGGTGAAGAGGGGGCAATATGAATTGGAAAGCAATGGGAAAGACCTGCCAGAAGAGAAAATTAGGTGCCAAGTGGGAACAGAATACTGGATGAAGGAGAGACGGGAAGGAGGAAGCCAAGGGTTAGCACGAATGGCTAGATTTTCAGCAGGGAACTGGGAGTGTCTGGACAAGACTGATCAGGGAAGATGAACTTCGTAGACAAGAGAGGATCTGGGATAAGGGACTGGCTTATTGCAGATAAAGGGTTCAGACTAAACACATTCAGCCAAGTGGGTTCAAGTTTAGACCAGGGTGAAACAGAAAAATGAATCTGTGTATATTACTCTCTTCTCCAACACACAGAATGAAGCACTTGATTTCCGAATGCACTGAACTCAGAAAAATGTTGGTGAAACCAACTGTGTTGTCATTATCTTCTGATGTGTCTTGATCCAAAGATAAAACAAGAGCCAACCGCTGCTATGAAATATGGCACAAGCTCAAGAACTGAGACAGTTCTGCGCAACTGATGTAAAATGCCTAGCTCTGTTGATGTACCATCATGAAGCCATATGCTGGGGAAAAAAAGCAGTATGCATCTTAAAAAATCAAGTTGTAGTCACAGTGAACACTGTTGAACAGTAATACAACGCATGTGAAAGGCAGAAAAGTAAAATAGTCATCCAGATCTGAAAAAATTGCCCACACACACTCAATTAAAAGAGCTCAAAGACCTTTCTTCTAGTTATCTATCAAATGCTTCTTGTCCAAGGGCTCTGAAGTTTCAGTTTCAATTCTTTATATTCTATGCATCCTGTAGCTGCACAAGATCCTTATTTTTGCAGTAGGTGCCGTTGACTTAAAAAGTAAGTTAATAGCACAGTCAGTTGACTACAAGCTGGAACACGGGAATCTCTCAGATCTATGGACTACTTGGAGGTCTTTCACCTTCTTACCAGCCCCAAATGGCTGTAGGCTACTTGCTCTGATAAACTGCATATTGTAAAGCCAATACAAGAAACCTATCAATGGCTCAGACATTAGTCTCAATGGCTCAAAACTTAGTCAAGCAGATTTATCATAAGGAAGTAAAAAAAAATCCCCACATTCAAAGAAATAAAGCTCTGGTCTGCAGAGACATCTCAATGCTGGAGTCTGGAGCAGTTGCAGAACCAAACCCCATACGTTTCTCACTATACAGCAGGGCTGCCTTTGTCAGGCTTTCACCTCAGATAAGTCAAAAATGTAAATGAATTTAGTCCTTAGCGTTGTCTGGTAAACACACCACAAAACTCAAATTTACTCCCAGCACTTTGGTTAACAGGCAGTTTGTGATAATTCCCAGCTAGGAATGGGACTGATACAGGCCTTGCACATCCCAAGTGCAGAGCACCATAAGAGCACTGTCCTCACAGCAGCAGATGGCAATCGCTGCTCCCTTTCCTTCACCGTGGTTAAAATTCACTAACAGAACTGAATGCTATGTAACTTTAATACCTATTTCACATATTGATGTTTACAAGCTTCAGAAAAAGAATAAAGCACCAAGCTGTTTTGTAGGCAGACATGAAAAAGATCTTAAAGAACATCAAAGAACAAAACTGATATTCATTCATAAGCTTTTAATAAACAACAATAAAAGATGCGAATTAATGTGGAAGCCCAATTCAATATCCTTCATACTTCTCTGTCCCAATATGCCTGCGTCAACTACTCTGTTTGGGTTTTTTTTAAATCAACATTAAAAATCTTCTGTTTGTTTTGAAGCTTTTGGCTAATAGGCAGTGTTTTTATATCATAGCTCCTGAAAGGTAATTAAAAACAAACCCAAAATGGTTGCTACCAGTTCTCATACCTATGAAATGAGGTATCATTTCAGAGTCAATCAGATATAGCATCAACTAGAATGTCTCAGCACAGCTACCTGTATAATCTGGCATGTATTCACTCATGACTTTTGGTTAACGGGTTCTTCAGTGAGTGTGTGAACATCCAAGTAAAACTGTAGAGATGACATTTGAAATAACTGCATGAGCACTCTTTCTCCCCCCAAATCCCAAGAAACTGTATCAGTAATGACTGGGCTTTAGCTCAGGTTCTGGGACCCAAAGCTTGTATCAGGAAAAGTAACAAGCCAGAAGCCAGTATCCCTTTCTCAAAGCGTTTCTCTGAGCAGTGGCTGGTGGGTACAATGGGACATACTGCAAGTGCTCCAGCTGACATGCTCTGACTGCATTTACAGAATCAGGACATAAAGGACTTGACTTCCTAACTTCTAAATATGGATTTAATTAGGATCCAAAATTCCACCAGTCCAGCAACATCAACAGACTAGTAGTTTTAGATATTTAAATTGAACTGTGATGCAAGAGGTTTTCTGAGTACCTACAAGACTAGGCAGCAGCTATCAGAGGCTTTACAAATGCCCCATGGTGACAAAAGTTCTGCCTGAATCCACTTGTACATTTGGTTCACAAAATTGACATTATTTAAAAAAAAAAAAAGAAAAAAAAAAAGTAAGAAGTTGCACCCCTGTAAGTGCCTTGAATGTTCCCTTTATAAATACATTTATAAAAATAATGTAGGTGCAGAACCAATGTCATTACAGAGATAACAGATGCCATGAACTGCATATGCCTTGGGATTTCTTTCAAGAGAAAGTAATTCATGTTGTCTAATGTGACGTCTAAAAACTCATAGCCAACAAGAAGCATCTAACAAATGCTGGAGTTAGGAGTCCCACCTTCATTCCGAGTACTTCCACTGAACTCTCCCTATGTGTTTGGAACAGCTCTTTGTTGCAAAGACTAATTTAAAGATGCTGTTAATGCTCTTCTTATGCACATCTCAAATTCTGAGCCTATAGAGTTTTTTTCCAAAGTTTTGGTATGCCAGAGAAGTCCATAAATTCTAACATTAGGTTGTTCGTAGAAGTCTGCTGCAACAGCACTTAGAGTGATTTTCTTTCTTCAACTGTGTACTCTTTCTGGCAGGAAACGTGATTATCTATATTTAGAAAATATGAGTGCCATCAGTCTGAGTAATAACAATAAACAAATTACTAGCAAATGATCTTGCAAACTGCCTGTTTGAAAGAGAGGAATATTCTAACACTGTACAATCCCTAAATCTCTCAGATAGACAACAAAGTTCACTAAAGCAGACTAAATTTAGTCTAAGTGATGTTCTGAAGTTAAACAAGTATCTCTATGTACATATATGGGGTGCATAAGAATGGGAACGTGTGCATACACACATACACTAATTAGATAGAGATATTTCAGCTGAATTCAAACATACTATACCAATAATAAATTTGGCCACATGGCTTCAAATTAGGAAAAATAAAATCCTTTTACAAATTGCAACGCACACGCACACACATATACATATAGATATTTAATAGCTACATCAAATGTTCTAAACAAAGAATTCCCCTAGAATTAAGCTGTCGATTTTTGTTATTTTATCAAACTTTCCATTGCATCAACTGTAGTCAAAATGTCCCAACTGAGAAAAAAAGATCAATATGTACCTTGAGGGTAAAATGCAGCTTAATTGGCTTGGAAAATACATCAGCCACACCATGTGAGCATTCTGTGATTCCTCTGTGAGGGAGCTGAGGATGGCGCTCATGCAGAATTATTTAGTAATGCTATTCAAAGCCACACAGCAATTCCTAAATCATAGCCAAGAGGCCATGTAAAATACTGTTCCTAATTACAAGAAAAATAAAAAGTTAAATCCATCTAAGCATGCACTGCCTTCGGTGTGTTGGTTACTGAACTGTCTTGCTTGTTGAACAGCAAAATTTGGGGCCACTGAATAGACAGGAATTTATTTTTGTACGGTTCAAGAGGGAAGTTAATTTGACGTAGGCAGGGAATTCAACAGAAAAAAGAAATTCTTCTTACACTGGCTCAGAATGTCACTCTCCTGATCCATTTTTACTCTAAAAAATGTGGCATTCACTTTCCATCACTGTCCTCGCATATTTTTTAGAGAAATGGAAAAATGGAAATGGCAAAACATAGTATTAGATCAAAATTACAATTGCAGGTCTTCTCCTCCAGACAGGAAGAGTAGCGTCTTAGAAACTGATAAACTTTTTCTATTTAATTACATCACCCAAGAGAAGTTATGGTTACAGCCTACATTTAAGAGTTTGGAGTGAAAAACCTCAATGTGTTACTTCAAACAAATCACAACCTCTAACTTTTTGTACATCTAAATGTGAATAACAGCAATTAATATATGCCTATGTGAACTGTAATACTTGTAAATAACTTTAAAGTTGTAACAACATACCAGAACTTTCTGTAACAACTCCTGTAAAGTTTCAACAACAGGCTGATTAAACACCTCACAATTTTTTTGATGAAGTATTAATTATGGAACAAATTGTACCTTCCTACAGATAGGACCTTAATCTGCAAGCAGAAAAAAAAAAACCCAACAAGTCAATGTTGAAGAGATTTTCTCAATAATCTCTTCAAAACAAAAGCCTTCTAACTTCATAATTACGTTAATCCTAAGGATATGCACAAAAGCCTTTCAGTGCTCTGAAGAGCCAGATCTACCATGTGGATTCTCCAATTCCTGGCTTACACAGAAATCACGACTTCACATTTCAGTTGCTCATCAACTACAAACCTCCCCCCCCACCAACCCTTATGTTCTGAATGGAAAGCAGAGATGAAGCAAAGGTACTGCTGTTTCAGGCAGCATTAAAATAGATTTGCCTATCCAAGCTGGTATCTGATACCTTTGACAGAAAAGTAAAGAAGGGATAAGAATTTATTTCCTTGACATTTGCCCAAACCCACCAAAATGACTCCCCTCCTCTCTATCCCCTAGGTAGCACAGGAATGGTACTTGACACACCCCATACACTGTCTTCAGGAAACTCTGCTCTAATAAAGGAAAAGTGATAGTCTAGTCCTTTTACCTATAAGTAGAACCTGCATACATATTTTTAGAATGTATTAACTGTACATGCTACAGCAAATTTAACCTCTTTGAGATTCTCCTCTGCACTGGACTTGTGCAGTGTAACACAAGAGGGACCAGAGCATCAAGCAACACCGTGAAAAGCTTAACAGTTGAAACCAATATGGAAAGCTGGAGAAATACATATGTGTTACTGCTTTTCCATAGTAGTTCACTGTAAGAAGAGGCGATAGGGAATTTTATTTTCAATAAGAACTAAAAATAAAAAAATATGTGGGAGAAAATAATTTTCTTTCTAATTAAAACAGACTTTATAGTTTAATGTAGTGATGAAATATTTGATTCAGTGGGAGAGAAAAACTCATTAGTGGATGTAAACACAAAACTTGAATAATTTGGGCTAGAAGGATAGTGTCAAGAGAATAAATTAAGGGAGGCAGTTTTACTATCTCTATAAATTTTTATATATTCTACTTAGATGAAAGACCAGTGATAAGAAACCTGAACTGTTCCACATTCTAGTTTCCTGAGGGTCTCTGGCTGAAAGCTTCTTTATACTTCATCACTTACTGTTGCATCAAAACGTAAGCAAATGCGCTTGACAATGCAAAGAGAATCCCCAGTTCATATACACTCAACTTACTCCAGTCTGGATTACTAATATAATTTGTATGTATCATTAATCACCATTCATCACTGACTGCAGTAGCAACTGTTTCCCTTTTGTTTTTCAATAACTGCATTAACCTTAACACTCTTACTCCCTTTTAAATCACAAATCAGGGTTTAAACAGCAGCATAGCTTCCTCCCAGCCCGAGTCACTTCACAGAAATCAATACTCATTGTTTCACCCATGTGTTCAAGATTACAATGGATCCTGTTAACGTTAAAAGGTTGTAAGAAGAAAATGTCAGACAAACTAAATGAAACAACCCCCCCCAACAATAGAAAAGAAGAAAAATTCACTTTGAGAGTCTGCTGTGTTTTCAAGTTGTATAAACTAAACTGAATATGGTTATAGGAGTGAATAAATCCAGTTGAACTGTGACACATAACAATGACCAGTAACAATATTAGAATGTCAGTTGTGAATGGAAAAAATACAGTAACTAACCAAAGGAAGACACATTACCTTTAAAATTGTAATGTTCCATGTAAAACTTTCTACTGATTTTTGCAGTTTTCTTTCTTTTAAGCCTTCTCTTGCTCCTATATTGTGCAGGTTTTCATGAAACTCCATTGCTGTGGAGAATAAAAGAGGGAGGAATATAGTATCTATTTTAGTACATTTTTGTGACCACAGAGGTAGTGATTTGAAACTAATAAGGCAAAAGGACAGTGAAAAAGCTTCAGAAATCTTATTCTTCAAGCACAAATGGATCTGATCTAGTAATGTGCATCATTATACAACATACCAATATACACAAATCTCTCTAAGCCAAAATCCACACTGAAGTACCTGTTGGGTCACTGCCATACAAAAATGGAGCCAAGCAAATATTTACTACACAAGAATATTCTTTAAGCACAACTGAATTTGTTGCACCATATGTAAATACTTTTTGTGAGTTGCTATAGAATGGAAACAATAATTTCATTAAATACTCTATCGCAACAAATTTATGTTGTGCCTTACTCTTTTATGCACTAAATTTACATCACAGTTGTCCAGCTAACAGCTTATATGCTGGGGCCAGCCTAGAAAATAACCTTCTCAGCGAACCCCTGAGGAGAAAAGGAGTTACTGTGAAGGAAGAGTGCCAAGTGAACCACCAAGGACATTTTACCACACCCATGTAAACCACTGTGTCCACAAAACCTCTATCTGACAAACTCCAAACCAAAAATTTTTGGCAAAATTCAGATTAGCTTGACCTAAACATTGAGTAGAGTGACCAGAGCTTTCGTTTTAACCCAGCACACTGCACAGATGTAAGAAAAACAATTTACTTTCCATGCTGCTGTTACAAGTCATATAAAAATAAATTTGAAACAGTTTCCTTCATACAGGGGAAGTAAAATGTCCTTCCGTGAGTACACATATCAACCCAACATGGATTACAGCAACTCTCCTATGGAAATCATACATTAAATTGTGCTCTCAGGATCTCCATCACTAACAGCATAAAGGGCATTTTGTGGGCAAAAGTTGGCAAGTGGTTGTGACTTACACCTATGAATGTAAAACCAAGTTGTAGCTTAATTAGAAATTATAATTTTAACTATGTTGTTTGACATCTATTTGCCCAGTAAGTATATATGCTTCAAAATTTACATGTGATTAATTATCATAGAATAACCCTACAAATTTGTGTTGGCTGTCAATCCTAGAGTAGACGGACTTCTAAGGACATTATAGTATCTATTCGTAGATTCTCACCCCACACTCATGTCTCATTACAAGAAAGAGATATGACTGAATGTTTTCACTGTATATTCCCTTACATTACTCATATATATATATACACATTTTAAAAATTATTCATAAATTCATTTGAAAGACAAGATTGTTCTTTTTAGCCTTTCTTACTATTTTAAATTTTACTACAAGGAAAATAAATGGCAAATATTTTTCCTGAATTGAACTACTGTATCATTTTTATTTCAAACACTTCTCCATCTCTGCCTCTGGAGTACAGCCTCAAGTGAGCCATTCATATTCTATTTCCCCAAAACAGATTTCTAACCAAGTGAGAAATTAAAGTTCATTCATCCATCACCATTTCCAAGTATCCATCTCCTGTCCACATCATCCAAAAAAAATAAACTCCCAATATGATCATGGAAAGATTATGCACAGATCCATATTTACAACATTACATTTCTAGAGCCACCATAAAAATACAGATTTTCTGATCTGTACCATGAATTCTGAGACTATACTGCTAAACTTTTGAAGTTCTGTACCTCATTTCCATCTTTATAAATATTGCCCCTCAAATCAACGGGCAGTCATGATCAATAATGACCTTGAACCGAAGCCACTCAGAGAGAGAGAGAGATTAAGAATAATGGTGAGGGCCTGCATGATCGATATGAAATTGGTTATGCGTATGTATACAAAGTCACTAGCATCTCAAACGTGGAGACAGTGGTTGCCACATATTCAGATAACTAGAAGAGCTCTTTCCTGGGTCACTGACTACCTTCTGTGGTGACTCTCTTCCTTCTTTACACTCATGCTTTACACCCATGTCTCTTCTGCCAAAGTCATTCCACTCCAGCTAAATATTCCTGGCAGTTAGCAGCAACATTTCAGTGCCCTTTTTCAAAAAATGAAACAAAGTCAGATTATCCTACGAGGGCACACACATGTAAACCCTCAGCAGACAAGTGCCTCCTGCTTAAACAGCACTCAACGACTCTTATGGGCTGGACAGGGCAACTCATTATCACGCTAAACTAAAGCTACCCTACTCTAAGTCTAAACATACAACCAGGGACAAGTAGATTTGAATTTTATTTCTGTTTCTATTACTAGTTTGCCTGATAAATTGAGATGGATTATTTCACCTCTTGGTCTCAGTTTTTCCATCTCTGAATGGAATATTCGCTACACAATATAGGGACAACTGAATTTCAGGGTATGAATGCAGCACAGCATTTAAACTGCTAACTACATCTCTCTTCGTATTCCCCTTCTATGTTCCTGCTTGGTTTTCCTGCATCTTGCCTTGAAACTATTTCATGCATTAATAGTGGCAAAATAACAACAAAACTGTTAAATTACAAAATGAAACTGACTTCTTAGAAGATTAACACAAAAAGAAAAAAAGAGGAAATGGCTTTTCATTTACAGCTGCATTAATAAAATGAAAAATATGTCCATATAAACTCATGTAAAAGTGCCTTTAAGATACGCGCTTGCAAAGAAAACTGAATGCTAAATGTCTTTTTTTTATAAATACACAGAATTTTCTATCTCCTTGCAAGTAAAAATTCATATCTCTCTCTCCTTAAGATACAGTAAGCAAATAATTTTCATGAGGCTTAATTACTTCTAGTATTATTAGTCCATTAATAATTTTGAACTGCCTGAGAGCTCTTGGACGATAACAGACACAATACTAACCCGTATCACTCTTAATATATTTCTGCATATAGCACCTGCTTAATCCAAAAAGCACAAGTTACTCATGTTTTCCACTTATAGTGGCAGATGTTAGAAAGGATATTATATATAAGTTTCCGAGTGATCACAAAGATTATATAGGATGTGTGTTCTTCTTGTGCTCAGACGGAATTTCCTGGGTTTTAGTTTGTGCCCATTGCACAAATGTTTTTATCTAAACTGAAGTTATTATTGATTGTTGCCTTGAGCCAGAAAGCTGAGTTCTGTAAACTTCTTTTGATTAGAGATGTCAACTTTACTAAAATCCTTATTTACACAGAATCACTGAGGTTGGAAGGCACCTCTGGCGATTGTCAAGTCCAGCTGCCTTGCTCAAAGCAGGGTCAGGTAGAGCAGGTTGCCCAGGACTGTGTCCAGTTGGGTGTTGAATATCACCAAGGACGGAGACTCCACAACCTCTTCCAGTGTTTGACAACCCAAGATCCCCACGGTGCCTTCTCTGCTCCAGCTTTCTCAGTCTCTCCTCATATGAAA
The DNA here is from genome assembly GCF_947461875.1 of Haliaeetus albicilla. Lineage (NCBI taxonomy): Eukaryota > Metazoa > Chordata > Aves > Accipitriformes > Accipitridae > Haliaeetus > Haliaeetus albicilla. Next base: position 41,034,946 of record NC_091484.1, read on the forward strand.
GATGAACTCCAGCCCATTCATGAATCATCTCTGTGGCCCTTGCTGGACCATCACCAATATGTCTGTCTCTCTCTTGTACCGGGGAGTCCAGACTTGTACGCAGAACTGCTGATGTGGCCTCACCAATGCTGAGTAGAGGGGAAGGATCACCTCCCTCAGTCTTCAGTATTGCCAAATAATTATTCTCCCCTACAGTGCTGAATCACTTTCTGGTTCCCCAGTGAATGCTGATTAGTTTAGTTTGAATTTCATGATTGTCTCAGCTTTTGCCTCTCTCAGATCCTCCCCCCCAATCCTGCAATGCATTAGATGGCTTTAAAGCTTCTTCATCCCTCCTGGGAAAATACTATCATTCAAGATGCTCTTCTGAAATGTTATGTACAATTCTTTTCTCCCATTTTCAATAACTTCAAACAACATGAGGAAAACAGAAGTGCTATAAAGCTGATCAATGCAATAGGAACCCTGTATCATGTGAGGACACTTAATAAAAATTTGCTTGGTTAGTCTAGCAAAAAGAAAACCAAAAGAGGAGTAACTGCTCTGTAGAGACACATCAGTCAGGTAAGACCGTGGACATCAAAGAATCATTTCAGCTAAAGGACAATATTAGGATGAATGTGCAACAGTAAAATTGGAATTTATGTAAAATTTATTACCATTGTAGATGTGGTTCTGTAAGCAACCTTGAAAAGGAGAAAATAACTCAAATCAATACCTCATATTCATTTTAAAATAGAGCTTGACATGATCAATTTCCAAAAATTGTACCTGGGGTAGACTTCAGGACCTTCCAGTCCTGTGTTTCCTCAACTAGCTGCATGATGTATCCTCTAAATAATATTACATGGCAGACCTCAAACCTGCATTAATTAATTAATATGCTCAGCATATTCTGATGGAATGTTTATGTCTATAAACTAAACAAGAACTGATATGATAGTATAGAAACTGGAGTATCTTATTGCTATGACATACTTCATTAAAAAAATGTCTTTCCTAAATAAAACATACAAGGCAATACAAGTCCTGATGGGCTGATAAGAACTCTGAGCCTTCACTTGTCAGAATAACTTCCAGATTCAAATCTGGGCTTTATTTTATAGTCCTGGATTTTTAATCAATATTTTAATTGTCACAAATATATTCAAAAGATCCAAAACCTTTCATAACTTACAAGCATGTGAGCTTATAATATGCATGTTATTGTTTTGCTGACACTTGAAATGCTGGAGGAAGGAAGATCTATTTCTGTTGCTTCCCTGCATACTGGATATGTTGGCTTTGTAGTGCCAACGCTGTATCTTCAGGAAAAAGTTTTATTTGGGGATACATATCAGAAACAACACTGTAGATACTATTAGAAGTTACTCATATTCAACTGTATTTAGCTTGGAAAAAACAGTTTCTTAATTTCTTCAAAATGAAATAACCTCATATGAAGCTCACTATCCTTAATTACTAATTAGAAATGACACCTGTAGGAATTCGGTTAGCAATTCCTCCCACTACTGGGCTTTCACTATAGTTCCAAGGTAGTATACTTAAGATATTGATTAAAATGTGACATATACATGATTCTGCTATTTTTTAACTAACTGAGGCATATATATTGCACGTATTACACAAGTAGCCTTGAGTCACTGAGCTGCATGTGTTCGTATTTTTTGTTTTTTACTGTACAATACATATATCCTTATTGGAAAACTCTGATGTGAAAAGAGACTGAAACATGGAGAATTGGAGTGCATGTGTGTAAGGTGGGAGTTCAGACTGTTTGGAACTTTGCAATTTGTTTGCTTTTGTAAAAGTTACTATCACAAAGCCCTGGCATACAACCTCAGTTTATAGGAAAAAAATTCACACCTTTTCTTTAACTGAGAGTTGAGATACTCATTTTTCAAGGAATCCTTAGCAAAACAGCGAGCCACCCCTGTAACCGCCCCCCCGCTACCAAAACCTTGCCACACAAACCCAATACATTCCAGCAAGCACAACACTTGCTATACTGCACTTCTACAGCCAAACTTCTACTTGACATACTCGTTTGTTTTCTTTGATGAAAGCTTTCTTGCCAAGAGCACGATTTACAACCTAGCTAAGACATGACGACACAGCAGGTGGGCTCCTCCTGGTATAGGTTTTTTCTCTTAACAATGACCTTTATCAATGAAATAGCACAATGGCAGAACTTTGGCACTAAATGTATATACTGAGTAGGCCTAATATGAAAGAGGTAACAAACAATATTTGTCTATACCTATATAAAATACACACTGATAATACTGCAGGTAAGCACTTAACTTCAATCAAGCCAAATATATTTTATTTTATTCTTGGTAGAGCACTTTGATTTAAAAGCAAACTAAATACTTTTCAGAAGAGTAATAAGTAAGTAATAAAAATGAAATAAACATTAAGTATTTTTAAAATGGAAGGGAAAAAACATACGGCTCTTGATCAGATTACCACATATTGCAGCTCCATTACTATGTACACTCATCTCAAATGCTTACAAAGTTTCTGTGAATAATTTGCATACAGAGGTTTGTTCCTTACAAGAAAAAAAATCCAAGAAAGCACTTCATACATTAAAATATTTCTTCCTACAGTGTGCAATTTAAATGGTAATAACAGAAAGGAAAGAATTCCAGGAAAGAATTTAAGCTGTAAGTACTCATTTCCACATATAAATATTTAATCTGCACATACAACTGTCACTCTTGGCCACTTCTTTGAAAGCCAGGGCTTTAATTTTTACAGCATTAAATATGTTTCTCAATATTTTTATTTCAGATCATATTCCTTAAACATTCAGGTATTTCAACCTCACAATTTCCTCTTAAAATGAAGTTTATCAGAAAAGTGATTGGGAAAGGAGTCTGGCTACCAGATCACATCAACAATAAATCAAATAAATCATGTTAGAGAAGCAACAGAAGTCACTATAATTGTAAATGCTCACATATTTTGCTTACAGAACATTTTTCACACAAAGATTTAAGAGTAACCTTAATAAATTAATACTTAAGAGCATGTCTGTACTAAGGATCACTGCTAGCTGCAAAAACTGAGTCTTAACAGGGACAGGGATTAAATCCTCAAGTACTTCCAAGCACGTACTTCCCACTGAAGTCACTCAAAACATTTCACGTCATAACTAGAGAATCAGAATTTCTTTGCAGATTCTCAGTGTGCTGTGCTTCAGCTTCAAGAAGCTCCAGGTCTGAATTACTTGCATTCAAAATATTTAGATTAATACTTGACAAAATAATACATTCACTAAATCAGTTTTCAGTATTTTTTAATTATTTCAACTTTGGCAATGTGCAGTATCTCCATAGTAAGTGGAAATGTTCCCCAAATGCAGACAGCCATGTACTGCCTCTACTTAGATGGTTAAAAATACATTTTGGTGCCTGCTGCCCTTTTATTCTTTAAAAGTAGCTAAAGTAGCAAAACAAATTCTATGCCTGAGATAACATTCTTATCCCAACATCCCAAACGACAATGGCATCACAGCCTGCTGAAAGCCATCCTCTCTGCAAGGACTAAATTAATATTTAGTCTTCCAATCCAGACTCATCCAGTTCCATATGCAATCACGGTAATTCAGTTTTCAATATAAGACACCTTCTTCAATGCTGGGGAACCACTTATGACATAAGATGGTCACCAACTTCTTTATGAACCACTGTCAGACAAGATTCAATGTAGTTGCAGCACCAAGCTTACACTGTTAGGAAGTTACAAAGAGGACATCTGTGACATCTGGCCTTGATTTAATTAAAAGTTGTTTACTTCCAGGAGTTGAGTAACCAGCTCCACGTTCCTCAAACACTGTCAAGAACGCTCCTATGTAACATTAACCTTCTAGACACCAAAGTCGGCAAAATGCGTATCAAGCTACAAAACACATAAAACCCACACATCAACACTTTCTGTGTACCTCCAAAACAGCAGTCCTACAAAAATACACAGAAAACCAGGCCTTCACATATTAAAACATTTGCTCTAAAAGAAGACTTGGTATTTCACCCCCAATGCAGGGAAAACTTTCATCCACAAGGACAGTCCTCTGTGAAGACAGACTACATTTCTGAATGTAGGTGAAGTTAAGCCACTACATGAGGTATGAGAATGAATTAATGCTGTTAATAAAGGGCACAAACACAAAGCTACGAGGAAGAGGATTTCTTCCACAGACTGCTGTTTCCATCTTTTATTTATCAGCCTTGATCCTCAAGGGACACCAGTGAAAGTCTAAGCAAAAAAGATCCTGATTTCACTGAATGCTAGAAAGCAGACTTAATAAAGACATTGATTTATGGCACATTAAAATTTCTCCCAATCTTCAGATCCTGCTAAGACCACGTTGTTTCATGGCAATCGTAATTATTATCTCTTTTGCTTCCACAGGAATGTAACTCCTCCTTTCTTTAATATCACCTTCTGCTCCGGAGAAGCTGGTTACCTTTTTCTTTCAAATTGCCTGATTAACACAATTAGTTAAACACAGAGCCATTTCCCCAAACTGTAATTGTTTGTTGCTATTGTTTAAAATATGAAGAAGGGGAATGTATATCTGAAAGCCTGTTCAACTTTTCAGTGCTTTAGGCTAATAACACATATTACAAAATTTGTCTTTCAAATTATAACAAATTATAACACTTTACTAACTCTGCTTTTTTATTAAACACCCATCTATAGATAGATAGGTTGGCACTGTTGGTTAGTCTCAGTCAGCAGCTGTTGTACTAGTTATGTTGTCACATGTAGATACAGACAGTCCACAGGGGAATAAACGGACTCCTCATCCTTTCCTACTGTCTCGGGTTAGACTGTGGTTAGGATAGCAGTGTAGCCTGTGAGCTGATCTTAGTACATAAAATGTCTGCTGTATTTGTGCACTCTAGTATACTTCTCTGTATCTTAAGAGGTATAATTAATCTTGCCTCTTTCATCATTTTAGCAGGTAGAAGGCAACTGCTAAAAAATATGAACTACAAGCTAATATAACAAATTAATTTTGTAAATATTTCTGTACTGGGAAAGCCTATTTAAAATCAAGAATTCTATTTTAGCCTCTTACAATTTTATTCTGATTTCCAGTACATAACCAAATTTTCCAATCATTTTTGCTCACTGAGGTTGCTGAAAGTTGAACATGCAGCTCTAGATAGTCATGATTAATACAAGCTGATCTTTTACTGGGCTAGAATTGCATTAATAGTAGGGAAAAAAAGGCTTCATGTGAAGGGGCAAACTCAGGAGAACAATAGAAAAGTCTGTTAGTTTAAGTGTTTGCCCTGGAAGCAGCAAGTGAGTTCATTAAGAACATCTAGAAGTATAGGAGCTGTATCCTAGGAATCATCCACCCTTGTGCAAAATGTATCAGATTCTCAAAAAACACAGCAACATCCAAGGTATTACAGTGAGCTATGTACGAGGAGCAATATATGAAAAATATGGTGTATGACTGGTGCGAGTAACAATGAAGAGAGAAATTTGAACATCAAGAAAAAAGACTGATCATTTATTCACCAATGCTACCTAAGTTAATCTAAGCACAATTCTTCACTTCCCCCCCCTTCTCCCCAGTAGAATGTGGCTTCAAGAATATTCAAGGCACAGGAGAGGAACAGGATTACAGAGCCAGGGAGTATATGCAATTACAGTATAATCTGAGCTGCTGTGGAGCTGTACCCAGAGATGCTTAGTGGAGTTGCCTGAGGAAGGACAAATAGGAAGAAAAAAAATGTAGAAAAAATGGAGCAGATGGAGTAAAAGAGGAAAGAAAAAAACAGGTTAAAATGGACTGAATACAGAAAGAAAGTTAAGAGACATACCAAGAAAAGGATTGTCCTGAATATGCCCTTTATCGACACCTTTCCTTAAGTACAGGAGACAGCCTATTGTGCTAATAAACCTACAAAATGATGTTGTGACAAGTGTGAAGAAAGGAGTTAAAACAATTTGATAGCTGGCTTAGAAAAAATGGGAAGAAGGAGAAAATAGGGAAAAGCAGGTATTTCAGAACAATGAAGACTGGCTGAGAGAGGCCTCAACGTGCTGTTTTAGTCATAGCAGGTGATGTTGGAGTTTATGTGATGGTGGTAAATATTGCAGATTGTTTAATTTCAACAGTGAACCTCATGAAAAAATATAGTAAAGGATCCAATTATAGGACTTAACTTGAAGATCAGCATGTCCTACTGATGCAGTCAGATTAAATATTGCTCAGTTATGAAGTCCAACGGTAATGGATAAAGCAGCATTTCTTCAATCTCTAGATACGAAGCCATAGTTTAAATGCAGTGGCTTCTAATCAAAAGTCAAGACTTGCTGATGAGAGGCAGCATTTCAGAAGACATGGATTAACAAGTTCTGTTGAACTTGTGCAAACTCCACAGTACCTAGGCAACGAACACTGCAAATTCTTTCAAGTCAGGAATAACTACAAAAATGTTGGGAACAACTGATCTAGCCATTCTCCTTCACTGTTTAAATAAAAACTTAATCTCATGCCTATATACCCAGCCAAAAGTGCTCCTCAACATTCATTTGTATCAATTTCTTTTCCTCTATTAATGGATTACCTAATCTGTACATAACATAAAACATAGAATATTACTTTTTCTGCATCTTACATGCTTTGTTTTGGTGGACCCTAAGTCAAAAGGCAATTTAGAATGCAAATAAGAGGAACAAACAGCAAAAGAAACAGCTCAGTAAATGTGTTGTTTTGCTGAAAAACTTACGCAGTAACAATTGGGAACCGAGAGTTATCGCTAGTTGAACAAAATTTATTTTATTACTTTAATTTTCAACTACAATAAGTATTTGCAGTGCTTGTATGGCCCTTATCCTAGTCTTTTTCTGCATGAAGCACAAACATAACTTTTTCCCAATGGATATTGTGCACTGTGTTTATCTTTGACAGCAACCAGAATGGCTGGATATTCCCTTTCTTCAAACTGTATCCTGTTTCTGACACTGCTGAAGGACTGCTTTGGAGTACATGTTTAAAAATGTACTCATTTTATGTCTTTTACTACTTGCATTATTTAATAAACTAAGTCACTTCCGGTTTAGTCACTGTACAGATGGAATAAATGAGACAGTCCCTGCTCCAAAAACTTAGAATCAAAGTATGAGGAAAGACGAGAACAGATGGATAGAGTGGGGAGTACAAGGAAGCAATGAAAACTATTTTGGTTGAGGTGGTAGGAGGACATGTGTCAATCTAGCTATATTTGTAGGATATTTAAAAAAAACAATTCAAAGGAAGTAGCCTCGTGGATGTTTACAGCGAGCCTGTGGGACAACACAATAGAAAGCATGACGATGGCTGACAATCTATCAGGCAGTAGAAACTCCTGCTACCAAATGAGCAAACACAAGAAAAGTGAAAGCAGCTCCATACTCATGTAGAATGAGGAAGAAGTATAGAAATGAATATAGGGACAGACATCATCAAAACAACAGCCAGGAAAATAACGTACAAAATGCAAAACTATAATGGTCAAACTCAGAGAAAACAATAGTGTAGCTGAGATCCCAGAAGACAAGAAAAAGCGAACAAGAGTTTTGGCTGCACAGATGACTAGGGAAGGTTACAACTCTAAAGCCACACAGAAAAAAAGCAGTCTGAATTATCAACAGACAGTGCTAGAATGCGTATTTTTGCATGATATTAGCAGTAAATTGACACTGTTAGAACTGAATACAATCACTTCATTTCCTGAATTAAAACAGAAACCTTAAGAGACCACTTCTTGTAGGTATTGTTGAGACTACTGTTTCCCCTACACACATTCATTTATCCTTACTGATGTTGCATTTCACACATTGTTTTGTAATTCTCAGTGTCACAAGATCTTCCTGTACTGTTTCATAGTCATATCTACATGAGATTACATTCAATAATTCTTTGTCACCAGCAAACTGTGTTCGCTCATTGTTTGCCCCCCATATCATTTAATGAATACTTGGAATATCGCATGTCCCTTTGAGCTCCCAGTGCTGAACACCAAAATGAATTCCTAAACTGTGGTTCTCTTTTAACCAGTGATGAGCTCAGGCAGTATTTAAATTATAAAGCAAAAGAATGCTATAGAAGATTCAAAAGAGAAGTACAAGAATGATGTGAATTGGGTACAAAGGAGGTCTACGAATTGGGTAAGGTGACCTGGACATTCAAATTCTTTACTCTAGAGAAGATACAGGAGCATTTTAGGTCTTTAACAGATTAAGGGACGGACTGGATTATCTTTAAATTCCCTTTAGCACCTACATTCTGTTTTCTTGCAGGATCTTTAGCTGGCTTAATAGCAAAATAAATGGCACTGCAATCATTTTGAAGTTATGCAGACTTTTTTCTTAATTCTGTTAAAGAATGAGAAGTACAGTGGGAACCAAAGCAATACTATGTTTCCTTATCTTTCCATTAGTTAATGTCTCTAAAATGCTTTCAGTAACTATTTAATTAAGAACAGAATGTGCTGAGCTGAAATTAATATGCTGATATGAAGAAAACAAAGAAGTTTTTTGATATGGTTTAATTTTGAAGGAACAAAATAAGGAGAGAAGTTTCCAGTTTTATGTTCTTAGGGAATATTAATAGCAAAGAACCTGAATTCTGAAAAGAGCCATCTCAAGAATTGTGGTTTTGCTTATTCAATAGGCCATCAACCTAAGAAAGAAATAATGGTGTATTTATTTTAAAATTAGTAATTAATTTTAAAGGAGGCCAAAAGTCTTATTATTAAACTTAAGTTAGAAAACGGTTTAATAGAGGAAGTCCACTTTGTCTACTTAACAGAATGCTCTTATAAGCCTGTTCATGACATGAAAAATTTACTGCTTATTGGCAGCTTGCGTATTTCTTCTTATTTTAGCAGCTCTTTCACTCTTTGAGCCACAGAACAAAAAAGCCCAGACAAGGGCATAATTTTGCTTTTTCCTTATAAAAAAACTACATAGGAAAACATACACTCTTTTACTCGGAATTAAATAAAGTAGCATCTACTGAGATCATGAGATCAATTAGTCATAAGAAAATCTTTGAAAACTGTTGATATTAAAAGGTAATTCAATTGAGCTGATTCATCTTAAAAAGTACTTTGACCCTGCAGGGCTAAAGCTGCCCTGAATAGCAGGATCTGTTACATAATCCATACTTAGGCTTATGTCACCATGCTGGAGGTTTCTCATTCAAATGAGATCAAAATCTCTGCTATTTAGCATGGGCTTTTTTAGCATTCTTAAACAAAGGATTCTTGGACCCAGCTGCACTTCATGTAAAATAAGGTTGTAAGACTCAAGAAAATCAGACATGTGGAAGTCTACTGGAATCTGTATCAGCTAGTAGAAAGCAATCTTTTCTGAAGGGCAACAATTCTAAAATTTGAGCTAAAATAGGCAATTAGCTTTTGCTTTAACTCTAACCAAGGATCTAAGCTGCTTGAGACAGTGACAAAGCTAAAAACATATGGCACACTATCACCACAAAAATGGGAGATGATTCAAGAAGTAAGCGTACAAGTCTACAAGACAATGTCTTTATTGCAGCATGATATATTTTAAGTTTTGTATTTTAGATAAATCTCTGCATCTACCAACAAGATATGTGAAATAATATTTTGTCACTCATGGTATTTATGATTATTTATGTTTGACAGCTCGAAGTAAATAGGCCAAATTAAAATTTTCAAGTATTTTGACAGTTCTGTGGTTTGACTAAAGTTCACAGAGTCTGAGGAATATGAGCTGTGATTAAAGGGGAAATCTAGAAATTCAGAGTGGGTAAGCACTCCTGCTGCTGATCTGAGTTGGAAGACACTGCTAACAGAAAAGAGTTTGTAAAGGAAGGGTGAAGGTGGAAGAGCATTATTTTTTTCTTTTCAGTAAAAGAGAATGAAGAAAAGATACTGAAATTCATAGGAGAGCAGAGAAGCAGATCAAAGAATGAAAGAAAATCATGGAATATTATGGGAGCAGCAGGATGCTGAATATCTGACAGATAAAAATGTATTTGTATATAAAAAGTTTTTGTCCCAGCTGAGTCATGCAAGACATGGTTGCAGACACTTTGACTGACTCTCCAGCAGCCTTCCTGTTTCTAATGCAAAATGTGATGCCTCGCTACTCTTGAGTAAATTTATAACATTGTTTAAAAAATATGTTAGAAAGACCAAAAGAAAACAAGCATGATTAAACAGCAAGGTCAGAGATGTTCAAAATAAGAGGGAGACCTTCAAAACTCAAAGTTGTGTTCAAATGAGAAAACCATTACAAAGTATCAGGTGAAAAAGAGGCAATTTGTGAAGGGCTAAAGAACTAACTATGCAATCTCTCTCAAGTATGTATCAGAAACAGGAAAAAATTCCAGAGAATGGGGGACCAATAGGTCATAAGAAAGTTTTTCAAAAAAATCAGACTTTCTGCATCCATGTGGTTTAAAAAGTCTGCCACAGAAGATACATGTAATTGTCTACAATACCACTTTTACTCTGAATAGATAAAATAGTAACAAATCAGCAGAACCAGAGGGTATCCACCCAATAGATCTAGAGAAACACAGGGATGAAATAACTGAACTACTGTCATGTAATTATCAGAAGGCAAAGTACTTCACCAAGGCTCTTGAAGACATTAAGCCTACCATGACGAAAGGGGAAAAGTTCTCACATAGTAAAAGACAAGATCAGAGTAAATGGTTAAAAGATTTCATTGTGAAGAAAGATCATTCACTTTCTTTCCTCTAATCCTATGTCTGCATTTGTGGAAATGACTATATTGACAAGCTACTGTCCATATATAAAATGCTCATGATTTCCAAAGTCAAGCTGTAATTCTATGGATTTTTACTTTCTATGATTTGAAATGTCCTTTTCACTGTTACTGTATGTGCCTTAATTACAATAAACTTTTTTGTTTGTTTTTCTGTTGTTGTTTTTTGGGGGTTTTTTTTTGCTACAGTTGAATAAATAAACTCAATTAAAAGTTTTGGGAAATAAAGAGAAATGCAGTAAGTTCTTTATAACATTTTTAAAAAGCAGCTTGTACTTACCTGCTTTCTGACACTGTACTATCTTCTCATATAAGCTATCTGTATTTTCAACTAGAGTCCTGATGGTCTGAATCATCTGTAGAGAAAATAAATTAAAATATACAGAAATATCAGTAAAATTCAATTTTTACTGAAAATTTTTAATCTGTAAAAGGTGCTTAAATTTGAACTCAAGTCAATAATCTAATATTTATTGTTAACATAATGAATACATTCATTTTCCTGGTTGTGACCAGGCAGAGAAGTGCTCTAAAGGTGGCAGAAAGACATAAAAAAATACGATGGTTTTGGGCTGGGATCTGTGAACACTGAAGTAAAATATCTACTCCATAATTCATTGCCTAGCAAAGCAAGTGAAAATTATACAACTATTTACCAGGTAATTCACTTTTGGTGGCTTGGGTGAGATAACCTGGATGCAGGTTTCCTCTTCCTCACTCACTCTGACATTCAGGATGATGATAACTCACCACTCAGTGCTTTCTTTTTCCTAGGGATCATCCCACTGCTTTTCCAGATTTGTTCCTCTACATTTTGCCTTTCTGTGGCTTGACCTGTACATATGTATGAGACAACTCTATGGAGGAAAACAAATCACTCGGGGCTGGTACTGGAGGATAAGGAAAACACAATGATTCCTTTACCTGATCTTTCTAAACAAAAAGCCTTTCATGGAAGCTCAGCTGAAAGCACACTGATTAAGATGGAACCATGCAGATTTTTCAGCCTGGGGTATGTATTGAGAAGTAATGACTTTGCTTCACACCTTACCCACTGACATGTCTAGTATCCACTCAATCATTATGCTAACAACAAAGCACTTCTTGTCACTAAAACAATGTCTAAAGTTTGACATGTTACTTATGTGGGTGTTCATGTAGAACTTTCTTTTCCTCTGGAGACCACAATTGCTGTTACAAGCAGGAATGTTCCATGTTACAGAAAAAAAAACCCAAACCACTCTTAAGACTTTTCCTCAGAGAGATAATAACACTTTAAGAGGCATGACTACAGTAGTCCTTCTTCACATGTATTAAAAGAAGCCTTCTCCAGCTGAGTGACATTAAGGCTGTTTTTCTGAACGTTGCTCTGAGGCATAAACAAATTTGGAAAAGCAGGCAAGTAAGCCTCAGATTTTTCATGATGGCAAGTGTGCAAGCAAGTGAAGAGGAAGAACACCTGCACAGATGTAAACTGCTTTACAGACTTCTATTATTTCCAGCTACACAAAAATCTGGTTTATGTATATTACAAAGCATTTTAAAATAATGCTAGTTCTGTTTCTGTAATTACAATTTAAAATGATAAAGAAAATTATGCAAAACCCACAATTCCATGTTTATGCTACATACAAACCACACATGAACAACTTCAGAGTGTGTGGAGATCATCGTATTGGATAATTTAATTTAATCTTCACATCTTGATTAACCTGTGTTTAATTTCAAAGTATCTATTTACCCTGATTTATATTAAGTCAGTTTAAAAAAAAAATGCAAATTATAATAAATAAGGAAAAAAATAATAACTTGATCAGGTTGCTAAGCTGCAAGTGAAATACTTCAGCTTACCCATTTTTAACTGGATTGTTCTTTGAATATAAATATCAATATTCATTCAAGCAAAAACTGCCTATAAATAGAATTATGCCAATTAATAATTAGGTGTGATAAATTGAAGACAACTATTTTAAAGAGAAGCATACTTAAATACAAGAATACTATATTTCACCGAGATAGGCTTTATAGGGAGCACTGCAAACTCACTATTCCTGATGCATCAAGGAGAAAGCTGCATTTCACTGTTTCATTACTATTCGGTCTTTAAAACAATATTCAGAAACTGAAATAAAGCCACTATAAACTTGCTTGAAAGGCAAGGATTTTACCTGTTTCAATATGTATGGCATGTAACACATTTGCTTCTGTAATGCACTTAAATGAAAAGAACCAAAACACAGTTGACTTCAGTTGCAAATATACTTCCAACAACTGACGTTATTTTGCTAACTAGCTGAAAGGATACTGTAAAGCATCCTTCACTGAGCTTTTGGTGCATTGAAAATCACCTTGAAAAATGAAATGCTGAGCATGTATGGCTCTTGTTTTATCAGAATGCTAATACACAACAATAAGGACTACAGAGGGATTCTCATGTTAATAAGAATGCCTTCACCTGAGAACCCTTTTGACAGGAGCTCATAAAAGAGAGAAACCGGTTGTGTTGCCTATTCAAGGTATTTTCTTCTGGAAGAACTGTAAGAAATACTGCAACTGCCCTATGTTAGTCTATTCTGTGTTCCTGACCCCATGTGTATAATAATGTAATTTCTACGTCATCTCAGTTAGGTCCTATTCCAAATACAGAGCATCTCTGTCTGCTCTGTTTCCTTCACACAATGCATTCTACATGCACACCAGGCAATTTAAAAATAGTGGAGATCAAGTCTCGGCAGATTAGAAAACTTACTCTGATATATCGCACTGATTTGCAGAAATAAGAGAATTCAAAGACACATAAAAATGCTTACATCACTGCTTCTTTGTTTAGTTTCTGTATTAACAAGGCAAAAAAGTTGTACTAGTTCTGCAGATGAAAGGAAATGAAACTAATCACTGTATTAGTCCTCTCTCATCACAGCAAGGCTAACATTGAAGAAGAATTTATAATAATGTGCAGATATAATACTTCACAGTTTTGCTATGGAAAGCTGCTTTGCCTAAATACTCTCAGATCAAAAGCAACGCCCTCTTTGCAACTTTTGAAGAAAAATGTCAATGCAGCATTTCATGTGACAGAAATTATTCTAATACCAATTTTTATATTACCAAGGCCAGTAACAGTTACTTTATCTTTGGTCCCTAAAATACATACAAAGCTGTATTTAAGATGAACAGCACCACTAAGCAAAAGTGGCTGAGCTAGCAATAATTCCGGGGTTGATTGCCACTACCATTCAATCAATATTATGCTACACCCCAATTCTGTTGATGTACTTCACTAAGGAAATAACAGAGCAGTATGCTGTGTGCATGAGTAGGTGTCACCTTTCAGTCATGTTTGATTAATAAAGTAATAGTATTAGTTCATTATAATTTTATTCTTACATTGCCCTTCACCATGCAGTCACCTTTTCGTATGTATTCAGCTATTTGTTAAATAACTTTTATGGAAGGTTTGAACATATAAATTCCTTCTGGTGTTCAAGCCAAAATTATAACATCATGAAAACATTCATGTAGATATTAAAAGAGACTGAAAGACTTTGGTACAAACAGCATATGGAACAACTGAGTATAAATGGTTATATCTAAACAGAAAATTAGCCTGATCCAAATGATACTTGTATGTATGTTTGTGCTTGGTAAAAAAGCAAAGTAGAAAATGATGAGTAAGCAGGAGCTTCAGTGTGAAAAACAGTATGTCTGCAGCAGAATGAGAAATGAAATTCTCAAGGCAAATTAGTTGTGGAAATCAAGGAGAAAGACCAAGTAGAGTCAAGTATATATTAGACTAGTCTACACTGAACAAGCCAATCAATAAGCAGGTATTTGCTAACCACAGCCAACTATGAGAATATTATCAGTGATAAAACTGGGAAAAGAAATGCAAACAAACCTAATAGTGAACAACCAGTTACCAGCTGATCATTAAAAATGCACTGCAAATTACTCATACCTATTCTAAGAAAAGAACAGGTATTATATGAATTTTAGAAGCTATACTTTCTAACAAGTCTTGTACAGTATTAATTCCCATCTCTAACCTACGTTGTTTTTTCCTGGAAGTAAGGATTCAAAATATGCAACAAATATTTTAAATACAGAATGTATAAGACTTGCTGGCATTGCTTCACTCTACCTTCAATTCTTGCCACCCCACCACAATCTTAGTATGACCAGAGAACTGCTCCGGTACTCACTACAGACTGGGCTACCTTCCTTTCTTTTTTGGGTCAATGGAAAATGGGAAATGCAGAATGGTATGCTCTATGACTCTTGAAGTCATCACATTTTTGCAGAGGCCAGGCTGACAGTTTGATCAAACTCTGTCAGTAATTCTAACAAAAGGACAAATGTCAAGAAAGATGTAAAAAAACATTTAAATTATTCTTAAGGGGTTTTAGAAATAAACACTAAATGATTAGTCCAGAGTTCTCAGTGAGGATTAGAGATCTGTATTATTACATATTGTCCCTGCCTTAAAAAGCATGACGACAATGGTTAGAAATCAAACCAATTCTTGCTTCAAACTGATGGAACTGTGCTGCTAACAGTACCATTCACCACTTATGTGACTGTGTCTTCACAAACCAAATGAAAAAGTCATATACTTAAAAAATATATCTATCCTTTCTCAACAAAATAGAACTCTCACATTAAGAAAGACAGTTACTGAAAATTTAAAAAAGAATATACATCACTAGACTACCCTTTAGGCTTATTTTTATGTTGCAAAGCTTTGTTAAGTCTGTTTTGTTGTTTTATGAAAGAGGTAAGTGCTATGAACTAACACTGAGTATATCTATGCACATATACAAGTGCTCACATGTATGTACACATGCATGTATTTGAGACCATTCATTCAATTTCAGCTTAATTTGAAAAAGTAAAGATCTATTTCTACCAGGCTCATGAAGACAGGTCTTCTGGTAGAAGACAGAATATCCTGTTTATGCACCCAGCTTAGGGAAAAGATGTAGATTGAACTCAACCCTAAATATTTTAAACATCACATTTAACAAAGAATACAGACCTCAAGAAAGGCATCTTTAAAAAAACCCAAGATTTATTAATTCCTCTGCATGTGGAACTGGTTAGCAGCACACCAAGAGAGACATCAGATGCATTTTAAAATGGAAAAACCAGCCAATGATAAACTGGGTCTGGCTGATGAAACTCAGTGAGAGAAAACACCTTCACTGACAGAGTTGCAACACCAAGGATGAGCTTTATTTTTAGCAAGTAAAGCACACTACACATTTACATTTCGAAATCTGTGAATATGTGTTGCCAATACTGTTAGACCTACATTCCAGCAGTAAAATTGAAACCATACTTACAGTAGGTATAAACCAAATCTTTATTAAAAGGGCTCTCTCCAAAATGCTGCTCACATTCTCCTTTCGCCTCAAATCTCAGTATATTAGATATACTTCTGAAACCACAAACTACACCATTTCTGAAAACAGTTTAGTATTCAGTGGCCAAACCGTGCTCTTAACAGTAGTAATAAAAATGCAATTTGCATTTTCCAGACATTTTATTAAGCCCAGAATAGCACAAATAGCACCAATAGCAAATAGCACTTCATAAAAAAGGAAACCAACACAGGGCATCACCGACTACAACACATAAACTGCTAATAGTAACTGCACCATTTCAAAAGATGTGTGTGACCCAGAGAGGGTCAGAAGTTGCTACCATTGCCCCAAGCAATAACAGCAAGTAAAGGAACTCTGGTAGGGACAGCATATAAACACTTCTATTCTCAAGAACCATTATATGTACCAGGAACTCAAACAAAATATGTTCAGTTCTAATTAAATATATGTACAAACTATATCCAAGCAGTCCACTATTCAATATCAATGCACCAGAAGGCATTTTTGTTGTGGCACTGAAACAAGCAAAAGAATTGTTCTTAGTCCTTTCAGTGACAACTGCCATGGTCAGTTTGCTTTGAAGTTGCATAAAGAGTTGAACTTTATATACTGCCTTTGATTTTCCACTGGAAAAGAATGGTGTTATAGTAATAAGGAAGGAAATGACTGGAAGATCAGATTGTAAACTCGTATTAAACCTCAGAACTCAAATGAATTGTTCTAATGGTGTAGACAGCACACTGAAAGCATTCCGTCATGTCCAACTTCTAACCAGCACCACCATAAAAAACAGAAGTGGACTTCTAATAAGCAGGCGACTCATGTTCACGTTACTGAGCGCAGTTCAAAATGCAATAAGCCTTGACAAAAACCTTATACCTACCACCCTTGAGACTGCTAGCACCACTAGATCAGTGCTACTCAGTTTCCAAGAGTAAAGGGTCCTCCAGTTCAAACAGGAGTGATACACAACAAAGAAATATGTTGAAGTGATTGCAAAATAGCATCTAAAGAGAAGGGACAATATACTTTTCTCTGTCCTGAGTTCAAGTTGCAGTCTTCCAGGAGACCTCTTAGCAGAGCTTTAAAATATCTGAAGAATACCTTGCTGGGTTGCATGGAAAAGATAACTGAAAGAAGATAGCTGAACAGTTTTCCAACTTTCTGACAACTACTACTGACAAGTGATGAGACAGGAAACAACCTGCAAAGGTCCCGGCAGAACAGATTTTTATTATTTTTCTTTTAAAGTTTTTCTTCAAATCCCAGTGAAATTTTAGAAATTAACACAGCAAGACCACAGCCAGTCCACGAGTTGGGTAATTCATGTTATGTAAAGCAGGTATTGATTGGCAATAGACACACTGAACCTTGTTTAACGACAATTTCATCAAAACGCAGAGACATATGTGGGATGTACCCATGAGTCCCAAGGGGGCAGACTGAAGTCACTGCAAGGCAACTTCCGATTATCTTTGAAAGGTCATGGCAATCACAGGACATTCCTGAGCACTGGAAGAAAGCAAATTTCACTCCTATCTACAAGAAGAGTAAGAAGGAGGACTGAGGAACTACAAGCCAGTCAGCCTCACTTCAGTGCCTGGGAAGGTGGTGTAGCAAATCCTCTTTGAAACCCTCTTCCAAACACATGAAGGACAAGATGACTGGAAAAAGACAGCATGGATTTACAAAGGGGAAATCAGGCTTAACCAGCCTGACAGCCTTCTACAATGAGGTGACTGCCTTGATGGAGGAGGGGAAAGCAGTGGATGTTTTTTATTGACTTTACTGAGGCTTTCAACACTGTCTCTTGTAACATCCTCATAGACAAACTAAGGACGTTAAATAGAGGTCAGGTAAGTGGGCAGTGAGGGGGACTGAAAACTAGCTGACCAGCCAGACTCAAAGCATTGTGCTCAGCAGCATCAAGTCCATCTGAAGGACACTCACTAGTGGTGTGCCCCAGGGGTTGATACTGGAGCTACTACTGTTGAAATATCTTCATCTATCACCCGGATGATGGGGCAAAGTGCATCCTCAGCAAGCTGACAGAAGACACAAAACTTGGAGGAGGCTGGATACAGCAGACAGTTGTGCTGCTACTCAGAGGGACTTTGACAAGCTGGAGAAGTGGGCTGACAGGAACCCCATGAAAAGGGTTCAGCAAAAGGAAGTGCCGAGTCCTGCACCTGGAGAGGAATCACTCCAGGCATACACCCATTCAGGCTGGAAGCTGACTGGCTGGAAAACAGCTTCAGGGAAAAGGACCTGAGTGTCCTGGTGGACAGAAGCTGAACACAGCTAAGGAAGTGCATCGCCAAAAGACTGAGGGAGGTGATCCTTCCCCTCTACTCAGCATTGGTCAGGCCACATCTGGAGTGTTCAGTTTTGGGCTTTCCGGTACAAGAAAGATATGGACTTACTGTCCAGCACAGGGCCACAAAAAGAGTTAAGGGATTGCAGTGTCTTTTATATGAGGAGAGTCTGAGAGAGCTGGGACTGTTCAGACTGGAGCAGAGAAGGCTCAGTGGGGATTCTGGGTGGTCAAACACGGGAAGAGATTGCCCAGATAGGTTGTGGAGTCTCCGTCCTTGGTGATATTCAACACCCAACTGGACACAGTCCTGGGCAACCTGCTCTACCTGACCCTGCTTTGAGCAAGGCAGCTGGACTTGACAATTGCCAGAGGTGCCTTCCAACCTCAATGATTCTGTGTAAATAAGGATTTTAGTAAAGTTGACATCTCTAATCAAAAGAAGTTTACAGAACTCAGCTTTCTGGCTCAAGGCAACAATCAATAATAACTTCAGTATAGATAAAAATCAGCTGTGGTTTTGCCCAGACAGTCCAAAGCTGCTCTATAATGAAGAACAACTGATCTTCCTACTACCCAAGTATAGTCCAAAGCGTCAAGGTAAGAAAACAAAGCTTCTAACTGCTACTTCTGTACATGCAGAGGACTCCTCACATCAAACTAAATTCACTTCAAAGCAGTAAGTTTTTAGCAAACTTGTTGTCTAAATTAGAAATTACTTCTCCAACTATGCAAGAAAATAAATTTAGCACACAAACACATGAGTCATTGAGGTTGCAAGGGACCTGGTCCAACTCCCCCTGCTCAAGCAGGGCCACCTAGAGCAGGCTGCCCAGGACCACGTCCAGATGGCTATTGAGCATTTCCAAGGGTGGAGACTCCACAACCTCTCTGGGCAACCTGTTCCCGTGCTTACCCACCCTCACAGTCAAAAAGTGTTTCCTGATGCTCAGAAAAAGCCTCCTGTTTCATTTCATGCCTCTTCTCCTGTCACTGGGCACCACTGGGAAGAGCCTGGCTCTGTCCTCTTTGCACCCTCCCTTCAGGCATTTATACACATTGATGAGATCCCTCCACAAAGCTTCTCTTTTTCAGGCTGAACAGTCCTCATAGGAGAGATGCTCCAGTCCTTCATCATCCTAGTGGTTCTTTGAAAGACTCTCTCCAGCATGTCCATGTCTCTCTTGTACTGGGGAGCGCAGAACTGGACACAGTACTCAAGTGTGGCGTCACCAGTGCTGAATACAGGTGAAGGATCACCTCCCTTGACCATAACATATATTATATATTATGCTATCGTTATACTCCCCTTTAGACTTTAAAACACTGTCTTCTTCCCAGACAAATGCAGAGGAAATTTTCATTATGTTTCCTGAACTCATTGGCATTTTATGATATAAACGTAATGCTGTACCTCAGCGACAGTGGCAGTATATCCCCCTAAGTGGGAAAAACATAGAAACAGACTCATCATTTCACTTTTCCAGCCTTCCTTTCCTCTCTCATTTCTTTTTGAGATGTTTTATATTCTATGGAACACATACATGGAACAGGGTTTTTGTCTTCAGAAAGAAGCAAGCTGAGATTATGCCATAATGCAGTGCAGGAGCATAAGGGATGAAATCCACTTACCAAAACTAACTCTTGCAGGCCCGAGAAAAAATAGGACATCATCTGTTCTTAATTCTGCAGTATCCCAAAATGAATTAGATTTCCCACAGTTCAAGAAAATTTACCAAAGGAACAAACAGTCCACAAGTTCTCCTTTAAAAAGTCTTATGTTCTTAATTCCTCATGAGTAAAGTATTTGAGAAAGATTAGGCTGAAGACAGAGTAAATAAAATAATCAGCATCTCTCTTCTGAACTGTGCACACAATGACATTAAACTCTTTTAAATCCAACAGTCATTTCTCCTTGCTTTCCTGACACTCTGGCTGTTCCACAGAAAAATGATTTTCATAATTTTTAAACTAAAGCTGATAGAATGAAAACACTATGTAAAAAGTGGACAATAAGGAAGCACATATATATGAAAGAAAAATAGCCTGTATCCATAAAAAGAAGCAGAAATTTATCATCCTTGCGAAGAAAAATAATAGGTAGTGTAAAACCATCGGTAGCAGTTCCAATAACCACAATTTCTTCACACAGGAGACAAAAATTCAAACAGAAGATTAAGAATTTATTGAGAAAGAAAAAGAGAACTACTATTAGAAATATGGAGTATATATAAGAGAAGTTGCTATGCATGTGACCTATTTTTATGCTCTTCCATAAACATTCCATTGGACTACATGAGAAACAGAACAGTAAGCTAGATGAACTCCTCTTCCTAAGTAGTCGTATTATTTTATGCTCTTATGAATACTGTGAGTCAGCCATTAGCCATAATGAGATTACTGAGAGGACACAAAAAGCTTCACCGTTCATGCTCTTAACAAAAAATGCAGAAATCTTGACTTCCCAGAAGCATCAAGTTGTCATTATCAGAGCTTTTCAATCAATGTAAAACAGCTCATACTTTACAGCACTTGGCACTGGAGTCTGAATGTCTAAAATTAGACGTTTGTTTCTGCCCTTGTGGACTGAAAAGCCCAACATAAGCTGAGGTTATCATCTGCAGCTCTGTTTTTGGAAGCATAATTGCAACCTTCAGTTTAGAATGACTGTCCTGTTATAAAACAGGAAAATAAAAACTGATAATAAGCAACATAACTCTTTTTGAAGAAATTGCCCAAGCTACTCACTATATTTTCAATCAATACTTTGTTTTCCATCAGTTTTTGTGACAGACTAACAACTACAGTGCCAGTAACTATTTAAATTCACCTCAAAAACCAGGATCTACAATTATTACCATTTATTAAACATGACAAAACCCATTACTTGGGCTATTTGCAATATTAAATTGCAATGAATGATGTTTTCCCTTAGATCTCTTCACCACTGAACTGTATCCATTTATTACCTAAATAAAGACAGTTCTAACTCTGCAGAGACTTGATAATGAAAGTAAACATACTGTACAAAGCCAGAGGCAATAATGGAAATAGTGAGAGAGTGTGTATTATCAGTATTTCAATATTGCATTTATATTGCCAGCTCTGAAACTTACTGTTTTAACACACATTGTAACAATTCACCACTCAGACTAAGAAAATTGTTTAAACTTTAAGCGCCAACATACCTCACACCTTGAGGATCTTTGCAAATCTGAGGGCATCGTTAAGTCATACATTTTCAAGAGTACTTAGCTATTTTAGCTAGTTCAAAGTTGTTGGGAGCTATACCTACTATCTCTAATCCACTTAATGGAAAAACAGCCTAATGCAAAAATCAACACAAGCAACTGTCTTCAACAGTTCTTTTCCTGTTGGAACATCAGGTTAAGTTCAACATTTACTCCACATATCAGAGAAGAGCTAAGAATTTTAAAAGGCTAAAAATTTAATAGTAACTTCATTTCAATATAATAAGCATTTGAAAAGAGACTTTGTCAAATGCTTTTGGAAAATCCAACCAGACTAATCTTCTGTGTCTACATGCTTCTTGACTTCAAAGAACTCCAAGAGATTAATGAGCCCTTCACTTTATAAAAGCTGTATTGACTCTTCCCCAACACGACATGTTTCTCCATGTTTCCTCTAATTTTCTTCTTCAAAACAGTTCCTACCCATTTCCACAGTACACATGTCATCTTGTCTGATCTGTAGTTTCATGATCTTCCCTGGAAACCTCTTAAAACACTGGCACCAACTAACAACTTTGATAATCAGTTTTAAGTGAGAGGATACATACAACAATTAGCAGTTTGAATATATCAACTCTTGAGATCTTTCAGAACCATTGAATGAATATCACCTCTTTCTAGTAATTTTTTTCTCAGTCATTTCACCCTTCCTGTGTAATATCTTTTATCAGCATTTCAGTTAGAGATGAATTCTTGAATGAGTCCTTCATAAAGAGGTGTTTCATGTGAAACCTTAATCTCCACAGGTAAATGGATGCAAAAACTAATTTAGTGTTGTGGCTTTATTTCTTTTCCTGGGGCTTTCTTTTATACTTTGATCAACTAGTGGTCATACACACTCTTGGACAGGTTTCCTGTTTCTGGTATTTTCAGAAAAGAGGTTACTGTTATTTTTAAGTCTGTGCAGGTTGTTCCTGAAATTCTTCACTGTCAGCTTTCTTATATTTTTTATTTAACAATGGCAGGGTTAAATACCTATCCTGTCTTCTTCATTTGCATGTGACTTCAGCTTTTTGAAAGATGCTGCCTTCTTTTGAACGGCACCTCCTCCTTTTTGTCCTCCTCAAGTGTTTTTTGATAAGTGTTCTTTTTACTATTTCTCTTACCTTTCCATTTTAACAAGGTTGCTTATTTTTATGTAGTTATGGTCTTAAGTACAAAAGTAAGGAATAATAGCTTTTCAGAATTCTGTGTAAAGCCTAAGTTCTTTGCTTTATAAGCCAGATAATTCTAAGAGTTAAATTATAACATGGAACACCCATGGAGCTGGACTCCAGAAGACATTCTGAACCAACCAGGCAACAGAAGAGTGTTATCACAGTCTATGCCAGTCACATATTCCTCAGAAAAGGTACCAGATGGAAAAATCTGGATTTTGTTCACATGCACAAAGCAGATAGTGGTAAGATGCTATCACGTGATTTAAAACCACGAGATCTAAAGATTGAGTTCAATCACAGGAGATTGGTGACCATCTTGAACTCACCCTTCTCTGCCACGATCAGAAATTGAGTATTTAGATCAAAAGAAAGTTACACAGAAGTTAAAGTAACCTATTTGCTCACTCCATTTTAGGAGATAACCTGGTAATTACCAGCACTGGATCTAGTATTTTTTGGTTACCCCAAAAGTTTGCAACTTTAGATGGTAATTTGTGGAACAAAGGCTACTCAGCTGAGTAACTCTGGCACATTGGTAAGCTGAGATCAACAGAAGAAAGTCTTCATCTACTTGTTCTCTCAAGATACAACTCTATAACCACAGCAGAATGACTGAAATCCCTCTTACTTCTTACTGTATTTGCAAAGTAACAATAACCGAGGACCTACATCAACAACAAGGTAACTGATACAGATTTTATGAGCTAAGCATAACTCAAAACAGATCTGTTAATCATTCTTTTTTAGGCCCTGTGAAACAGGCAATAAATATATTCTTTGCTTCCTTCAGAATTATGAGTTTCAATCCAATACGCCTGATACAGAAGTGTCCCACCCAATTCATCTATCTTGATATCAAGATGAGTTTTAAAGGTGAAGAATATTTAGGGTTTTGAGCAGTAGCTGAAGTATGAGAGGACTATTAACATTTTACCAAAACCTTGACAATCAGTACTTTTTAGATAGTCTTTTAATAAACCCTACTAGTACCAGTCCAGTCTATAACTCTTCAAGGCATAGTGTCAAACTATCTACTTCACAATGGGATGGAAATGTTCAAGTTCAAAAGATAGGCTATCATATTTAGTTCATGACATCAGCCAAATTTGCAACTCCGTGACACGAAGTTAACTTCCACGTCATTGCATATATGCAATCTGCTGTATCGAGTCAGCAGTTGAAATGAGCCAATAATAAGGTAATTGGATTTAAGCTTACTATACAGCTGCTAATCACGAGTCATATGGTGGTTTTGAGTTTAGCAGCTTTTTTTTTTTTTGCTTTAATACCTCTCATTTTCATCATCTCACAACCCCACCACTAATAAACATAGCCCTGATCTTGAGCCTATCCCCAGGGCGTGTATACAAAATCTATTAATCTTATTTGATTTCATTTGAATCAAATACAGACCTCCTATACTGTAGTAGTCTGCAGATATTTTGAATTACAACATAACCTCAACATTAAAAAAACCCCCACCACCAGAAACTGAAAAAAATGGATCTAGCAGCATTTTCTAATTAAGATTTAATAACATTTAATCCTAATTATTGTAGCAGCATTACTTTATCTTCTTTCACACAGGTACAGTTCTCTCCCTTTTATGAGTTACCTTTCCTCTTAGAAGTAAATGCCTGCTTGCAAAGTTCAGAAAACCTTATCTTCATGAGATGGGACACTTCATCCTCCAATAAGGGCAGACAGAGACAGTCAAGTTCTCAACAATATCTGGCTTCATTTGTATGATCCTCTAGCATATCTTTGCAGTGCTATTATACTCATCACTGAATAATGCTGCAGACTTAGGACAAGATATTTTTTTTTCTCTTGCCATAGCATAAATTTTTAAGGTTTACTTACTGTTTATCTTAAAGGTTATAAGACATTTAAAAAAAACCAAAAACATGCAATGGTGTGGAAGAGGCACTTGCCTTAACTCCAAGCTTCAGTCTGCAGCACTGATCAGTGATGGGTGTGATGACACCAACAGAGTGCATGCTGAAGTATCACATAAAGGAAGCTGAAGTTCATGAACGAGAGGGAAAAATAAAACATTGTTAAACAGTGAAAAGATGTTAGGGTGAAAAATACTCAGG
The DNA here is from genome assembly GCF_947461875.1 of Haliaeetus albicilla. Lineage (NCBI taxonomy): Eukaryota > Metazoa > Chordata > Aves > Accipitriformes > Accipitridae > Haliaeetus > Haliaeetus albicilla. Next base: position 41,059,948 of record NC_091484.1, read on the forward strand.
AGCATGGAGAAGCTAGAGAAAAATACACAACTTAAACGTCTGTCTTAAAAGTTCTAGTTATATTTGTTTTTCATTATTCTGAAAAGAGACCCCAGCTCCTATAACATGGATAAAAGCAAAAGATCCTTTTATTTTCTGGGTAAACTGGTTCCAGTAATGTTGGTGACAAATTACTCATTAAATTCAAAAATACATTATTTTAACCCGTGAATAATACTAGCCTTTATCACTTATAGCTCCTCCATTAATGTAGTAGTGAATGCTAACAATTTAAGAAAGCATGTGCTATTTGTTTACATGTAAAAACCCCAAGTATCTAGTGATATGCTAATTAATTCATTATCATTTGCCTCATTGTTTCTTTAAAAAAATATATGTACCTGTTCTACACTGAAGATATTCTCACCTTTCCATGTGCTCCTGCATTACTGCACTCTTTTGTAATTATTTCAACATGGACTGACTGTCTCACTGTAAAGGTCTTACATGCTTTCTCACTTTACAGAGCAACGATGGGTCCTTTAACCACTCCCAGTATAAACAAATTCTGAATAATTAAAAATCTTGGCTGAATATTGCTTTCTGCGTTTATTATCATTTTATAAAAAGGAGAGTATTTTTGACAAATAAGAATCCCTTCATTAGCCAAAAATACCGTGAACCTGAAACAGCAGTACTTTGAGAATATCTTTACATATGCCACACTGAGAATGCACACCACGTAATGACAGCCTATGCATTTACGGAACTAACTAAGGTTTATTTAAAAAACATTTAACACAATTTCTGTTATCAACATGATTTCATACTTACAGTACTTCACACAGTGGAAGAACATAGTCATATAACTTTGACCTATATTGAGGCCTAAGCCAGCAGAAAATAAGAAAAGTAGGTAATCATTACTTTGACAGTACATCTACCTTTTCTTAATTCTGGATAAGGCTTCTCATTATTAAGCTGAATTTTACACCCACTTGTTAATTAATCATGTCAAAAAAATTCTCAAGCCAAAACCAACCATTGAGATAAAATGTGTCATTTTGAGAGCTCACTATATTAATTTACACCAAAAACCCACAAAAAGAACACTATTTACGATAGTATCAGACTCTAAACGCCTGCCACTATAGCAAATATCAATATATGAGCTAAATAGCTTCCTATGTCTTCTCCTCCCCTTGAGGAAAGGATGATATGGATGTCTCCCACTGTTTCACAATGTGCTTTCAGAAACAAGTGCTATCAGTATGGCTCCCATGGCTGACTTCATTTTCCATTATGCCCTACAGATTTTAATTGCTTAAAACCTTTTGTCAAACTGGTCAGAGTATTGGCAAGACCAAAGTTTCACAAATTGAAATGCATCTCATTATTTCAATTTATAAGTTTTATTTGACAAGAATAATCTTAATTTTTACTTATCTTCAATATCATTTAGACCTAGAAGCACAACCATACTCTTTCTCTTTGTCTGAAATTGAGTCTTGATCCTTTATGGAAGAGGAGATAGAAAAATGCTTTGAACATGCCATTAAATAAATATTCTACAATTCTTATATATGAAAATAAAGTATACATTTCTAAAGTACACAGATATTCAAATCATGTGTAGACTACAGGATGTGGGGGAAAAAAAATGTATGTGAGAGACAAAGAGCAAACCAAACTTGGACTGTAAAGATTTCTGGAGTCATGAGCCACCCCTATCTTAGTGACATTCAAAAAAAAATTTAATCCAGACTTACAAAAAGATTTTAAGTATCTGGAATAGCTTAGTAACTAACAAGCGGCTTCACCACATTAGAACAAACTGCAGGCAGAGACATCTCCATCAACAAGACAGAACGTCATTACATACGTGTTACAGGTGTAATCCCAACAATCAAGCTTGTTTGCATCCCAATTATAGCGATATCCTATACGCTACCACTAAGAGGATACACCACTATCTTCTTGTAACTGTGCTACCATTCCAATCAAATTCTGTTGTATTTACATCATCACCAAACTACATAAACTCCACCTAATTACCAATAACTGCTTTTCAGACTTTGGTATAGCATTATTCTAAAGCTACTTTTTCTTTAGAAAGCAGTTTAAAATATAAACATGAAACTGGGCTACTGGTTTCTTTTCCTTCATTTTCTTTCTTTAAATAGTGAGGACTGTTTTTAAAACAGTGACTTGATCCTGCCAGGTGAGGTTTCTCATTTTAGCGCACAAAATTAATGCAAAATTATCCTAGAAATGTTTACTTATTGTCAGATGATGTATCAAATTAAAGAAATCATTAAATAAATAAATAAAGGCTCAGTTACTCTGTGCCAGATTACTTCAGTGGAAGTAAGGAGGACAATTCAAATCACACTTGTCTGGATCTTTTTTCCATACTTTAAATTAATGCAAGGCAGATGTAAATCAGTATTTCTCAGTGTATTAGTTCTTCCTTCCTTCTTGCAAAATGTTTAATTTCCAGTCTCTAAAGACACAATTTACATATTTACTGAAGTATAAGGGCTGAAGTTAACATTACAGCTGCTTACAGATGTAAAAATGCCTAATCAGATGAGATCTGTAAGAAAGATACAGCAAAGGAAAATGAAAAAGCATATGTAGAATTAACACTTGAAGGTGCTTATAAAACTACAATTCCTAAAAGCAGTTCCTGACATTTTTCTATTCTATGTTGAGTCAAAGCCAAAAGAAATCAAGGTCCAGAAACTGGAAAATGTAAAGTAGCAAATTAATGTAAGAGGTTTATAGATATGCAAAAAGTTTCAAGTTACTGCAAAACAGGTAAATTAATACAGACTCTTCATGTTAAATCCTCTTGATTATAACCACTTTGACTTCTGAAGTGTACAAACACTTACATATTTGCATGCAGTGTATTAATCTCTATGTTTTACTCAATATGAAAACACTGTCAGCTGCTGTATGTTCACGGGAATGACTTTCAAGCACATGTAATGAAGCATGAAATAGGAAGTCACAGGTTAAAACAACCTTTCAAAACAGGCATGGTACTGTATATTATAAAAAGAAAGTCTTTCAAATAGCATATAAAATAACCACAAAGGACTACTCACCATGTCATACGCTGTTACAATCTTCTTCAAGACCTCTGGAACAATCCCTTGGAGCTCCATAGTTGGATACTGATCATTGAGATTCAGTACTACCAAGGGTGTATTATCAGGCCCAACCAAGCGCATAGACACTGCCAAAATGCACTGCATAAGATTTGCTACAGGAGAGAGGCCACATAATTCTTTGAATGAAACTACTGCATTCTGCAAAAAGGAAAGAAAGAGTTTCTTTTACAGTTAAATATGAATTTTAATGTCTCATTCTTTCAGGATAAAATACTTCACTGTTATAGTTGAGCTACAATGTGGAATTACCACAGCTTTTCTCTGAAGAACTGGCAGTTTTCCACAGCAACCAATATTACACATATATTTCACCAAAAATGTTAAAAATTCAAATATAATTCAATACTTGCCACGGGGGGGGGGGAAATATATATATATTTAGAACAAGTAAGTCTGGTCTCTATCACTACTAAAATTAACTATGCAAATAAATTAATTCTAAAACACACTGGTTATATATTTTGAAAAATTCTAAAAGACATTTCAAGGTAATTTTTAAAATGCCACCAAAAGAAACAAAATATTAGGTGCTGAATGTCCCAAATAAGTGAAGTGGAAGGAGGAATTCAGCCCATTTGTAACATTAAACACACCTGAACTATAGTCCAGACGTGCTGTGGATCTGCTGGCTCCCATTTGGTGTGATTCACAAAACCAGCACTCCACTACCGATGTCATTCCTATCACAGAATCACACTTCAGTGAATTTTTTAGGTACTTTAATATAAATACCAATTTGGTACCTTTCCCTAAAATTTATTATAGCTGTATTTTATATCCAATATGGTAGAACATAAAACCGTATGTTTAAACTTGAAGAAAATTTCCAATATTAGAAATACAATGTGACTCCAAGTAGCCACTGAAATTCCATGATGGGAATATTCTCAGCACTGTAACGAATTTAGGATTTTTGTACCAAGTGGGAGCTGGTGATCTATGGCAGGTCTGGAGTTTGTGTTCCTGTAGGAAACAAAAACAAAAACATGGTATATTTAAGTTACAAATGTGCTCAGCACTCCTTTCTCTCACGTCTTACCAAAGCAGGGTATCTGACCCAGATTTTCATTTTAATCAAAACTACTTTCCATCTTGCTGTCATGGTAAGATTCATTTGTGGACAAATTTCTTAGAAAGACATAATGCCAACCTTAATGCAAACAGGAATCAAATGTGAAATATTTTGTTGTCCCTTTATGGGACAAAATACCTGAAGAAGACTTCAAAATATGTAGATATAGCATATTCATGAAAAATTATGTGAATACTAAATTACATCTACTACAGGCACTTACAGTATATTTTAAGTAAATGTTTAGTAGGATCTAGTAAATGTCCAGGAAACTGAAACTGCTTTTATTAACTAGACTACACCTTAATGACACAATAATTACATAGCTGAAAAGACAGACATTGGGAATTCTATTCAAACAGATTTTGAGATAAACATCATGGGTAAGCCATTACAAACAACAATTTTACAGAGAGGTTAAGGAGGACCCAGGGAATGTATATATTAACTAATGGCAGGCAGGACAGAACTACAGCTATAACTCTCACCTTTGAACTTCCAACCCTATATCCAGAGACTATCCCTCATACTGCCAAGCAATTTAAACATACAGCATCACATCCAGTTTAATCATTTATATTATGCTTTTATCAGTGATTATTATGTAACAAGTTATGACATCAGGTTTTGTCACAGTAATGTAGTACCTAACAAGTAAGAAAAAAGGCTAGCTATTTGTATACAGATTTAGAGAAACCACTAAACTCACTGCTGCACACTTTCTTTTTTTCTCTTGTTCCACCTTATATTAATAAACAACTTTGCTCTTTATAACGTGGCTTGTGGGGACATTATTTCTGTACCATAAAAATCGTAACAATTTATAACACAAAATTTCAGTAATATAGGAATTAAACAAATTTCACATTCCCATAAATTGATATTTGAGTGGTTTATTTACTTTTATTAGCTGTAAAACCTTAGTTATACAGAGTTTAAATTGTGCACCCTATATAATCCGTCAGTATAGCTATGCAAAACTGATATTCCCTCAGGCACCTAAAATATCTTCTTGATAGCATTTTGAGAAATGATAATGAGGAATTTAGTTGATAGCACAACTTTCAAACTGACAGAATAAAATACATAAAATACCTTTTAATATCTCATGTTCAAAGAAACCACACTGTAGAGCCTGTTTTCAATTATATCAGTACTGGAAAATACTGCAGCAGGCATGGTAAAGAGTTTAAAGTAGCTACAAAACCTGTATGCTTTCACTGTTTCCTTAAATCTTAGGTTCAGCTCTTCTTTGAAAGGTATCTTAAAATACAGTATCCTTTATATGACAGAATTCTAGCCTTCAACAGGTTAACTAGAGGTAAAGTTCACTTCATATGTAGCCCTTAATGTGAAATATTTACAAGTCAAAATATCATCCCTGTATTTTTTTAATGAACTTTTAGTATAGCAATTTTATATACTGAGTGGAATGGGAGACTGTCATGATGCTGTACTAATTTCTCCTTTCTTATGAAAAAAAATTACTTTTAAAAATGTATTACTATTAAAATCTCTTCGATAGAAGATTATTCACAAAGAAAACTTATTTACTCTGATGTGCCTTTAAAATCCAGAATGAAGTCTCAGACATTTCCTTTAATCAGTTTCCACTTAACATTACATAAGAGTAAGAGGATTTAATACGTCACTTCATTTGAAATTATGATGCTTAATTTTATTGATCACTGCTAGTATTCCATCAGAAGTTTATAGATAGTTAAAAGTTTTATTAAATAAAACACAACTTTACAACTCACTTTAGTATATGTCTAAAAGGGTTTATTTACAAGGAATCCTTATTGGAATCTCCAAACAACGTGTTTTTGAAGTGGGATCTCTTGGCTTCCACAAAAACAAGCACCTCAGCCAGTACTTTTTCCTGAAATACAATGTGTTTACTGTACGTGACCTTTAAGGTAAGGTAATTTCTTCTAGAGGATGCCTTCTAATATCTTAGTGCTAATTCCATGTATTTCTAGCATATTGTTGCTAGGATGAATCATGGAAAGCAAATGGTCTTTCTGAATACTACTTTCTATTTGGGAATGAGGAAAAAAACAAAACCTCAGTGAAACTATGCTAAACATACTTTCACGTACAATAACTTTTCCAATAAGCAGTAAAGTCTCCTTTTTCTATCAGGTCTATTTTACTCCTGCACTTCTATTTAACTTAATTTTCTAAAACTAAATTATTGCCATACTTTCCTCTAGTGTGTATCTAACATTCCCTCAAAGGCACAGGATGAGTCAACAGGCTTGAGTTCTAACACTGGAGTCATACTTCCAGCTCACACTCAACAAAATACACACACGCATCCAAGATTACCTCAGTAGACAGTATCACCTAAAAGGCTGCTCTGGCATAACCCATTTTTAAAGCTGTTCAGCATTAGACTTGAATAACATAACTTACAAAATGCAGCAAGACTTTTAAAAACATGTATTCCATACGCATCATAATACAAAAATACACATAAGAACCAATAAATTAATTGTAAAAAGTGTACCTGCATATTTTCTCTCAAATCCGTGGCATCCCGAATAGGTTGGAGAGCATTCTTGAACACTTCATCAATTGTTTTAATCCATAATGTTCTCATAGAAGCATACTCCCTTGACTTCTTGCCCTTCCTCACAGACAGGCCCCGCTTATGAGGTTTCCCACCACCCCTTCGATTAGTAATGGCCACGTGCACAAACAAGGAAGCATGTGCTAAAATTTCACCAGTTAAAGACTGCAGAGGAACGTGCCGATAACCAGTCTGTAGACACTCAAAGGGAATAGTGTATTGCCCGATAAACTCATCCCCAATGTAATCATCATCCAGTACTACAAAACGCACCATAGCTAGTTCTGGTAAATTTATTTGAAATTCAAAGCTTTCATCAAAAATTGGATTATCCCCATTCTGATGCATAGTTTTCGTCCTTTGCTCTGCACAGTCAGCAGGGATTCCATGTATTTCAACATAGACATAAGGATCTACAACATCACCTTTAGCACCTGATCCTTTGGGTTTAGGAAAGTTTTGCCCACTGATGATTTTAATATGAAGCAGCTGAGGTGAAACTCCAGGCACGGTGTCTTTTGTATTCGCACTGAAGAAGGATACTTCTTCTCTCATGATAGCAGGACGAAGGACATAGCCACAGTTTCCATTTTGCCGAAACCAACCAATGTTAAGATCCATCATTAAGCCAGGCGTTTGAAAGTTCATTGCTACTATCTGACAACCACATTTCCAGAAGTCCTGGGGATTCATATTACTAGAGTCAATCCTCATAGGACTGGGGAAAACTCTCGCAAGAAAACGTTTGTTATAATTTACAAAGTCTCCTGGGTTCTCATTGGCATATTTGCTAGCAAGCACTTCATTAAACGAGCACACTTCCCAGTACTTCTGGAGCTGAAATGAAACTTGAAACTCTTTGAACTGAACGGATTTACATATGCTTACCAACTCAGAGAGTTCTTTGCAGAGCTGAAACCGTTTCCCCGTCATTGAGTTTTGCTGTTCTACCCCCTCTTTCCCCACTCTCTGTGACATTTCTGCTCCTTCATCTTCATCTGTAACATCTCCCTCTAGTCCAGAACAATTAGAGGAAAGCTTCTTTGCTTTAATTAGTATTTTCCCTTTAAGTGATTCCGGTGATGGAAGATAAGAGTCTTCAATGTTTGGAGACTGTGTATGTAGTTTGTCCCCCAAAATTTTCTTCATGTGTTGTACCATCACTTTCTGCTGCTTAATAGAACAATGATTTTCTAAACACAAAATAAGAGGGTATTCTGAAGCAAAAAATGCATACTTGTTAATAATGTCAATCACACTACGGAAGACAATCTGTGATGTCATTGTATGCCCTGTGTAAATCACAGGTTCATTATCTGGACCATCCCATACATCCAGTTCAACACTTCGACAACCCATTTTAAGAGCGCGAATGTAACCTGTGATGTCAGAAGGCCCTCGAAACTGATCCTCTATCAAGTATGTATTATGAGATGAATTTATAAAATAATGAGATAAAGGTTGTTTCATATCTTGACAAACTTTTTTATGTTCTGGATCAAATATGTGGCAGTCTGGTGAAGTAAGGTAATTTGTAAACCCATCTATAGAAAGACAACCCTTCTCCTGGCCCTCTTTGGCTGGCTCGTATTTCTGAATAATTTCAAGGCTTATTTCTTCCGTGACATGTGCCATACCCTGTTCTGCTTCTAAAAACATCATGAGGTCCTTGGTATCTAGGAATTCTTTATTGCTTGAAAACTGAACCAACAGGAAATAGATTTCAGGTCTGGTACAAAGCTCATGAAAAACTTCAATAAACTCTTCTTTTGTTACTTCGGTACCATTTTTTTCCTTGGATCTATGTAATTCCTTGAATTTTAGTTCAATTTTATTAGTTTTTAAACCAGGATTTAAGTCTTTTATAAACTGTACAGCATTACACAGCGGTATATGTCCCAAATTATCTACATCTGATTCACTGAACATCTGTGAAAGCCATGAAGTCCGCATATTATCTTGAGTACTTTCTATCATATCTAGAGTATGTTTTCCGTAAGAAATCAGGTATCTTAAGCCAGTAACCCAAATATTTGCAATGTCTGCTGAGTTAGCAACAAGATCTAGTGACTCATAGTTTTCTCCATATATAATGGAAAATGCAGAGTCTTCTGATATCTGGTCGTATATTCCATTGCTGCGAAAAATATCTGTATTTTTTCCTGTTCTTACTTCTTTGATTGATTTAATATCAATCTTTGCTTTTTCAGAATCCTTTTTTGAAGGCTCCCAGCGTAGAGACTGCATATCTGCATCTAAAAGAAAGTATCGGTGATACACCCTAGAGTTGGATCGAATCTTTTTGAGCTCAGAGCCTTCAACCATCGCGTTTATACAGTCACTTGCACTGCTGATCTTTTTCTCAGTTGGCATACTGCTAAACGACACAGTCTTTTTCCGCTCCCGCTTTTGTTTCGTACCATCCTGGTAAACAAGGGGGGGGGGAAAGAAAACATGTATCAGTATGATTTTGCTCAACATTGAAATAGGTTTCAACTTATAGGTGAAAGTTCATAATGCAGTTCAACAAGGTCTAGCATCTGTGCAATGACCATTAAGATGGAAATTCTTACTGGAATCATAACAAATGAAAATGCTAGTAATGGCTTAATATAAGTAACCTTCCAGGGTAATTTTTTTTTAATATATTTTATATGACCACAAAGTTAAACAAAGCAAGTTTTGAATGCTAATGAAATAATAATGCTGTATAAATGTATTTTATTTTATCAGTAATAACCTACTTAGATAAATAATGGGTCCTACAGCCAAGGCAGTAGAAAGTAAGCTTTCCTCTGAGTCCTTATACAGTCCTACAGATACTTGCTGAACTTTGTCAGTATGGAATATAATGCTTTAATACAACGCTGACAGGGTCCTCATGAACACCTGAGAAACATTAATACACAATTAACTACATAAAATCCATAGGACGTGGTCCTAATCTAAGCATACAAGACATTAACAGCACTTACCACGCATAGCTCCCTTCTTTACTGCACCCATCCATGTTCTTCCCACAGACTGCCCAGAGCATCGACACATGCATCCCACTGCTATACTAGGAAAACATGCACGTTCTTCTTAAGAAACTACACTGAAACACAAGCGACTGGACTGCAGCAGATATAATTCAATGCAAGTTCTGAGTTTCAGGAAATACAACAGTGACTCAGGAGGGAACTGTCTGAGAGGATTAAAGTTTAACTGGTTCCAAAGAAGCTGTGTATCATTAGAAAGAACTTGAATGGAAAATGCAAGGCCTCATCAGGAAGGGAAGCAAAAGTGATTCACCTTTGCTCTTAAAACAATGAAATAACCCAGAGGTCTTAGTTTACTAGAGAAAGCTTGGGTTGAAAACTGGATATATAAGCCATTTAACAACAACAACAAAAAAAGTCACTTAGTTACCTCTATTTGCTGTTTGTATTAATTCAAACAAGTGCAAATAAATCAGTAACAGATGACTTAAGTACAATCAATTTCATAAGAACTGAATTTAAGAAACCTGTGTGCTTTCATTATCTGCATTTTCTGAGATTGAAAAAATGCTGGTTTGTTTTTTCTAAAAGTGCCATGTGTCTTGATAAGCTAACTTTTACTCCAAAATAATGCTTCCGTGAAATAATCTTTTTATGTTAGATACCCTGTTTAGAATTGTTCTTCTTATATTCCAGCACAGCTCAAAAAATTACTTTTCCAGCTTTATACAAAAAGAATGTTGATTTTCCCTCTAATAGTTTTCCATTTGAAGTATGTTTCAGTGTAAATCAGCATTGCTTATATGGCAGAAAGGAGAGGGAAAGAAAACTTTTAACAACTGCTATACTGAACAGATGTTCAAATAAAACTCATTCATTACAGAATGTATTTCCAGTTCAAGGCATATGAGCTATATGTTTAATTTCATTAAATTAAAAACGCAGAATTCTTTTTTTTTGTAATTTAATTTATAAGCATCCAAAAAGCCTTTCACTGAAAATGATGATTAGTAAAGTAAGCAGACTTAATATTTGCTGTTCTGTGTTTGAGAAAATTAATCAACCATAACAATTCTTGCACCTTTAATGACAGCAGAATTTGCTTTATGCAAGTTCTCAAGAGACCAGTAAAAGTGAATAACCCTACAGAGGACTGTTTTATTTCTAACTCCAGATCAAACAGCTGCAATGGATACAGCACAGGGTTGACTCTTGGAATCTCATTACATGTAGTTTGGGCATAAGGATTGCTTTCAAACAAAAGCAAATTTCCTTAATTTAAAAAAATAATAAATTACAAAAGTGATTTTTGTTTACAAAGATTTTTGTTCTATTTTAAGCTTAGCTTCTTGTCTGGCTACCTATCTACATCTCCTAACCTGGAAAAGTGGCAAGGGACAGCCCCACAGAAATGAGCAATGACATTCCTGTCCAGTATTTTAGGGCTTGGAATGAAGCATGCTGAAACTCCTTAATGCTCCAGATTTCTCAGTCACAGATCTAGGAGAGGAATGTATTTCTTGAACTCTTCAGTGAAAGACAGCTGACAGATAACCTACTGACACCAGAACCATCAAGACCTGGGAAGTGTTACCTTGCCTGACCATGATCAGCATTTACCAAACAGAATGAAGGTCTATGCCTTTCTCTATGATCAGGATTGTGTCTGATCCAAGACACTGAATGGCAAGGGAGAAAACAAAATCTGACATTTCTTGATGCCATCTGGTGTAAATAGGTCCATCTCAAGGCAACCCCATTCCCAACTGTAGTTACCTAAAGACTGAATTGGAGTTTACACATGCGGATCAGAGGAATTCAATCTACGACCTGCAAGACTATTTTCCTTGCCTGCCAGATGAACTTGAAGCCAGTTTGACAGTATTCTGCACTTCTGCAGGGTAAAACGATCTCACCACTTGGCTTATTCATGTAAAGCCTGCTGGCAGTAGACATCACTGTCTGAATGATGACTGTGATGACCGTGAAGACAAATTTTAACATACTCATGAGTTTCTCACAGCTCTAAGCTCCACAATACCCTTCTTAAGTTTCTGCTTTTCCAGAGATCAATGATCCTGAGCTACCAGATTGCCTGTGCAAGTCCCCATGCTGAGAGAGACATGGCAGTCACAATCAATCTGCATGAACAGAAGAACTTAAAGGATATTTTCCCAAAGACACTGGCCAGAATTATCTGCCTGTCTGAATTACCCACCTGTCTGAAAAGAAACAGAAAAGAAACTCTCACTCACAAGCTGAGAATGTAATTGCATAGAGTGTGCACAAACTGTATGAAACAGGTTTGTGAGCCTCAGAGATAGAGTCTGGCATGGAGAAGGAGGGAGAAATATTCTGCTATACAATGTGGAGGATTTCACCCTGAAAGTGGGCTGGCATTCATGAACTGCGCCAGCTCTTTTATGGTCTTAAGTCTGTCTTGAATCAAAAAGACTGGCACATCAGAGAACTGTATGTATCTGAATGAACACAGGAGAGACTTCTTGGCATTCTTGAGAATTACAGTGTTCTTGATGCTGTTCAAGATGCTCCAAGTGAGACTGGCTTTACAGTGCAGATGCATAATTCTGTCCACAACAGAAGCTACAATTTTTGTGCTGAAACAACTTCAGATTATAACAGGTACTGTCACCGCAACACAGGACTTCCCCTGAAGACTGCCTGTTCTTCAGAAGACTTCACCATTGAAAGCAAAATAACCACCCCCATCAATACACTTCCTAAAACCAGCTATGCCACATCCAAGGTCACCTGCAAGAAGTTTTGAGAAACAGACCAATCACAGATAAAACTGCTGTAGTGGATATTAGCAAAGTTTCACAAGTGACAAAACAAAGAGTTTAGTTTATGCAGGAGTTCTAGCAACAGAAAGCAAAGTATCCAGCAGTTTAAAAAACAGAAATAATCCCAGCTGACATCTATGGCACTTAGACAGAGATAGCTGGAGAAAACAGCTTAAAAGAGCAAACAGGGAAGAGTATCTCCATGATAACTTTTTGTTGTTGTTGTTCCTCTCAAGGTACAGAGAAAGAAATGTTTGTGTGACTAAGCACTACCTACAAAACAGAATTCTGGAGACAATGAAAGAATCCTGCCTCGGACACTAAAAGATATGCACATCACTCCTGAACAGCAAAGCTTTTAGTATATACAACTTTATGATAAAATTACTTAAAGAGCAGTTCAAATAACCACAGTTACTGATAGAGACAGTGGTGGAGTTCAAACAGAGATTTGATAATGTAATAGATCAGAATGATAGAGGAAACAATGAAGAGTGCAAGGTTTGTAACCATCTACTAAAGGAAAGGATGCAGAGACTGAATTTTATGACCTGCAAATGCCCAAATGAATCATGCCCCAGAAGACACCATGGGGAAAGCAGTACTTCAAAAAACATTCAGTCCCAGAGATACCAAGAAGTTTCAGTACTGGTTGGTACAGTGGAATCTAGAACACTTCAGGAAGAAACTTACAGCCCAAGGCAGGGGTCTGCCACCCACCTGAGGTGAAAAGTGAGGAGCTGCAACCAGAGCACTGTGCAGGACAGTCCTTCCATCAGCCAACACAGAACGGTCCTTACAGTCACAAGTGCAAACTTTGGAGATGGGTATCTGTGATCCTGCCTCTCTCCACGACTAAAGCAGCTACCTGCAGCTTTGATGCAGTAGTTATGCTAACTGGGATTTGAAAATTAAGGCCCCTATCTGCATTTAGCCCACTAAGGTACTCCTTTTGAGACAGAGGACTTTGCAAAGAAAAGACAATGGTAACAAGAGGAAGTGGCAGAATGACACATTTTTAGAGCACTCATCTGGGAAGTGAAAGTCCCCGACATCATTACTCCATAAACATTTCACTTGGTGGCCCTGAATGCAAAACATATAAACAGTCCATGCAGCAGGGACCTGAACACTGAATTTTGCCCTCTCAGAGGAACACCTGCCTTCCCAGGTGACAGATCCTGCTGCTTCTCATGCTCTAACTGTACAAAATTTCCTTTTGTGTTTATATACCAGAGGTTCATCAGAAGCATGGAAGGCAGCCCCTCCTAGTCTTGAGAGCATGTGGCTAGCACTCGAGGAGCTGTGCATTTGAAGATCCCCAGGCAGAAGGACTAGAGGCTAATCACTCAATGAGTAGGTGAGTGCTCTATCAACCAAGCAACTACATAAAAAACAGAGCACAAGACACCTCCCCGCAACCCCAGGCACCTCACTGCAGGCTTTTTGATTGTAAATGGCTGAGCTCTGACAACGTGTGAAGAAACTCACACACCTTGTGACAATGATGCACACAGACTACAGGAGCCACAGTTCCAAGAACGCCTACTTAATTAATCCCAAACAGGCTTAGAAACAAGACAGATGCTGAGCCATTCAGCCTAGCAAAGATGGCAACGTCTTTGCATATATGTGTAGTAACAAGACTGCAATCACGTACAGGGTCTCAAGAGCTTTTAAATAAATCAAAATTTTTTTGAATGCAAGTTCTGAATTAAGTGACAGGTCTGTGAATCTGAGGGTCAGTGTTGTGGCAATACTCTGAACAATTACTGGTGAGTAGGTGAGAACACAGGCTGTGCCTAAGTTTGGTTAATTTGGGGTTTTTTTTAAATCACATTATTATTCAATGTCATATAGCGTAAAAGGCATTTTAGAAGTAATTTAATATACATCTGTAGCCAACAGTTGCAATACAATTCACTACTTCATGACCAGAACAGTCTAATGATTTTCATGATTAACATAGAGCAAACTACTCTACTGACACTATACAAGTCATTGATGAGTTGCTTTTACAGCGCATGTGATACTTAAGTAGCCAATTTGAGGATGAAAACTGCTTATCTTCATCAAATGCAATTTAGCAGCAATTGCAAGATCACCTAGCTTAATAACATGATGTATAGCATAAGACTATTACAGGAAGTGGTTAGTTAAAAAAAAAAAAAATTGAAGCTTTGTTTATTTAATTAAGATTCCTAAGCATTTTTCTTCAGAACCCTGCAAAAGAAAAACCCTGAATTTTATAGATTTTCTTTATACTTAAGAAAGCATTCAGGTATGTCTATATATAGTTAGGTCTATTCAAAGGAAAAACACACAGATATTTAAGGCAGTATTTTAAAACATTCAATTTCTAAATGCATTTTAATAAAAAATATGATATCAGTAATTTGTTCTTTTCTGAGGTTTCACTTGTGGTCTTAAAATGCAGACATAAATCAGCAAATGCGTTACAAATGCAACGTCAGTATCACATTATCCTTTTCTTTATAAATATTTTCATTGCAAAAATACTTAGGGTTTTCTTTGAGAAAATGTCTTTAACTGATACAGCAATAATAAAACAGGACCACTTTTTTTGTAAACACAAAAAAGGAATTCATTATTATTTATAGGTTGCCTATGTACAGCTGCCAGCTCATTCCAGAACTTAACACGCAGCATTATAAAAGAAGCTAACCAAGTTTTTGTGTGAGTCAGTAGAAAAAAGGAAGGAAAATAACAAGGTAACTAAAACCAGCAACACTTCATCTTTGTTACACAAAACTTAACATGGATTTTAAAAGTTACATGCAGTTAAAGACAGAGTGAGAGTCTTCTCTGGAAGAGGATAAGAAAAAGAGAGAAAGTGGGAGGGAAAGAAGAGAGAAGGTGGGGCAGAAAAGGCATTTCGTCATCAGGAGCCATATCCTCAAAGGCAGGAGGTCTACATCCTTGGTGCACCCTCTCTCAGCCAATTCTCCTGGAATCAACAACTCAGCAGAAGAATCTGCTTACAGCCACCACTCAGCCTCTCTCCTCTAGGCAAGTATCTATGTTTTTCCTAGTCAGTACCTTTTAAGTTGCCATCACTAGGAAATTCTTACTAACACAGTGACCCAATTCACTAAAAAGCACGTACTTTATAATGCTTTAACACAGATGTCCAAAGCTTGCAGAGCATGTGAAAATCAAACCAAGAAAAAACTCTCCAAGTAATTAGCAGTTCAGCTGACAGAAATCCAGAAAACTTTAGAAACAGCACATATTAAATCACATCATGTACAATAGTTTCTGAATGAAACTGTAGCCACTGTTTAATGGTACAAAGGCTGACCAGTTGTATTTAAGACAAAGTAAAAAGTCCTCAACTGAAATAACAGGCATTTAGGGGGGAGACAAAACACCAGCTATTTGGAAAACACAGGGCCTCCCACTCATTGTGAATCGCTATATTTGAGCTCAGCATTTAAATATTTTTCCAAACTGGTATTCATGATGTATCTGCTGTTTGCAGAAATCTTTTAAGAGAAACATATTTTTTCAATGTGTGGTGGGTTGACCCCAGCCAGACCCAGTTACACATTATAAATAACAGTGAAGAGGAAAGAAAAATATGAAGATTAGCTGCACAAGTAACAATTCTTTTTTTTTTTTAATCTGTTTTTACTAAGGGAATTCTGTTATTAAAGGAATATGGACACAGGGGCAAGTTTTAGCTCTGAATATTCAAACAAAAATGACCTACATTATTTCAGATCAGCTAATTGCATGGTTCATGATCCAGCTAAACCAATTCCCTCTTCAAATCCTCTTCAAAACATTAATTTTCTGTCCTGTCTCTTCCTCCTCCTGCCCCAGCTGCATCTCCCTTCTCTCCACCCTGGCTCCTCAGGCCCACATTAGCACCTGTCTGACACACAGTAAATTAATTTACCTCACTACCTCGGGAAATGAAAAATCTCTTTTTTGCTGAATTAGTTTTCTGCAATTTTAGTGAGCTGAAACAATCTGCCATGTGATCGGGGAAGTATCAAGCTGGTCCAAAATAACCACTAGAAAAAGGAAATTGATTAAAAATGGGAGGAAAGAACAGAATCACTCACTTTTATCAAGAAATGTATTCAATTAAAATCGATGCAGTTGAAACCGTTCTGTTGAAATCTGATCGTACATGACCTGACAAGAGAGCTTTATGTCATTAGGGAAAACAAAATCTCTCATCTTGATCCACCCCACAGAATGTACACCATCAATTTCATAAACATATTGAACATAAAGGCAAGGTATAAGAAAGAACTACCAACACCATAAAATAACAGAATTGAGGTTCTCAGGGCTCCTTTGGTTCATTTTTGTTCTGCCTCACTTCAAGAAAACAGGACACCAAAAAATTTGTATTACAGGAGAGAGATCACTACTACATTACCTATTAGAAAGAGCAGAGAAAAATGGTAGCCTATGTTGTCCTTGTTGCTTTTAGAGCAGGCAATTTAACTCAGTTAAAGACTATGACAGCAATGAGCAGGGAAATAACAGGATATGGTTTTGCAAATAAAGTCTAGACTAAGGCTTTCTATGTAAAACTTCTTACAGAAGAGATTATTTAGTAATTTGGTCAGTTTACCAAGAGTAAAGAAAGCATTTTTTTAATATTTTTTTTATGTTGCTGTGTTAAGTATCCTTAGGTTCTTCAACATTCAAATGCTCTTGCAGTATGTCGCAGGAGAGCTTTCTGTGAACCTTTGCTACGAGGCAGACTCTTCTTCCACCAAGATGCCCAAGACATCCCTAGGCATGCTGCTGCTTGCTCCCTCTCACTCAGCTCTTAAAGCTGACACAAGCTGAGCAAGGTAAGAGAATGTCCTAACTCCAATGCTAAGACTTGCTAAAGCAGCATGAACACATTTCATGTCCCAAAACGTTGACTGTATTACATTCCTCACTGTTAGTGTTTGCAAGTCATATTGGTAAGTTTTACAAAAAGAACTAAAAAGAAATGACAGCTCAGTTTGAAAATGTTCTTCAGTTAAATGACAGAACAGTGATTACATGGAGCACTCCTGGTTCTCCTGGTTTTCAAAAAGTGTTTTCAGGTTTTAATTCTGAGCCTCAGTTTTAACCATAACAGAGGGTAACATACAAAAATAGTTTAGCCTTTTCTTCTTAGGGCCATGTTTTTAATGGCAAAAGTATATCTGATCTCTTGAGGATCAATTAATTAGCTTTTTAAAAACAACACATTAAATCACAGTGATACTTCACCATATTAATTCAGCACACATAGATCCATTCCATATGTTTTTCAAGAGAAAGAAAACAATCTGATATTGCTTACTCTGCTGAAAATAAAGGAGCTGTAATTACTTATACTATGTTTGATTTTGACCTAAATTTTAAAAAGTTTATAGTAACTAAGACTTCTCCATTCTGCAGTTTCATGCTGCCAAGTACATTTGCCTTCTAGCAGCAACTACTGTAACTTACAGAAATGCGGTTATGTTTATGAAGCAATACACATCATGAGAGAACTTGGTAATATTATATCTGAATATTAAAATATGGTAATACATTAAAATGACATCCAAACACCACTGAGGCATTCTTTCATATGTAAGTATATCTGCGTATTTATAATATTAAAATAAAGGGGCATTTGGTTTCAGGGGTTAATTTACAATACAGATGAGCAGGGGAAAGGGGAAAAGAAAGGTCTAACCTCAAAAGAAAACAAATAAAAAGCATCTAAGGAAACTACTCAGACTGCTGTGAGCATTGAGAGCACCGAAGTCTGAGTTATGCTTGGCATGAATATCTAAGTTTTTGGTTTTATTGAGCCAGTTACAGTTCAGGCTTCTGGGTAGCATTTCCAATGGAGCAAAAGAGGCATTCGGTTTTCACAAACTTGGTAAAAGCAAAACATGTATACTTCAGATCCAAACAAGCAATATTTTAACCAAATTCATATAAACTACAATAATTATTTATGAAAACCAGCAGCTACTATGTACTGTTCAGTCTTAAACTGAGGAATCTGTCTTGATGGAAAGTTGTTAAAAATTAGTTGATGGCGTGAAAAGGGCAATAACCCTAGATAAGTAAGTAGGAAGTATTTTAGACTCCTAATTTCTCATGTACTAAGAAATTATATCTAAACTATGGCAAACAGACCATTTTAACTACTATAGAGAAACTAATGTTTATTATAAGCATTTATTTTTTCAGCCATCGATGATCAGAAAAAGGAATAATAGTTACATATGCTTTCAGCTTGAAGAATAACTGAAGATGACAGAGCTCACACTGCAGATGAAGGTACGGGAGGATTCAAACAAGGAAGTTGGCTCAACAAGTTTCAGTATGGCTCAGGAGTGAAGAAGCCTCTGAGTCTTTGCTGTGATCCTTAAAATCAACAAGACACTTTTTCTGCATACACATGCACAACTGTTTAAACTCCGAGCATTTTCATTTTCAGCTCTTCAATAATGTTTTAAATACTTAAATGTTATAGCTAAGATACACTTTGATGAGCATTTTAATCAAAACCTATCAACAAGATTTCATATGCAGAATACTACAGCTATCAGTCTGAAGTTGAATCTCAGATTTTTTTTCAAGTATTCATAGCTGCAAGTCAGTTCCACTGGTAGAAAGCACAGCATTTTTCCATTTCTTGTTTCAGGCATAAACAACAATTTGACTGAATTGGCAAAATAAGCAACTTCCGTAACACAGCTGTCAGGCTTCACAGTTTAAAGCAAAAATACAGCATGTGGGTGACTTAGAAAGATAACACAATAACCGTGTTTAAGACTTTTGTAATTTCAGATGCAGCACAGGCTCTGCAGAAAGCTGCTTCACTTCTTCCCGTGCTGTTCCTCTTCAGCATCAGAGAGGAAAGAGAAGCCAACAGCAGGTCCAGCAAGAGGTGAGTGTGAGCACTGGCTCAAGCCTCCCTACCCTTTCCCACTCCTGTTGGTAAAGCCTTCCCAGCAGCTTTTCCAAAGTTTCCCACAGACATAAGGGTTGGTTTGGTTTGGGGGTTTTTTTCCAACTTTCCTACCTAGCAGGCCCAAACACCATCCTACCTGATTCACAACCAACAAGGCAATTTCTGTGCAGATTTGTGCAAACAATGTGTTGATCGTAAAAGACTTCTGTTCTACATTACTTCCAAATAAGCAAAGTATAATTAAATGAGGGGTTTAAATATTTGACCATGGTGCAAAAAAAGCAAGACTCATTGAAGGTGTTTTGAAACATGAAGATGAAGGTGGCAGTCCTTTGTTCACAAAACAGGGAAACTGTTAATGTGCCAGCCTCTCAGTTGTTACCTTTGAGAATCAGTTCACAAACCTAACTCTACAGCTTTCCTAGCAAATTAAACTACTTCTGAAGAACTTAAGTTTTAATTATTAAAAGTACCATAATTATATGTATTTCTATGTACATGGTAAATTTCACACTTTTGTATGATTTAAAATGGTACAATTGAAGAAGACAAGTAAGGAATCATTCTGAGGGATCATGCTGAAGGACATTTTCAATGCCAAGAGGGAAGTTATTTTCAGTGGGAGCTGGGGTGCCCAAGCCCTTCTGCAATTAACTGTATTAAGTTTCATTTTATGAATATCAACATTCCTATTTTCTGCATGTCACCAGAGCTAAGGGAGTCAAGGGGAAAAACCACATAACAAAACCAAGCTTGTAGAGCCTTGTCCTGGTTTCAGCTGGGATATAGTTAACTGTCTTCCTAGTAGCTGGTACAGTGCTATGTTTTGAGTTCAGTATGTGAAGAATGTTGATAACACTGATGTTTTCAGTTGTTGCTCAGTAGTGTTTAGACTACAGTCAAGGATTTTTCAGCTTCTCATGCCCAGCCAGGGCACCTGACCCAAACTGGCCAACAGTGTATTCCATACCATGGGACGTCCCATCTAGTTTAGGAACTGGGAAGTGGGGGGGCAGGGATTCGCCGCTCGGGGACTGGCTGGGTGTCAGTCGGCGGGTGGTGAGCAATTGCCCTGCGCATCATTTGTACATTCCAATCCTTTATTACTACTGTTGTCATTTTATTAGTGTTATCATTATCATTATTAGTTTCTTCTTTTCTGTTCTATTAAATCGTTCTTATCTCAACCCAGGAGTTTTACTTCTTTTCCTGATTTTCTCCCCCCTCCCACTGGATGGGGGGGGAGTGAGTGAGCGGCTGCGTGGTGCTTAGTTGCTGGCTGGGGTTAAACCACGACAAGCCTGCATCTTACCGTGCCATTGCAGGTACATACTCCATGATGGAATTGAAGTTACATAAATTTAAATACTAAAAGGACACAATAATATGGAAAAGGACAACCTACTCCATGCAGGCAAGATTCTTATTTTTCAATGCTGCAAATGCAGCCAACAAATGAAAATAATTGTGTTTGTTATAAATGACTAATTTAGTCAGAAAGCAGGAAAGTACGTTGTTTCTCCTCTACTGTGATAAGTAGTCTACATGATATTTCCTTAATTGTCAAACAACTCTTGCTCACAAAAAATGAACAGCAGATTGACCAGGGATGTGTTATATAATTTAAAGGACCGACTTTTTCACACATCCATACAGGTCCCCCCACCCAACCTCTCAGCACAAGGTTATGACTAAATCACGCAATTTCACTTTCAGTGATGTGGCAAAATGTTCATTTCCACCTGTACTGCCAATTCATATATTTTGTCCAAATTTCAATCCAAATATCATCTGCTCTCTTGGCAAGTTTCTGGTGTCTTTTGGTGTCCTTTCCGGTTGCTGAGTGTTTTCCAGGAACAACACAGAAGTAAAATTATCGCCTAAAGGTTATTTTATTCAAGTAAAACATTCAGGCTTAAGAGGAATAAGATGTAGAATTTTTTTTAATTCTAAAAACTATCATTACCTCTGTCCTGCAGCTTTCTATTCATCAACTGATTTGCTTCATTCTAGTGATTGATGGTGTCTTCAGATCTGCTTCTTGACTAATGGTAATTGGACTAGCAAATTTCATAAGATAACTCTAGAGAGATGGAACTTCACAAGCTTAATTGTTCTGTTTTTGTGGTTTGACGTAAGTTACTTTTTGTCAAGTAGGAGAGTGACCATTACCAATATTAACTCTTCAATGCTATGAAGAGTTCATGTATACAATTCAGTATTAAATTAAGTACAAGAGTTGGAACTTTTTAAAACTTACTACTTGCTAAACAAAGTTTATCTTGCAAATTCTTCTTTAAGTTGCTACTTCAGCCTCATTACTTAGATGGCAATGATAATTAAACAGTGATAATTAACTGTTTATTTTTAAGGAGGACAATTCTTATGAATTAGACAAAAAATATTTATTAGGTTACCATCACTCAGCAATCACACAGGCGGAGAAGACATGAACCCAAGCATCTTTGCTAACAACATACTGCTGCTTCTGATATGTCTTCCTTGTTGATTTTCAGATGTATGTAATTTACAGTTGTCAAACAATCATAGGAAATTCTCATTCTGAACGCTACATCAGTGCCTTTCTTCCCCCTTATACTCTGTTCTTTAATTATTCATAACAGTTACAAGCACTTAGAACAGTGAACTATAAATATTTAATAGAAGAGGCTTGTAACAGAATGACATGAGAGAGACTACAAAAATCAAATAGTATAAGGTATTTGTATATCCTAAGCCAACAACAATAAGGCATACGCTCTTTAGATTTTAAATCTATATAAATGTTCATAGCTTTGACAAACCAAACCTAGTAAGTCATCTGTACACTTTACCAAGCAATTACAATTAAACAAATAAAAATTACCAGGTATAACAGTTTTCTCCAGACTTTTACTTTGATCATTTGCTACAAGTGTACCTTGTGAGGAATCCTGAATAAGCATCACTACAGGACATTACAATTTCAAGAACTTAAAGGATGCCACAGTCAAGAGCAAATACACTGAAGACAATTTCTGAAATCCCACCTCCAACAGCAGCATCTTAGCAAGCAGCTGATGATCTTAACACAAATTCTCAATATAGATTAGAATTCTAGCACTTGAGGTGGTAAGAAAGTATGTAAGAATTTCAGATATCTTAAAATAAAGTTTGCGACCCTCCTAGATGTGGAGGAGGGCTATGGATCCAGTATGCACTCAAACTTCAGTATAATATGGCAAGTAAAAATAATCCTACTTTCAATTTTCAGAGTTCAATGTACTTGACGCTTGGTATGGGCAATCATGAATATATGGTAATACCATAATTGTGTTCTGTGGAGGAAAAGATAATTACTAGGAAAACAGGACACATTTTTTTTAAGTCACTAAGACATACTAGGGAAATATCATCAATCTTTCACTAAAATATTCATGTACCATACCTCAATACACTGTATGCAGCTTTCTGAGTATCTTACATATCACAAATACTCAAAAAGTCACATTGCCAAGCACAAAATTAACTCAGATATCTAAAAACTAAAACCAATCATAGAAGCAAAACAATTTTCTCATCCATTTACTTGAAATGACTGTGCTCACTCAGAAACCAAAGGCCTCCACTGATTCTGCTCACAGCACAGAGCAATATCCCCATCCTTTGAAATCAGGTCAGTGTCCCACCACAAAGGCCCATCTGCCTAAACCAATGGGAAAAAATGAGCATGCCTTGGGTGGTAAAGAAAAGGCTAAAGAAAAGTTTAGATAATACTTAGAAACTATACTAACTTTCCTTACCTCAACCTTATAACCACCCACAATGCAACCTCACAGTGATTAAACGACTTCATGAGAAGTTTTGTTCTTGCAACGTAGCAGAGAGACAGAAACTAGAACTGTTCCATTACAGTCATCACCCTCACTCTCCCAGCTTCCTACATTCATCTGTTTATTTTCTATTTTGTTATAATTACTGATTTAACAAAACTTTCCAAACACATTTTAATATTTCAAGAGTTTATATTTCATTATTTCAAAATTATTTAAACATTCTTCTTCAACACAGAAACATTTGTGCAAAAAATGTTTTCCTTTCCTAATACTGTTAATCAGAACTGAAAATAAATCACAGTAACTACTTTTGTACATAAAGCATATGCAGATAGTGTCATCAATATGTGGTGGAGAATATATTTAGATTATACCTGAAAGTTTGCCAGTATGGTGAACAGTAACGTAAAGAAAATCTCAGCTATAAATGACACAGTGTACCAGGAAAGTACTAGAATGGACACAGTTATATCTGCAAATGCATCTTTTGGTTACCTAGCTTACTCCTCTCAGTAGTTAAATTATGCCAGCAAAAGAAGCTTAGAATCTGTGTAGTCCCTAAAAATAGAGCTGTCCCTCATGTCACCTATACCAATAAACCTAGTCAAAAGCAGACAAGCCTTCAGTATTAATACTTACATTTGAACCCTGAGAAAAAAGGCAAGCATTCAAGTGCTATAAGAAAAAAATGAAGGAACTACATTTTGTGTATTAAACAACTCTCAGAATAGTTTAACTAATATACAGACTAAAATAGTAAATCTTCTAACTTTAACAAAGCCAAAGGAATTACTAGATAAAAAAAAAATTAAAAGCACCGACATTAAAATTAAAAACTCTTTGCTTTAAAAAAGAGTTGTATGTAAAACATTTTAAAAGCACATCTATAACCAACTTTACCCAGATTTCCACACATTTTGGTAAGTTCATGCTGCAACATGACTTGCCCTGTTGGACTCAAGAGAACTTAAGTCTGAAATGACAGAGGAGCCAAAGCAAAGCATAAAAACTGAGAGGAAGTAGATGTGCCATTAGTTGAATGCTGCTTTAGAAGATTCAGATTTCTGTTCTAAGACAGCACAGAAAGAATACATGTAAGGGAAAAATTATTTGCCAAATTAATTTGATGCAATGGTGAATTGAAAAGTTAACAAAATTATTAAATAATTTGAATACTCCAACTTGCATACTTATACATTTGAATATGGAATTCGTTATCTATTATCCACCTTGAATTCTGAACGAAAAATAGTCACATTATAATTAAAAATGCTATAAATCAACCAGGTCTCTGAGGTACAAAGTTAACTGAATGCAGCAAAAGCATTCTGGCAATATTAACAGAACTTTCTATTCATATCTGTAGTAACCTGTTGCTGCCCAGTTTTTCTGTATCATTGGATTTTAACTGTCAGTATAGTTTAGACGGAAAAAACAAACAATAAGTGGTATAACTATTTCACTGATGTTTGGTAACTTCTCATTCAATGTATGTTGAAACCTTATTTCAGTAACTTGCTCTATGCTGCAACTCTATTTCAATCATTTACCAAAGTATAAGTTAGCTATTTGAACTTGTAGTAATTGGAAATAAACTAACATTACAGTAGAAAAGTGCACAAATTTTACAAATTTGGAAAATCAACAACCATTTGGTCTCAGCCTATTGCATCGGATTATCTACTTAAGCATTTTTAAGAACAGCTGCAGTTGTATGCATTACATCGTAAAGGATTCATTTTGGGCTCAGTAATTTATTATAAATACCCTTAATTTGAATACCCTTCATCTCCTGCACGTCCCATCCAGCACAATATTATTTCTAGAACATTAAGGAGCTCAGCCTTCAGAAACCTTTGTTAAATGGGCTGCACTCAAATACAGCAGAAATATCCCAGTTTACATAGAACCTTTTACTATTTTCCCTACCACAGTATTTGCACACTTCTCACAACGGCATTTAGTTATAATAAAAACTATTTCTTAAAAGCAAGCTACAGATTTATGAGAAGGAAATCATGACAGAGTAAGCTTCATGATGATAAAAGTGATTGAGATAGAAGCAGGCTGTTTCCAGGGCTACCAATGAACCATATATTATGTTTTAGATGGTTTCCTAGGAAAATAATCCTAGGGATCACGTCATCTATGTGTGTCTCTTTATGTTCCCTCCTCCTAACTTTAGAATTTATTTATTTATTGATTTCAACTAAATCTGACAAAAGAGGAGATCTAAAGACGACTAGGCTCCACAAGTTTTCCAAAACCAGAAAGCCAGGAAGAAAAAGAGAATCAATAAAATTCAGATTATAAAAAAAGCACAGATCAAGAGTTCAGACCTCCTTGGATCCCCAAGTCAACCAAGAAGACATGATCCTACTGGAGATCACATGTCATTAACCTTGTGGCAGACACAACTGAGTCCAAAGCAGAGAGAAGATCCTGCCACTTTCCACAACGTCCTGTCGCCCAGAGTTGAGTAAAATTTTAGTCCAAAGAACAATTTTTCCCCTTCATTTGTTTCATTCTGGCTTCATATAAATTAAACAGATATACAGTGCTCAGATCTAAACATCTGAATTGCCTCTCGTTCAGATTTCCTCAGCAGATTTTACTGCATTGCCAAGAACTCCCAAGGGCTTGGGAAGAAAAACAAGAGCTTTTTGTATTATATTATCAGTCAAACCCTGCTCTAAGGGCAGGTGTAGAGTACTTGCCTCTTCAAAGACAACACTCTCTGCTACTACAGAGACTAAGATTCCTTATCTCCTCTAGGCAAGAAACCACGGAGAGGCTTATCTCACCTGAGCATGGCCTGCTGTATTCTCACAGAAGTTACTGGCAATTTTGAAAGAGAACAGGAAAGGTTCCAGAACAGATCTTAACCTGCGTCAAAATCCCTACTGTGGTAAACAGGTGTTTCTTTCAATGTAGGAAATTCATGTATTGCCTGAAGTGCTTCAAACCAGCACTGTACCATATTCACTCTCTTTTTCTACCAAGGCAGCTGTAAATTGTATCTAAACAAAACCACCCATCCCACTGGCCTTAGCAGGTACTGACAAGTGGTGGATACACACAAGAGTCACAAAACTTCCTTTTATGAAGACAATCTTTTGTCTACATTAGAACATCTGAATTAAACCATAAGATTTCAGAAATTAGTTCTTTGTGTTAACGCAGTACAGATTACCCTAATCTCAATTGATTTATTTTCTTAGGGGAGATCAGAGCTTCGTAAGACATTAACTTAAGCATTCTTCCATAGACATTGCTACTAAGGGGCCACAGGCTTTGAGCTAAAATAATACCAAAAGCCTCAGGCGTGTCAGGTTCTGCCTGGATTGTTTTACCTTGTCTAGTTATAATAGCAATGATCTAATGACCAGGTGATTATTACCTGCTTTGTTTTAGACCTTGGTCAACGGCACAATGTAACACTATACATTTTTCTAGTTAACAAACAGTAATAAGGAGTAGATGACCTGTGTAGAATGAACCGTCTGTGACCCTCGAATAAAAACACAGCATAGAGCACAGAGCTGCAGAGACAGCAGGGGCCTTCAAAGAACATGCACAGGATGATACCGGACACCCAAAGGATTTAACAGCCCATTACTGTTAGCCAAAGGAATGCAACCTTGGAAAGTGGGTAAGAACAGTTTTAAGGCAAAAAAGACAAATATGAACACATGTAGAAAACTGGAAACAATGAGGTTAGATCAAGATGTTGAGCATGTTAAAAAACACATTAAAATTATTCCAAGAAGACCCCAGGGTGAAAAAAACAAACAAACAAACAAACAAACAAAACCATCATATTATTCCTGTAAAAGGATAGCTTGCTGACAGGACAACTCAAGGCTGACGACAACAACTTCCCGTGACACTTGGCCTCATCCCCAAATGAAACCATTGACTGTAGCATCCATTAGTAGGGGCAGTGGAAGTCTGACCATAACATCAGTGAAAGGGGTATATACTAGAAACTGTGTGTGAGGACTTTAATCATACATAATGGTTATGTAATAATGGTGAACTCTGTTACTATCATAGCTGGACTAATAAGAATTGTTTCATTAGACTGCTAAGATTGTATGTAGACTGGCAATAAACTGTTGCCTTTACCTGTAAGGCCTATCTCCTTTCACTTGTAAGAAGAATTTCAGTGTAATATATTGATCAGAATTCTGTAACCTGGACAAACCAATTGGTAACACTTCTTTTCCCATTAACAATCACATAGGTTGCTTATCTTCCCACACACAAGTAAATAACCTCATGATACTTAGAATCATATTTACTGTTAGCTGATAGCTAATACAACTTGGTGCACACCTGTTAAGAAGCTTAATAGTGACTGGAAAACTCATTACATATGGATAAATAATCCTTCATAATTTTTGCCTCAAATATACCAAGAACACTTAGTAATTGATAAATTAAGAGGACAACTCCAGCAGCACCTGTTCTGTATTTGCAGACCTTTCCTATCCAGTCTTCAGTGCAGATATTGCACCTGTAAACTAACGAATGACAACCTCAGAACACCATAAAGCACGCAGAAACACATTAATGCTGTTCATCTACTGACTGTTTCTGACTCAGAACACTGAAAAAAGAGTGACCATTGGTTAGACGAAATCACACCAAAATGGCTGGATAGAACGACATACATGGGGCAAAACTGT
The DNA here is from genome assembly GCF_947461875.1 of Haliaeetus albicilla. Taxonomy (NCBI): domain Eukaryota; kingdom Metazoa; phylum Chordata; class Aves; order Accipitriformes; family Accipitridae; genus Haliaeetus; species Haliaeetus albicilla. The sequence continues at coordinate 41,087,981 of NC_091484.1, forward strand.
AAGAGATTAGTCAATGTAAGCATATTCCTGACAATAGCACCCATACAGGGTTCAGAAAGTCTTTGTGTATTGACTCATACCAAACTTTAACTTCTGTATTGCTGAAGTCCCATCCTGACACAGATACAGGGAACTCCTTAGGTTTGAAGGGATCTCTTGACATTACATAGTCCAACCCCTCTGCTCAAACAGCATGACATAGAGCAGATTGCCCAGGACCACATCCAGTTGGATGCTGAGTATCTCTGAAGATGAGGATTCCACAACCTCTTCCATTGTTTGACCACCCTCACAGTATAAACATGTCTTCTTATGTTCAAATGGAATTTCCTGTTTTTTTAATATGTGCCTATCGCTTCTTGCCCTGTCAGTGAGCTCTACTGAGAAAAGTCTGACTCCATCTTCCTCATTCCCTCCTACCAGCAGGTATTTATACACATTGGTAAGATCCTCCTGAGCCTTCTCTGCTCCAGGCTGAACAGTCCCACCTCTCTCAGCCTCTTCTCATATGAAAGATATCCCTGTCCCTTAACCTTCTTTGTCGTCCTGTACTGGGCTTGCTCCAGGAAGTCCATGCCTTTCTTGTACTGGAGAGACCCAAACTGGACTGACTACTTCAGATGTGGCCTCAACAGTGCTGAGTAAAGGGGAAGAATCAACTCCCTTGACCTGCTGACAATACTCTTTCTAATGCATTCTAGGATACTGTTGGCCGTTTTTGCCCCAAGGGTGCATTGCTGGCTCATGGTCAGCTTCTCGTCCACCATGATCCCAAGGTCCTTCTCGGCAAACTATGAACATTTTCATGTCTCATTGATAGGTGCCTTAAAGGACAAAAATAGCTAAAGGACTGTCAAGAGGAAAAAGAAAAGTTAGCAGAGTAGTGATACGTATATGTCATGGTTTAACCCCAGCCAGCAACTAAGCACTACTGATGATTTTTCATCACAAGTTAGAACCCTTTCTATGTATTAGCTTGTTTTAAACACAATCCACTTTAGGAGCTTTGCTCCTAAAGGCAGTGTGCTCAGGGAAATAAATGGAATGAAAATTCATTGTGCAGAGGGTTCATATTGGCTTCAACCTATGATAATTTCAGCATAATTTAGCAGTTACCTGTGTTCTCAACTAACAAAGTGATAATGCTATCCACGTCTTCTTTATCCATTGTTAGGAACTCCTTCACTTATTATTTAATAGCCTGTTCCACTAACCATTATCAGCTTCAGAGATGAAACAGCTGAATATATGAAACTCAGTAAGGCTTAAAAAACCCTTTACAATTTCAAGGACAGTATATACAGCATGGGTGATGGAAAGACACCCCCCTTCCATTACCTTAATTCTTATAGGGAAAATTGCTTCTCTCTAGCATATCAATCACTGCTGTGCTTTTAGGAAAGCATGTTGAGAAAGCAACTGGCAATGGATGTATTAGTTTGACTAATAAACAGTGTTAGAAATTTCTTTATCTTCACAATATTTATGCAGCTAACAGAGTATTTTTTTATAGTGTATCTTTACAGGACACCAAGATTCATAATGCATTTTATTCTAAAAAAAACCACATACACAAGTATATACATTAAACCTAAAATCATAGAACCATTTAGGTTGGAGAAGACCTTTAAGATCACTGAGTCCAACTGTAAACCTAATACTGCCAAGTCCACCACTAAACCATGTCCCTAAGCACCACATCTACACGTCTTTTAAATACCTACAGGGATGGTGACTCCACCAAAAGTCAAAGCCTGTTCCAGTGCTTGACAACCCTTTCGGTGAAGAAATTTTTCCTAATATCCAATCTAAACCTCCCCTGGCACAACTTGAGGCCGTTTCCTCTTGTCCTATCGCTTGTTACTTGGGAGAAGAGACCAGCACCCACCTCACTACAACCTCCTTTCAGGTAGTTGTTGAGACCGATAAGGTGTCCCCTCAGCCTCCTTTTCTCCAGGCTAAACAGCCCCAGTTGCCTCAGCCGCTCCTCACAGAGCTTGTGCTCTAGACCCTTCACTAGCTTCGTTGCTCTTCTCTGGACACGCTCCAGCACCTCCATGTCTTTCTTGTAGTGATGGGCCCAAAACTGAACACAGTATTCAAGGTGCGTCCTCACCAGTGCCGAGTACAGGGGGACAATCGCTTCCCTAGTCCTGCTGGCCACACTATTTCTGATACAAGCCGGGATGCTATTGGCCTTCCTGGCCACCTGGGCACACTGCTGGCTCATACTCAGTCAGCTGTCAACTAACACCCCCAGGTCCCTTCCCACAGGGCAGCTTTCCAGCTGCTCTTCCCCAAGCCTGTACCATTCCACGGGGTGGTCGTGACCCAAGTGCAGGACCCAGCACTGGGCCTTGTTGAACCTCTTACAATTGGCCTCAGCCCATTGATCCAGCCTGTCCAGATCCCTCTGTAGAGCCTTCCTACCCTCAAGCAGATGAACACTCCCGCCCAGTTTGGTGTTGTCTGCAAAGTTACTGAGGCTGCCTTCGATCCCCTTGTCCAGATCATTGATAAAGATATTAACCAGAACTGGCCCCAACACTGAGCCCAGGGGAAGACCACTTGTAGACAGTCACCAACTGGCTTTAACTCCATTCACCACAACTCTTTGGACCCAGCCAATGACCAGTTGATTCACACATCTTTCTATGTTCTGTAAATTAGAGAGAAAAGATACCATTCAAGCACATAGCCTAGCCATTGGTTAATGAGAAAGCACTAATAGAAGCAGTGCTGAAAATCCTGCAGAACAATACTACACATACACAGTTTACTGTTTAGCTTGTTAGTGGTGATTATAAATATCCTGAAAAAAATCAAGATAATATCTTCTGTGCTGTTCAGGATTTATGACTTACAGTCTACGGTTTTCTCAGATTTTCTGGATCATTTCTAAGTGATACTTAGA